>NC_031967.2:51261830-51611830 GCF_001858045.2 Oreochromis niloticus
AGACTGGATGCTTCCTGGTGCCAGATCAAAGGTTCAGACCTATCCTGGGCTGAAGGGCTATTTATATTAACAACTTCACATTTACTGTAGCACAATGAAGCTCTGGCTTGCTTAATAATATTTCACAGTACCATGTTTCAAATCCATATTATATGTACTTCTGTGAGACGCAAATTTCAAAACTTTGATTATTTGTCCTACCAGGTGACGCTGGTTCATCCCAGTGAGGCAGTCACAGAGCTGCGCAGGGTGAACATAGAAGAACTCGACAGGATCTACTTCAAGAGTCAGTTTCGCTCGAGCTTGCTCACTAGAACAACCACCTGCAACGTATGTTTACGTCCAACCCAGCCTGTGTGCAACTACACTGATTTACGTACAGGTGAGCCATGGTTCTGCTATAAGCCAGCAAATATGAGTTGTGACACCAGGATCAGCAACTACAATGGAGGATATAAAACAAGCCTAACAACCATGGAGAAGCTTTTTCAGAGGTGAGCATTACCTGTGGTGTTAAATTTCTAGAGTTACTGAAATCATATCTAAGCTAATACAAGGGAAAATAAGGGGTACTTTGCAAATGCTTTCAAAACACATGAAATAAATCCCCTCACTTTTTAATATTTGCTAGACTAGAGAGGGAACTGTGTAGCTTGCTACCTGGAAAAATGTTCCATATTTTCTCTATCTGGTCTGAAGCTTAATGATTGGTAGTTTATAGCTCAAGCTATGTTTGCTGCCTACTGAGCCTAAAATTTTCATCGTCAGTAGTGATGTGCCATTGTTACCTAAATATGACAATGATAAAAATTTGAATTTGATTGACTGTATTTAATACATCTCTAGTTTAAAAATCATTTTAATACTTTCCAATTTTTGTGAAAAGATTTTATTGTGTGTACTTTCCTCAGTGGCGTAAACATGAAAGTCTTCCTTCCAGCTTCAGGACCTGCCAGTGTCACTGTTTTTCCAAAACAGAAAGGTAAAAATACAAATCTTACTGCTAACATCTATATCTTAATCTTCATCTCCATATCTTTCCTGGCCACTCTGTGGGGATGGTTTTCGCTCTGTCTCACAGTGCGATGACATCCAGTTTGTACGCCAATGGTCAAACTTTAAATACTTATCTGTATGGGTTAGTTTATGGTACACATCGAGTTTTAAATGTCCGTCATTACTGATGGAAATCTCACAGAAGGCCTCCAAGAAGGCTAACCTGCCACCTTTCTCCTTGGTGAATATGATGTATTGGTCCACCAACTAAATGTGATCAGTGAATTGTGGTAAGTCCTGAGATTTTATTTTCACTGACATACCTGAACCAGGCAGCATAGTGGTGCAATTATTAGCCAGAAGGTAAGAAGATCCTGGGTTCAATTCCAACACATGGTTGGGGCTTTTCTGTCTAGAGTTTACATTTTCTCCCCGTGTTTGCATTGGTTCTTTCCAGGTACTGCAGCTTCCTCTCACAGTCCAAAGACATGCAGTATGTGGGGTTAGGTTAATTGGTCAATCTACAGGGTGGTCCATTTATATGGATACACCGTAATAAAATGGGAATGGTTGGTGATATTAAAGTCCTGTTTGTGGCACATTAGTATATGTGAGGGGGCAAACTCCTCAAGATGGGTGGTGACCATGGTGGCCATTTAGAAGTCGGCCATCTTGGATACAACTTTTGTTTTTTCAATAGGAAGAGGGCCATGTGACACATCAAACCTATTGGTAATGTCACAAGAAAAACAATGGTGTGCTTGGTTTCAACGTAACTTTATTCTTTCATCAGTTATTTACAAGTTTCTGACCACTTATAAAATGTGTTCAATGTGCTGCCCATTGTGTTGGATTGTCAATGCAACCCTCTTCTCCCACTCTTCACACACTGATAGCAACATCGCAGGAGAAATGCCAGCACAGGCATCCAGTATCCGTAGTTTCAGGTGCTGCACATCTCGTATCTTCACACCATAGACAATTGCCTTCAGATGACACCAAAGATAAAAGTCTAAGGGGGTCAGATCGGGAGACCTTGGGGGCCATTCAACTGGCCCACGACGACCAATCCACTTTCCAGGAAACTGTTCATCTAGGACTGCTCGGACCCGGCACCCATAATGTGGTGGTGCACCATCTTGTTGGAAAAACTCAGAGAACGTGCCAGCTTCAGTGCATAAAGAGGGAAACACATCATCGTGTAGCAATTTCAAATATCCAGTGGCCTTGAGGTTTCCACTGATGAAGAATGGACCCACTATCGTTGTACCCCATATACCACACCAAACTATCACTTTTGTTGTTCCAACAGTCTTGGAGGGATCCATCCAATGTGGGTTAGTGTCAGACCAATAGCGGTGGTTTTGTTTGTTAACGTCACCATTCACATAAAAGTTTGCCTCATCACTGAACAAAATCTTCTGCGTGAACTGAGGGTCCTGTTCCAATTTTTGTTTTGCCCATTCTGCAAATTCTGTGCGCCGATCTGGGTCATCCTCGTTGAGATGCTGCAGTAGCTGCAGTTTGTAAGGGTGCCATTTGTGAGTAGCTAATATCTGCCGAAGGGATGTTCGACTAATGCCATTCTCCAGTGACATGCGGCGAGTGCTATGCTGTGGGCTCTTGCTGAATGAAGCTAGGACAGCCACTCATGTTTCTTCATTAGTGACAGTTTTCTTGCGTCCACATTTTGGCAAATCCAACACTGAACCAGTTTCACGAAACTTAGCAAGCAGTTTGCTAACTGTAGCATGGGAGATGGGTGGTCTCATAGGGTGTCTTGCATTGAAATCTGCTGCAATGACCCGGTTACTGCGTTCGCCAGATATCAACACAATTTCGATCTGCTCCTCAC
Source organism: Oreochromis niloticus (assembly GCF_001858045.2). NCBI lineage: Eukaryota > Metazoa > Chordata > Actinopteri > Cichliformes > Cichlidae > Oreochromis > Oreochromis niloticus. Next base: position 51,264,682 of record NC_031967.2, read on the forward strand.
GTGTTAACCTCTTCGACATGTCAATGGCTATGAACAAAGAGAAACTTGTAAATAACTCATGAAAGAATAAAGTTACGTTGAAACCAAGCACACCATTGGTTTTTCTTGTGACATTACCAATAAGTTTGACGTGTCACATGGCCCTCTTCCTATTGAAAAAACAAAAGTTGTATCCAAGATGGCCGACTTCTAAATGGCCACCATGGTCACCACCCATCTTGAGGAGTTTGCCCCCTCACATATACTAATGTGCCACAAACAGGACTTTAATATCACCAACCATTCCCATTTTATCACGGTGTATCCATATAAATGGCCCACCCTGTAAATTGCCCATAGATGTGAATCTGGGTGCAAATGGTTGTTCGTCTTTATGTGTTAGTGCTGTGACAGACTGGTGACATGTCCAGGGTGTACCCTGCCTCTCGCCCTAACTGGAATAGGTTCCAGCCCCCCTCCCGGGACCCTGAAAAGGATAAGCAGGAGAGAATGGATGGATACCTGAACCAATGACTTGGTGGTGTTCCAGTGTAGGACAACAGAGCTCTTTTTTTCACTTCTTCCATTTACTAATTGACCACAATGGGTGAAACTGGGGAATCCACGGCACACCCATGTTTCTGCTTGTAGTATTGGCCATTTTGTGAAATAGGTGGGATTCTAAAACAGTTCTAAAAGCAAACACACTTGGTCAGTGCTGAGGGTGGTGCTGTTACTAAGGTGGGTCATCTTGTAATCGCTTATGAACTACTGAACTACGAACTACTTGTTTGGAGCCCCAGCCACTTTCCAGTGCCTCATGGACCAGGTACTGTGTCTGCACACTGCATATGCTGCATTTGTCAGATTAATTGAGTTTTATTGCTACATGCAGGTAAAGGAAAGGCTTTGTTCATTTCTTTTTCATATTAAGTAAAAACACACACAATTGTCTGTTTTACTGCTTACCAGGTCAGTCAGAGGTGAGCAGCAGCAGTGTGGAGTCTGAACCGTCTGGCTATTATTACCAGGGTGTGTGGCGAGCACTAGGTGGCACTACCGTTCATCAGTTCAACACTTCCTCAGCCATCACTCAGTGTCTGAAAGGAAAGGTGGTCCATATGTATGGAGACTCCACAATGAGGCAGTGGTTTGAGTACCTTAATGCAGCACTACCAGGTAGCTGCTCTGCAAACCTTTCTAGCAAACAACAATAATTTATTCACACTATTTTATTTATGTAGCTTAACTTATTTCCTTTGGAATTCTTTTAGATCTAAAGGAGTTTAACCTGCATAGCCACAAATCAATCGGACCTTTAATGGCTCTGGACTATGCAAATAACATCCTTGTGAGGTATCGCACCCACGGTCCTCCTCTACGTACTGTCAGCGTCCCATCCATGGAGCTGCATTATATTGCCAATGAGCTGGACAATGTGGTTGGAGGCAGTAACACTGTAGTAGTTTTTGGCATCTGGGCACACTTTGACAATTTCCCTATTGAGTTCTACATCCGTCGACTGATGTCCATCCGCAGTGCAGTGGTACGGCTACTGTCCAGGGCTCCGGGCACAGTGGTTGTCATTCGGACTGGAAACCCCAAACCTTATACAATTCATGGTGCATTTGTCAACAGCGACTGGTACACTTTTCAGCGGCTAAAGGCACTCAAGGCTATATTCAAAGGATTGAATGTCCATCTGGTGGATGCCTGGGAGATGGTTCTGGCCCACCACCTGCCACACAGCATGCACCCACAACCTCCAATTATCAAGAACATGATTAATGTTCTGTTGTCCTACATATGTTCTCCCAAGGGTGGATAGATGTGTTTCAGTACTCCATGTATTAATATATTCAGTCCTCATCTAATCTATCTACTTCACTCTTCACAGTGCAGTTTATGAAGACTGCTCCGGTTTTCACAGTTCCACTGTGATGTCAACTCTTGGCTTCTCCTTAGACTTCAATTGGGGCTTTTTTTTAATTAGTGCTTTTATATTTACTGAGGGAAAAACAATTCTGTTATCCCTTTCGTATTTTCTGTTTCTTTCAGTATTCATAATATTAAATCAAAATCCATTTCAAAAAGCCAGTTTAACTTTTTAGTTATTACACCAAACATAAAATAGTAACATGAGGGGGTAAAAATGAAAAACAACCAGCAAAGCTGACATGTTCCAGTGTGTTCCTAAGATGGGAAGAACCTAAAATATTATGCTGTCTCTAAATGTGATTTTATATAATTATGTGTTTCCATTGTGCTGGTCAACCAATTACATCACTCGGATTTGGTGCTTCACTGAATGTCCAACCCATTTTTCCTTTTTATATGCCTCGTTGTCAGTGTGAAGAGAGGCCGGTAAGGAAGCGGGCCAAAGTTATTCTCCAAATCTGTGTCACAGCTTATCGATCCCCCCACCAGCCATACATGGTTGCCATTCTCTGTGCCTGGTGCTGCTGCAGGTTTCTTCCTGTTAAAAGAGGGATTTTCTTTCCCACTGTTACCAAATGCTCATTCGTAGGAGCCATTTAATTGTTGAGATTTCTCACTATCTGTTTATTATTGTAGGGTATTTACCTTACAATATAAAGCACCTTGAGGTGACTGATCTTATGATTTGTAACTATTTATCCTCCTTGTTTGATACTAAGTATGCATCTTGTTTAGGCTAAGCAAACAAAACTGCTGGACAACAGGATCAGTGGGAATTTAACAGGCTGTGAACAATCAACATAACTCTATTGTTTTAAGTCCATCCAGCTGGTTATTATGGTTGACTGCCAGCCCTGAATTTGTTTCTTGATTTTGCAAAATTTTGTAATTCTGTGCCTGAGAATGCCTCACACACTTTCTTCTTTTGTTTCCACATTGCAGACTGTTTGGAAACCAAAGGTTTTTTTTTCCTCCCTGTTCACTGAACTTAGCTGGAGTGAACTGGTGATTAATAAAGATTTTTTTTTTTTCTAAGTATACTGAAGTATCTGGGACATGATTTGTTGTTTCTTAAGTGTGAAGTAGTTTTTCCTTTCCTCTTGCATTGTGCTTGCTAATTTGTGTCTGAAAGGTGTTTGGAAAATGTCATGTGACTATGTGGTGCATGAATTATTTGGAGAGGTTGTTCTGAGTTGATTTTTTTTTAAAATCATTTTCACAATATACAGATAGATGCTGATTATTGTTTCGCTAGCTTGCCAATTATGTCCAGAATTGAAGTTAAATAAATAAAACTGCTTGGAAAAAAATATTTTTCTCTTTGTTTTTGTGAGGTACCACACAGGAGCACCATTTTTGGAGTTATACTAACAATAAATGTACCTACTACCCACTCAAGGTAATACTTTGCTAGGCATGTCATGTGTTTAGTCCGTTGTAAAGTACATGTTAAATTATAATAAAATAATACAAAATAAGCATTTAATTAAAATAGAATTAAATGCCATATGTTCTCTTTGACCTTTTTTCCAAAGGGAAAATGCCACCACCACCCTCACCCTTGTTCTCGATCCTACCAGTGACTCCCATTCATAAAAATCTCCAGCTCTGGCTGCTGGAGATACTAGAGCTACAGATGCCAAGAGAATAAATGTCCTCTCACTGTTGGCTATAATAATTCAATACTTTATATATACTTAATAATATATAATAAATATACAAAATGTCCTAGTTGAAAGCACTCGACACTGAAAGCATTTTTTGACTTTTTTCTTTGTTCATGTTAGTCCAAGTAAGTAAATCCTTCTTTGGGACCTTAGGATAGATCATATTAGGATAAATAGTAGGACTGTAAAATTTTAGATTTTAAGAAAAAAATAACTAGATCAGAAAAATAAGCATCTATGAAGTGAAACAGTTGGTGTGACAAACCTGGAAGCAGTTTTATATCAAATGAACAACCTAAAATATTATGTATTTGATGGGTGTACATGCAGAATATTATTATTTTAAATTCATTAAAATTTTATGTGTTCTGAAAACAAGACAAAGAGATTATAATTACCAACCCAGTTTTGAGAAACACTCTCAGCTTATGTATCTTTTATTCATAAGGAGAAACAGGAAACTGGACGACTGCAGAGCCTAGGGCAGCAAACATGCTAGGACCGCCCCTGTTTGCTGCACTCTGCACATTCCTGATTTTGGTCCAGTACAGTTTTTATGCCTTAATTAAGGAAATTAATTTATTTCCACCTGAAATTTAAACTTTAGTCACCATCTTTGCAATTAAATAACTTAACATTTCTGTTCAGGATATTTATAAAATCTACTTATTTTATAGTAATAATTAATAATTATATGATAATATCTACCAGAGGCCTGGGAGCTTGAGGGTCCTGCGCAGTCGCTTAGCTGTTCCTGTTACCTTCACCCTCCACATCCTCTCCAGCTCTTCGCTGAGGCCTTTTTATTTCTCCAGCTTCTTGTGTTCCTTCTTCCTGATGTTGCTGTCGTTCGGAACCGCTCCGTCTATCACTACGGCCGTCTTCTTCTGTCAGTTGTGTAAATACTGAGGAATGGTGACATTCCTCAGTATTTACACAACTCAGAGCCATGGGGGCCATTTCACCAGAGAACTCTGATTATCATCAAAGTCAGACTGAAGACAAATTCAGACTAAAACTAAACCAGAGGAGAATCAAATTGTGGGAACTGAAGTCTTTACCTGATTTGCAAGCAGCTTTATGAATGTTTGTTATGAAGTTCATGCAAGGCAGTGCTATCCTCTGCTCTGAAATGAGTGATTCTGTCTCACTGACTAAGAGTCAGTCAACATTCTTTAGCGTGATCTCTTTTTGCTTGTATGGTGTTCATCACAGCAGAAACAGACGCCCCCTGCTGTCTGTGTGTGTAATTCAACACTCAAGTATTTTTAAAAATCATTATTAAACATATAAATCTCATTTTCTAGCATAGATAAAGTATATCTTGCTTACATTAAAGGGCGGTAAATCAATTCACAGTGCTGTAAAAAGTGTTTAGCCTCCTCCTGGTTTCTGAGTTTGCTGCATATTGTGCAAAGCAGAGTGGGTAAAATTCCTCCACAGTGATGTGAAAGACTCATCAACAGTTATTACTAATGTTTGAATGCCCCTGCCAGTAGTAACATAACCATATACCAGGTTTGGGGGAGGATTACTTCTTCACGTGATCCCAGGAAGGTTAGGATAATTTTTTTCCCCTTAACAAATGAAATCATCATTTCAAAGCTGCATTTTCTATTTACTTGGATTTTACTTGTCAAATACTAACATTTGTTTGAGGATTTCAAACATGCAAGTGTCTCAAATATGGAAAAACTAAGAAATCTGATCTTATGTGCAGTCTCCCTCCCCATTGTGTGCACTTTCAATGTTCATATAATAATAGCTGAATGTGGATTTAAGGCAGTTCACAGATGAACAGTAGAGAGCAGCAAACCTCCAACTCTGCATCCAGTCTGAAGGATGAGGCAGATGGGCTGAAGCAGAAAAACTGCGATTGAACAGTGGAAACTGTGTCCAGTTAGACAAGAGTACAAGTGCTCACAGCACCCTAACGCACGAAGAAGAAGCAGCTCTTCAGATGTTACTGCTACTGCCGACGAAGATGAACATGTCCAGAAGAGCCGTGCTGGGTTTGATTCTCCTTTGTCTGTCACCATCATCATCTTCTGGAGGTGAGGTTTTTCATTAGAATGATGTAAATCAGCTCTTTTGGCTGAATGTCTGATGTCAGGCTCGCAGCCAACAGCGACACATGTATATACAGAGATGCGTATTTCTCCTACTTTGTACTATGTTAGATACTTCGTGTGCTGCACTTAGTGTGTGGATTTTGACAGAGCGTTTTTGTCCTAGTGATAAATATCAACAGGTGGAGGACAGACAGGTGTTAAGTTCACACGTGTGAGTAAATGAAAACCATCTGAAGCATCTATCAGGAATCACCAGGACAAAAATATCTAAACAGCAGAGCCTCAATTTGAATCAAATGCAGAAGAAAAACTCAGAATGCTTTTCAAAATGAAGCGCAATGTTGATCTTTTTCATCAAAACTCATTGATTCAAGATCAATTTTCCTTAATAGGCATTAAAGGGGGAATCCTGAAATATTTTTTTATTTTTTTATCATGAAAATAAAAATATCAAAAGTGATGAGACATGTTTCTGTTGGATCTTGATGATACTCTCAGCTCGGAAGGCTTTTAATTCAAGTGATTTTTCAGATTAAAGTGTTTCAGTTTTGGGATCATTCCATATCAGTTCATTAAATACCTCTCACCCGATCATCCCAGATTTGCTGGAAAAAATTAAGGCAAATATAAACTTCTCAATGTACATTATGCAAACTTTTAGGTTCCTGTTGTAATAATGTTTTTGTTTGAAAAAATTAAATGTTCAATTACATATGAGCAGGTATCAGGGTGTTGTTAGACATTTTGCTGATATGACTCTTTGAAGAGGTTAATTTAAAATTCTATTATCTAAAAAAAACACATTAAGGGACATCACATGTCTGTATGAATGTGAACTGTCAGAGGTGAAGCTCACACAGAAAGATGGATACTGGAAATTCAAAAATTATTGGGTGTCCCATCTTTGACAGCAGATTTCAAAGACTCTCAAAATCACAGTGTAGCAGGTAGGGGATTGAGATTTTATGCACAAATTTCCATATTTAAGGCATAAACTTCTAGTTAAACTGTGCAAATCATTGTTAATGGTTTTACAGATATTAAAGCTTAAAAGTATAAAAGTGCAACTTCAGTGTGATATTCCCCAGGTGTTCACAGAAACTGAAATCATTCTAGTTTAATTTAATATAATATTGTGTACTCTCTTATTGTCTGAAAATTGATTTTTTACATTTTTGTATTTATTTAGACATTTTCTATTAGTGTTATAAGAGTGTTTTTTCTGTAGATTTTTTTTTTTCAGGCAAATTGATGATGGGAGAGGAGAGGCTTTTTCTTTTCTTTTTTTTTTTTAAATTGATGCCTTTGTCTTTGAATTATCTCCATACTTTCAACTACACTCTTTACCTGTTTGTGTCTAAAGCTCACGTGTGATTACACGTATGTTTACTGCAGTCCAGCTCAGGTACAGGTAACTCTAATGGTACCTGTAGATTTGATGTGAAGTGGGTGACTCATCCTATCTGAGACACATCATGTTGGGTCTAAAAGCTTTTGACAGCAGGCTGCTGGAACCAAACATTTCAGAGGTTTTTGCTGCAATGTAACAAAAATTATTGGATGTCCCATCCCATCTGTACAAAAACAACTGAGCGGGAAGTTTCTGTTTGAGGGAGGGAGACATCTTTTCCAGTGTTACATGATCTAGTGGATTCTTACATGTAAAAGGTTTAAATTTATATTTGATTTCTATCTGTGTCTTTGGCAATCGATTCTCTCTAAATGTTTCTCCTCATGTGATTCTCAGTAATTTTATTAATATTTAGCATGCAGTGTATTCTGGTTTGTTTGGTATCATATTAGCTGTAACTCCAGCTTACTGGTCTGTGTTGTATTTTTTCTTTCTTTCAGACTCCACAACCCTCAAAATCTTTCCTGGAGATAATGTCATTCTGCCATGTCACATTCCAAATGATATATCAATTGGAGCTGTGATGTGGACCAGGTCTTACTTGGATTCAAAATATGTATTTTTTTACCAGAGCAATGCATCTGATCCAGACACTCAGACGTCACCTTCTCTGAGTCGCATACATCTGCTGTATACAGACATGTGGAATGGTGAATTGTCTTTGTCTATAGTGGAGGCGACATTTGATGAGATTGGAATGTATGAGTGTCATGTCGCCCAGACAGGAACAAACAACTCTAAGGCGGCCATTTTGAAGACCAAGCCAATCAACACTGTCAATCTGACAATGGGTGAGTTTGTAGACGAAATTAATCTTCTTCCTGGAGTCTGTACTACAAAACAAGTTCAACATAGCCAGATTATCATTTCCTTTATTTGGCTTCACATGAAGGTGGTTATTAAATCAGTAAGTCAACACTGGGTTTATTAATCTAGCTGCTTTAAACAATCAGAAATATTGACATGACCAAATTGATGTCACCAGTAATTCAATTCAAATCAACTTTATTTATATAGTCACAACAACAGTTGCATTGAGGCAATTTATACTGCAAGGTAAAGACCATACAATAATACAAAGACGAGAGAAAATATGATATATGACCCCCTGTGAGCGAGCACTTTGGTGACAGTGGGAAGAAGAATCAAACTCAGGGAAGGGCGGCCACATGCCATGACCAGTTCTGGGTGAGGGCTGTAAGATGCTGCAGAAGAGAGCCAAAGATTAATAATAACTAATAATTAAATGGAGAAAGGTGTTTAAAAACATCTAGCATAAATAAGAGAGGATTTAGGGTCATCTGATCCAAACTGGGAGCTGATTCCACAGAAGATGGGCATGAAGGCTGGCTCCCATTCTACTTTTAAATGCTCTCGGAAGAACAAGTAAGCCTGCAGTGTGAGAGCGAAGTGCTCTGATAGGGTGATATGGTGCTATAAGGTCATTGAGATAAGATGGTCCCTGATTATTTACTCTTACTGCAGCATTTTGAATTAAGTGAAGGCCTTTCAGGGAGTTTTTAGGACATCCTGATAATAATGAAGAACAGCAGTCCAGTCTAGAAGTAATAAATACACGAACTAGTTTTTCAGCATCACTCTGAGACAGGATATTTCTAATGTTAGAGATATTGTGCAAAAGAAGAAGAAGGAAGAAAGCAGTCCTCCATATTTGCTTAATATGTGCGTTGAAGGACATGTCTTGGTCAAAAATGACTCCAAGGTTCCTCACAGTGTTACTGGAGGCCAAGGTAATGCCATCCAGAGTAAGAATCTGGTTAGATACCATATTTCTAAGATTTTTAGGGCCGAGTACAATAACGTCATATCAGAATTTACACAGCCTTTACCACAGCGCTGCAAAGCAACCACAGTTGTGGAAGTCCCCACACACCCCTCACACACACTGTTTACCCTGCTGCCTTCTGGCAAGAGGTATCAGAGGTACCGGGCCCTCATTGCCAGACTGCGAAACAGTTTCTTTCCCCATGTCAGACTCCTGAACACTCAGTGAGTGGACTGACACACACACACACAAACACGTTCATACTGGTCACTACTTCAAGCACTTATCTGCCCAATCTCATACACACACAGTGCTCAGTCTTTTGCACAACCCACTGTCATTGTTGCAGTGTCTGCACTGTCTTGTGACTGTATCAGTCTGTTGTGCCTGGTGTTGCACTGTCTTTGTTTTGTTTTGTTTTTTTGCGATTTTTGCATACAGTGGTCGCTCGTTCATCGAAGGAGTTACGTTCTAAAAATAACCCGTGATAGGTGAAATCTGCATAGTCAGCTTTATTTTATTTATTTTTTTTAACAATTTTATAGATGTTTTAAGGCTGTAAAACCCCTCACTACACACTTTATACACTTTTCTCAGACAGGTTTGAACATTTTCACACTTTTCTCTCTTCTTTAAACACTCTCAAAGTTCAAACCTTGGTAGAAAAATAAGTCCAATATTATAGAGTGAAACCAAAGATCAAACCCTGTTTTCAGATCCAGAACATGGGAATAGAGCAGCTGCCAGAGAATTCAACATTAATGAATCAATGGTACGGAAGTAGAGGAAGCAAGAAGAATGAGTTGAGTAAAGTTTGACTTATCTGACTGTTTTGTTTTGCATAATGCGCCTCACAATATATGGTAACTTCTACCTTCCTTTAGCTTGTCCAGAAGTCCAACTTTTTGTGCGATGATTAGCATCTTCCTCTGCCTTTTGGGTGCTAGCGCATGTACCTTTGACGGTGCAAAAAGTTTCGTCTACATTGTTGTGTTTGTTGGGGAGAAAACTTACAAAAATACTGTACAGCACTAATCACCCTAATAAAGTATTACAGTCAACAGTACTGAACACTGCATTTAGTTCCAGTAGGTCAAGCACAGAGATGAATCCACTGTCAGAGGCCATAAGAACCTTAAACTTTTTTAAACCTTCACTAAAGCTGTTTCTGTACTGTGAGCTCTGAAATCTCTTCAGATGATCAGTTTGTTCTTTTACAACTACTCTTTTAGTAATTTGTAAGATAAAAGGACATGAAGAATGTAGAAATTAATATAACAAAACAGAAATGTTAAGAGTGACATAAGCAACAATGAACCATAATCCAAAAAATGGGAACCAGAGTGACATTTGACCACTCTGGAGCATGTTAGTGTAATTCTGTAATGTAAGTTTCTGTTTGAGGGAGAGAGACATTTTTTCCAGTGTTACTTGATCTAATAGATGGACCTTAGACTGTGAAAGGTTTAAATTTATAGTTGATTTCTATTTGTGTTGTGGGGAATCTAAATTATTCTCCTCATGTGATTCTCAGTAATTTTTAAATATTTAGCATGCAGTGTATTCTGGTTTGTTTGGTATCATATTAGCTCTAAACAGTTCTGTGTTGTTTCCTCTCCGTTTCAGAACCAATGAAAATCTTCGTTGCACCTGGAGAAATTGCCATTCTGCCATGCGAGGTTCCAAATAAGGAATCCATTGGAGCTGTGATGTGGACCAGATGTGACTTGAATCCAGAAAAAGAACTTTTTTACCAGAGCAATGCATCTGATCCAAGCACTCAGCCACCACATTATGCGAACCGTGTACGTCTCATGTATACAGACATGCAAAATGGGAAATTGACATTGTTTCTGTATGGCACAACATTTGCTGATGATGGAACGTACGAGTGTCATGTCACCCAGGTAGGAACAAACAACTCTAAGGCAGCCATTTTGAAGACTACGCCAATCAAAATCATCAAGCTGACAATGGGTGAGTTTGTAGAAGAAATGAATCTTCCTGGAGCCTGTACTACAAAACAAGTTTAACATATCCAGATGATCTTTTCTTCATTTGGTTTCACATGAAGGTGGTTATTAAATCAGTAAGTCAACACTGGGTTTATCAATCTAGCTGCTTTAAACAATCAGAAATACAGCTTCTGTCCACTGTCAGCAGAGTGACTTACAAACAGAGTGAAAACTGTAACATGAGCTGTTAAAAGGGCTGGGTATCGTCACTGATTTTAATTACTGATTAAATTCTGATTCAAAAGTCCTGAATTGATTTGATTCGACACAATTCAATTTAGACTCTGTCAGAACTATTATGCTATTATGCTCATTTCTCAGTGCATACCCATATTTTTATATCTGTATAGAAAAACAAAGCTGACACTTGTGAGACTTCATCAGAGGTGTAACCATCACAGCAGATGCCTTTGTATCAATGTTACTGAGGATAAAACACAGAATAGCAAATTACCTCCTTAAAAATATTCTGCAGTAGAACAAAAACGGAAGAAAACCCAGAATCAACATATGAACATTACCTGATGCTGCTGAAGTGAAGCAGAGGGCATAATTTGTAAAAGATACAGTGGAACCCTGACTTACGAATACCCCTTTTAACGAAAAATTCAAGTTACAAAGGCACTGAACGGCAATATTTCTGCCCGCGTTACGGCAAAATGCCTGTGTAACGAAATCCGCTGGTTCTGATTGGCTGAGCCTACAATGCCTTCCGGATCATGTGACAACCCCTTGAACAACGTATTGTTATTAGCAATTAGCCTATAGCCTATCGTTCAGCATCGCCTCACTCAAAAGGCGTGATGGGTGCTTCGACTTATGAAAATTTTCGACTTACGAAAGACCCTCGGGAACAAATTAATTTCGTAACTCGGGGTTCCACTGTATTAGGCTTTTTTGTCATTAAAAGAAGAAACAAACAAAAAAATAGTGGTGGACAGCACTGTACACAACAGCAGAGTCTTAAGCGAATTGTGTAATAAACAGATTTTTGATGGTAAACTGGTCTCTGAGTACACTGACAGAGAGCACTGTGCAGGAAGTAAAGATGTAAACACAAAGATGTAAACATAAAGTGTTTACATCTTTGTGTTTACAACTTTGTGTGGAACAAAAATCAATCAATATCGCATTATTCAAACTAAAAATGATTTGAATCTGGAAATCGATTTTTAAACCCACCCCCAATTGTTGGCTTCTGTCCTGAGTCTAAAGACTTGCTTGCTTTGTTGACTATTGATTCTAAATTGGCTGTAGGTGTGAATGTGAGAATGAATGTTTTTTTCTGGTTCTGTGTGCCGGCCTGTGATAGGCTGCCTACCTGTGCAAAGTGTACCGGTGCTCAAAAGAAGCCAACATGTAAATGGCAAAAACTGCTGTTCCTCTAGGTGTCACTTGAGGGTGGATATCCTCAGTAAATCTTAGATATGGTTGTGTTGAAATATTCCAGCAGATCAGCAGTTTCTGAAAAACTGAAATAACCCAATTGCTGTTGGTGCCACATTAACAGTCACTCATATCACCTTTCTCCCCCGTGCCCCCTTTCATTCAGTTAACACTAGAAGTCCCAGGCTTTTCTAACCCTCTGTCAGCTAAGTGGAAGCTAACTTGGCTAGTCTTTTAGCATCAATTCATATGTAAATTGGGTCGTTACCTGAGAATTGTGGAGGGGAGTGGGGGTGTGTGAATGATTGCGGATTTCTAACTGCAAACTGCCTCTTTGTTTGTGTGTGGGGAGGGGGAACTGCTAAAAGCTGTGAACTTCATTTTGTGTTCGTCTTGATGCATTCTCAATCATCCAGGAAAATAAATCTCCAAAAGATTTATTGATAAAAACAGTACAAAAAAACCAAAAAATATTTCTACAAAAACAACCATTTGTACACATATTTACAGATAATAATAAAAAGTGAGTGAGTACATTTCAATCACTCACAATCCTGGCACTGCCATGGTATCTGTAGTCTGCATTTACCACATGTGTATCTGTAGCAGTGAACACATCGCACAGTGGCATGATTGTTCTTGCATTTGTGTTTGACCTGACACGTGGCTCTTTTTGCAGGGCTAGGTGTGGAGGGTTGTGTCCGAAGCAACTGTTCTTTTCTTGCCTTCTTCCCAGCCATATGAGAGTTAGCCAACTCTCTTGCAAGCTCCACCAGGAAGTCCACCCGTCTTTCCTGCGTCCCGGTGCATGCTTGATACAGCACATGTGCATTCAGTGCTGCCATGTCAATCATGTTATAGGACCGTGTACTCCCGCACCATCTGGTCCATCACATCCACGCCACACTTTGTGGTGTTGTAAAGGGCGACAGTGTTTAGCTTCCTTTTGGTGGTGTTATCAGTCTGAACCACGCTGTGCATGCTGCTAAGAATATAGACTGTCTTCTTCCATTTGGCTGCATACGCCGTCAGCGTGGCAGCAGAGGTTGAAAACACCTAAGAAATAAGATAAATTGTTATTTCCATAGCACTTTTACACACAATGAAACACATAAACATAGAACCACAAAAGACCTGCAGCCTACCTGAGTGGTGAATTCATTGCGATTTGTGTATCTAGCGGATTGAGGAATTTCCCGGCGAATCTTGCTGACTGTGCCGAGGATGGTGGTTTTCCGTCTAAGAAGTTTTTGCGCAAGTGAAAGTGATGTGAAGAAATTGTCCGTGGTAACATTTCTGCCCTTGTCTAGGAATGGTTCCATCAGCCTCATCACTACATTTTCAGACAGTCTCTCCCCACTGGGACGATTGGGGTCCTTGCCAAGATATGTGAGGACATTGCAAATGTACTTGGATTTTAGGTCGCAGGCCACCCAAAACTTGATCCCAAACTTGACAGGTTTACTTGCAATATACTGCAGGAAACAGCACCGAGTCTTTGATCTTGATCTTGATCAAAGATCTTGATCTTGCGGGGGGTTACTAGGGTTCCATCACTACGTGACTGCTGGTCAGCAAACCTGGGAAACCCACAGATCATTGGAACTATGCCGCGTAACCGCTTCCAAGACATCATGCAACACCTACGCTTTGATGACAGGTCCACCCGCAGTGATCGAGCAAAGACTGATAAGTTCGCTGCAGTTTCCAGTGTGTGGGGATCATTTGTCACCAACTGCATCACGTGCTACAACCCTGGTCTACATATCACCGTTGATGAACAGCTCTTCCCATCAAAGACTCGGTGCTGTTTCCTGCAGTATATTGCAAGTAAACCTGACAGGTTTGGGATCAAGTTTTGGGTGGCCTGCGACCTAAAATCCAAGTACATTTGCAATGTCCTCCTATATCTTGGCAAGGACCCCAATCGTCCCAGTGGGGAGAGACTGTCTGAAAATGTAGTGATGAGGCTGATGGAACCATTCCTAGACAAGGGCAGAAATGTTACCACGGACAATTTCTTCACATCACTTTCACTTGCGCAAAAACTTCTTAGACGGAAAACCACCATCCTCGGCACAGTCAGCAAGATTCGCCGGGAAATTCCTCAATCCGCTAGATACACAAATCGCAATGAATTCACCACTCAGGTAGGCTGCAGGTCTTTTGTGGTTCTATGTTTATGTGTTTCATTGTGTGTAAAAGTGCTATGGAAATAACAATTTATCTTATTTCTTAGGTATTTTCAACCTCTGCTGCCACGCTGACGGCGTATGCGGCCAAACGGAAAAAGACAGTCTATATTCTTAGCAGCATGCACAGCATGGTTCAGACTGATAACACCACCAAAAGGAAGCCAAACACTGTCACCCTTTACAACACCACAAAGTGTGGCGTGGATGTGATGGACCAGATGGTGCGGGAGTACACGGTCCGCAGAGGAACACGGCGCTGGCCAGTTGCCGTGTTCTATAACATGATTGACATGGCAGCACTGAATGCACATGTGCTGTATCAAGCATGCAACGGGACGCAGGAAAGACGGGTGGACTTCCTGGTGGAGTTTGCAAGAGAGTTGGCTAACTCTCATATGGCTGGGAAGAAGGCAAGAAAAGAACAGTTGCTTCGGACACAACCCTCCACACCTAGCCCTGCAAAAAGAGCCACGTGTCAGGTCAAACACAAATGCAAGAACAATCATGCCACTGTGCGATGTGTTCACTGCTACAGATACACATGGTAAATGCAGACTACAGATACCATGGCAGTGCCAGGATTGTGAGTGATTGCTGAAAATGTTGAAATGTACTCACTCACTTTTTATTGTTATTTGTAAATATGTGTACAAATGGTTGTTTTTTTGTACTGTTTTATCAATAAATCTCAGCAACAAAGGAAATACACCCATGTGTGTTGATTTCTCCCTAAGGCAAACTGAAACACAAGTTTCCTTGTGGCTCAGGAAACTAACCACTCCAAGTGGTTCAGCATGGCCCCACCTTATTTACATAACAAAAGCAGCTGTTCACAGGTGATTAAGGATATTAGCTAAAAGCCTACCAGCCATTTGGCTCGACGGTGGGTTTTATAGGTAGAAAAGCCAAATGGCTCTTCTCTGGGACTTCTAGTGTTAAAACTATGAAAATGGGTGACTAGATGTCTGAACTGATGAGCAGCTGAACATCCTGTACCTAATGAAGTCAGTAATAAAGTGAATGTGAATTTCTTACTGATGCTGTTTTCCAGATGACTGACTGATCAGCCTTAGGTCTGCAGTTGAGTTTCACGTGGTGTTGTAACCCAATAAGAAGTGAACCGCTTTCCTAAAGCTGCATCCAAACTGGAATTGATTAAGTCATTGCACATTGATTTGAAGACGACCGGTTACATGCACACATCCCATAATTCCGTTGCCTAGGTAACCTCAAATGTATTTACTTCCAGGTAAAACGTCACTCGGTGGTACACTGCATACTGCATTCTCATTGGTAGTAGCTTCAAGCACTCACCGCTCACACTCACCTGTGTTGAAGGTTACTTTGCCTATACTCATCTGAAGTCATCCAGTGTCATTAACTTTTCATTGATCAGAATCCACTGTGAATGTAGCTCAACACTGAAAACCCAGAGTTGACTCTTTGAGATCCAAAGCTTGCTTTGTAGTACAGGTGTCAGATTGTTGTTGTGAGAAAGGAACATGGGTTTATTTGTCTTTTAATTTAATTTTATGTATTTTTCTGTAAACATGTTGTTGATGAGACTGCATAAAGTAATAATAGAACAGGGTGGGCCATTTATATGGATACACCGTAATAAAATGGGAATGGTTGGTGATATTAAAGTCCTGTTTGTGGCACATTAGTATATGTGAGGGGGCAAACTCCTCAAGATGGGTGGTGACCATGGTGGCCATTTAGAAGTCGGCCATCTTGGATACAACTTTTGTTTTTTCAATAGGAAGAGGGCCATGTGACACGTCACACTTATTGGTAATGTCACAAGAAAAACAGTGGTGTGGTGTGAGGAGTTTACCCCCTCACATATACTAATGTGCCACAAACAGGACTTTAATATCACCAACCTCCAAAAGTTGAATCTGTTCATCTGGACGTAGCGTTTTGTGCGAGAAACATTTCGTCACTCATCCAAGTGACTTCTTCGGTCACTCAGCCAGAGACTGAAGAAGTCACTTGGATGAGTGACGAAATGTTTCTCCCACAAAACGCTACGTCCAGATGAACAGATTCAACTTTTGGAGATTAACTTTCCTGGATGATTGAGAATGCATCAAAAAATATCACCAACGGCCCACCCTGTAGATCATGTCTGACACCTCTCTTCTAATTCTCACCAACAGTACCAGTACCAGAAGGGTTTGAGATTGACCAGAGATTGGAAGCGTGTGATCCATCTACATTTTTTCAGCCACTTGTTTTTGCTATGGGAGCTACTGTTGTCATCATAGGTATTTTGAAATATTGTGTTGGCTGGCATAAGGCAGCTCCATGCATAGCCAACCTGCTTATTAAAGAATAATTTTTTTCTTTAACCTTTTTGAACTTCTTCAGTGTTAGGTTTAGTTATTAATGTATTCCTGTTCATGTAATATTGTTTAAGAGTTTGTTAAAATTAACTGTAATGAGCCCAGGTGGTATGTTGTATGTTTTGTGAGGGTTTTTTTGGTCAAACATTGAGGGTTGGCTGTGATGTAGGATTTAGAATGGTGGCAAAGAAAGACAGTAGGCTGAGCTGAAGGTGAGAGAGTTGGAGATGTTAAGATTTTGACTATGAGTGACCAGAATGGAAAAAAAATAGAAATTAGTACATCAGAGGAACAGGTAAGGCTGAGCAGTTTAGAGACCAAAAAAAAAAAAAAAAGCAAAGTGGAAACTGATAGGTTTGTAGCATAAACCTATTCGCTGGAACGTTCAGGACAATTTGCTACACAGCAAAAACAAGACACAAGTAGGCAAAGTTCTTTGTAGTACTCATGCATGAGGGAGGCCTGCCTGGAGCCAAGTGTCGTTCCACCCACTTGACCTCCGTCAGACTCTCAGCCAGGTTCCCCATAGCACTCTTTTTATTGTGGTTACATGAATATGCATAGGTTCATTAACATATGACATCTTATATAGGTATGCATGTGAACAAAGAATACCCTGTGTGTGTGTGTGTGTGTGTGTGTGTGTGTGTGTGTGTATGGGGTCAAGATGTAACCCCAGGAAGACTCCCCAAAGCTGGTGCCAGGAGTCTAGCGGTACATCTGAACAAAAGGCTCTTAGACTCAAACAGATATACGCGTGTTTGCTATACCATATATCAGCAGGAGAAGATACGACCTCTCCTAGGAGGTGTGTGATCTATGCCAGAACACTCTGAAGAGGAGTGAACGCACTCCCCTCTTCATGCTACACAGAGTTGTTACAGACCTCCTGGGAGACATTCTTTCAATCTACAAATAATTATATACTTCTAAGCA
This sequence comes from Oreochromis niloticus, assembly GCF_001858045.2. NCBI lineage: Eukaryota > Metazoa > Chordata > Actinopteri > Cichliformes > Cichlidae > Oreochromis > Oreochromis niloticus. The sequence goes on from NC_031967.2 coordinate 51,282,415, forward strand.
TATATGAGTAAATATTTCTAAGCATAAATGACAATAAACAATACAAATCTAACATTTCCCCCCTTTTGGCAATTATGCTAGAAAAGTCCCCAGTTATGATCACCTCATGTCTGACAGTGTCAATGCAGCCATTTTTATACTCAGCATATGTCAATGTACACAGTCTGACAAAAATATTAGAAGTTATCCAAGTTCTCACCCAATGGTAAACTGCATCCTACAAGCAAACAAATGAATTGTTAATGGTCAAAAGAGAAATTAACATTTTCAAAAACACTCCAGCTTGGTGGTGCTCCTCTGCAAGACATGTAAATCACACGTCCCTCTGCAGAGTGGTTTAAGTTCTGCAGGGCGTCATAAATGTGTCTTCCAGTTGTTTCCATCACTGTCCATAGGACCAGAGTCCAAATGTATGTAGAATAGACATTCAAACATACCAGTTGAGTTTGTTGTTTGTCAACATCGTGAAAGCTGCAGACCTCTTCAGCACTCTAGTTTTATGGCCTCTACCAACCCCCATCACCTCACTTCAGGCCTCTGTACTGTGGGGGATACATATGACTCCTCCATTGTCCATCCTCTGCAGGAAAACCCCTCTGTGGAAAGGGTGCTGGATCCAGTTATCTTACTGCTGCTATGATCCCAGCAGTCTTCAGAGTGTAATCGTATGCACAGTATAGTGACACAGCATTAGGTGATGTTCATAGGAAACCGCTATCATCACCACCATAGCTTCTGGTTCCTGTGCTTTTCACAGAATCATGATGCCATCCTTGGACTCCCCCTGCTCTGTCGATGGAGCTTGGCACGCTCCCCTCATCCTTCAGGTGCCCGTCTGTTGTCCACAATCTCCTCTGTTGGCCTCTGGAAAGCCCCCTTGGCACAGCTCTCATTCCAACGCAGCTTCGTGGTCCTTGCTGTGGCTCCGAAGTCTGCTCTCATGATGGGCCCCAACCAGCTCGACCTTTGACCTCAACCACTGCCTGGACTGTCAGCTATGCCTGGGATGGTTCTTGTTTCTCACTGGGCCTCTGAAGATTTCTCAGGAGATTCCTTTCAGCAATACTTTAATTGCTGCACCTCTATTTCCTTGCTAGGAGGAAAAACTCCTATTTGGAGAGCATGTAAAGCATCATCAAACCACATTCTTTAGTTCAGTGAGCTTCATCTATGGACCATCAAAGCCTCATCTGAACACAGATGCACCACTTTGCATAGGTTTAATACCCGTTGACTAACTGTTAATCACACAAATCACTGCAACAATCTTAAAAAACATAGTTTAGAAAACATAGAAAACATAGTTTCATGTAATTCTTGTAATTCTGGACCCCTCCTCTTGACGCATGGACACTCCCATGAGTCAACTCATCAAACCTAGATTCCTGTCTGAAAGAAAAAGGTTAGCCAGATCACGTCCCAAGCAACATCAGGGCATCTCCTCTGGAGCAGCTCCATAACCCTGCAATAAAAGATGTTAGTGTGTTTTGCACAGTAAGTGTGCTCAACATCTGGCTCCGCCTGGAGCCATCATACACACCATCATGGCCTGGAAAACAAAACCTGGAAGTGAAATCAAACTTCACACTTATAAACAATTGTATCATAAGTAGCAATAAAGCATTCAGCATCAGCAGGACAAGTATCATGTGCAGGTTTTCTCAAATCAGTAGACTACAATTATTGGCATAATTTGCCTCAGACATGGATCATCCCATGTACTCAGTTAACATTAGTGTAATCGGTGACTTCCCTTAAGCAAAGTCACTCCATGTATTTAACACTAGGAGCTCAGTAGTGGCCAGCTAATGAGCCCCATATCAAACTATTCCACAAACACTGCATCTCTTAGTTGCTTTCTCATGTTACTTGTCCGTCTCTGCTGAATCCTCTACATGCACTCTTAGAAAAACAAACATTAGCAACACACATGGACAATCCTGGTGGTCAGGCGCAGATCGACAGGTTCCAGAGGTGCTGTAAAAAGACCATAAAGTTAGCCATCCATAGCTGTGGAAAGAAGTAACACTAGTTTCAACACAGGGAATGTCTCACATGTTATTCACATCATCAAAGTAACCTTCACATTTTCCCAACAACACAGTGTAACAGCATCACCAACTCATAACCTGTAAACACAGTTTTCCTCACACATAAACCCAGAAATCCTGTAGTAGAAAAACATCAACCAGCTGTCCTGGTATAGATCACATGAAGAACTGTAATGCTGTAGAAATGTTAGCGCTGCGCACAAGCCCATGAATAACACACCCCTGATAGATTCTCAGACACAGAAAGTGGCATTTAAAAAGTTAAATCATCACGCAACCTCAAATGTTGTTGTCCTCTTTCTGCTCCAAAAAAGAGAAACACACATAGATTCGTCTGCACCTTTGTCAGGTGGGGGTTAACTTCGCACAGTGATGTCAGTCAGTCTGTCAGCTTCTGTCCGCTTTTACCAGTCAGTCAGTTTTATTTTCTCTCACTCATTCATTCATGCATTCATTCATTCTTTCTTTGCTGATAGTGGAAATTAACGTCGCATTTTCATTTCCACTTCTCAGCAAAATGACGTCATTTCAAAAAGAAAAGAATTTAGACTGGATTTTCTCGTTGAATCCTTTTGGACAGGAACTTATTTTCTAATTGTCCCAGATAAGTGGCTTTCTCCTGAGCCCATTTTAATGTGGAGAAACTCACTTGCAACAATTTTCTCGACGACGTGTCGTATAGCGCTTCGGTTCTAATCGTGCAGATCTGCTTCAAACGAGGTCATCAAACAAAACTTTCAGTGCACTGTGAAAGTATCAAAATAAAAAGGCCTCGTTAAGTCATGACACACGCTCCTCATCTCAGGAGGGTAAATCATACCATTAGCATGATTTATCATACCATCATACTAATTGTCAGGCTCAACTTCACAACAAAAGAAAAATCATCAGCTAGATAAACTCCAAACCAACCATCAGCCGCACAACACACAACATAAGCCTCATGTCTTATTAGCTATGAATTTAATCCCCAGGACTGTACTTTTTACTCATTTAGGCCACAAATTTTATTTAGTTTTCCTTTTTCCCCGTCATCATAAAACATGTGACGTCATCAGGTATTTCACAAAAAACGTTTGTTCTTATGTATTCAGAGTTGTGTATCTGGGTGCAGGATTCACTCACACATCAAAACAGGAAACTCAGTGTTTTAGAGTCTCCACTCTAACAAACTCCAACACATCCCATTCACTCGTGCTAGAATTCAGTCACCTTTCATTAATCTAAGAACCATCAACTAATTTGCATATCAGCTATTAACCCACTAAGATGACAGGACAACAGAAATGCATGTTCAAAATATTATCACAAAAATAGAATTTTCCCTCATACAGTAAATTACTTGTGCTGCATCAATCAGGCAGAAAGCATCTCCCAATTTACTATATTAACAACTAAATTTATTGTCTGATCACTGGTTGGTCAAACCAGAATCTCTTTTCTATTTTTTTCACAAAAATTAAACTATTGTCCTGCAACCTAGAGAGTTAATTGTCAGCACTGGATAAATTCAACATTTGATAACAAGTGTCTGTTAAACTGACACTATTTTAAGACTGATGAGAGATAACAAGCTGATTTTCATTGCATGTGTGTTTGTGTTATTAGGCAGGTTTAATCGATGTCTGTGGAGCTGCATCTCCAGCAGGGCATGTTCTTAAAGCTGCCTTTCCTACACACTTCTCTGCTATTATTTGATCATTATTTTTTTTCTTACTAATGTGCTATGAGTCCACTGGTCTTTGCATCACTCCTCATCACACTGACTTGGATAAGATGATAAACAGACTCACATGCTCAAGATGCTGTCTACTCTTCATGAGCTCTTTTGTTTGTGTTAGTAGGGTTAATGCATGTTCTGCTTGTGTGTGTGATTTTGTATATGTTTCTTTTTGTAGTGTTTCAGATTCCTTCACAATTCTCCACTTAAGCAGTCAGTTTTCTTTTCCCCAGGTTTGCTAACCCAAATTTTGATTTCCCACATTAAACAACAGCACTCTCTGTGTTCTTACCTCCTGCTCTCACTCTGTTGTCCTCTCCCACTTCAACAGTCCAATAGCCGGCAGTTCTTCTTCAGCTTTGTCCTGTTCCACTGTCTCTTCTTGCCATTTTACTCCGAAAGTGGCAAATGTCAAACTCCAACAGTCTCCTCAGTTCTCCTCAAACGTTCTTTTCACAAGCACAGTGAAGTTGCAGCTTGTTGGAAACACAGTGCCATTCATCTAATCAGGATGATGGTTTGCTCTTCTTCTCCGATGCTGTTTGTCCACACTGCTGCTGCTTGCTGGGACTCTTTGCTCAGGACTTTGCTGCTGTCTCTTTATCTGCCATGATATTGCTCTTTGGAACTGCATTCCTTGTCTTCAGGGAGGAGTGAGAGCTCGCTTGCGAGGATGAGGAACACATGGAGCTGTAAATAAGTTAGCCAAAAAATTGGCCCGAATGTTTCCAATGATGTTAAACTATAATTTCCTTCCGACTGCTGCATATGGGAAATTGATCCGGGTCTGCTCCTCACCTGCAAGTGACACACTGAGACATTTTGATCATTATTCTCATTACTTAACCGACACACAGAACTCTCTCTCTGTTTTTTGTGAACTCTCCTTTCTTAAAAGCAGAAAATGAGATTGTAGTTGTTCTTGGCTGATAAACACAAAACCTTTTTCCTATTATTGTTTTCATCTACAATATAAACTTCGTCTCTTTTTTTACTCTTTTTTTATAACTGGTGACCTGCAGAATCACCGTTCTCACAATTGGAGACAATTACTTTTACACAGTGCACACACTGTGACGTCAGACACATTCACACTCACTTTTTTCATCTGCATAAATAAATCATATGGCTGATGATATATGCCATGGTGATCCATAAGTATGATCACAAGTTTATTTAATTATTTTTCAACCCAACAAAACAAATAAACAAAAACATGATGCTGATGCTATGAACACTCTACACACATGAATCAAGATCCAGGAAAACTGCTGCGCATCTGAAAGAAGAAGCTGAACTCACGGATACGCTACATACTCGAGTTATCATAGTTCTGTTTCTCTCTCTTTGATGAGTTCTCAGCCAGCTCCTGATCTGATAATGTGTAGCTTGCTCATCAGCTCAGAAGAGACAGCAACACAACCTCACACAGTGGTTGCGTGCTTTGCCCATAGTGGCAAAGACTTACACTTTCATATTTAACTCGGCTTCTCCATCATGTAGTTTTCAGCTGTTTCACACAGGGTTCAGCATAATAGTTGTTTTCACAGGTGTGCTCTATATCTCAACAATGGCTCATATTAGGATGACAGTTTGCAAACAGGTCAAGTGCCTCTATGCACGTAATTAGGTAAAATATTTATCTATTTTACTTCATCTCATATGTCATTGTACTGAATTTGAGCAACCTTAAGCTTAATGCAGATTACTGTTAACAACTGGTTAAATTAATGGTCTGGAGCACAGGCTGTTGTTGATCAGGGAAATCATCTAAACATTTTGTGTCAGCACGGGGTGGGGGAAAGCCATTCACCAGAGCATATCTTAACTGCTGCTGATGTGGACTGGCCTTCTCCACACGCTCTTCAAGGCTGCTGTTTTCTGAAAACTTCTAACATTTGACATTCTCCAACAACTGGTTTACGGTGATTACAGTTATGAGCATATAAATACCTCGCACTGCCGGGAGTAAATCCTTGCATGAATGTGTCGTCTCCCTGTGAGGCAGTCTTACTTGCTCGGGAACCCATGATAACAACAACCGTGTCACAGACCGCGCCTGCTCCGCAGTCATTCACACAACAACAACAACAACAACAACAACAACAACAACACAATAGGCCTATAATTTTCCCCAGCCTGCGCGACCCCGCACGGCTTAGGCCCGTGTCAACCCGCGCGGCCGCACTCAATTAAGGAGCCGTCGCTCTCTTTTTTTATAAGCCTGCGTCTAACCGCATGGCTAAGGTCCGCGTGCAAGCCGCGCGACCGTGCTCGCGTGTACCCGCGCAGCTACAGTAATCTCTTAGTCGTTCTCTTTGAACTTACTTGGTGTTGCTTATTGCGTGCAGCATCAGTCCCGTCAGATCCTGTCAATCGTCATCCATCGAGGAGAAAAACAGACGGCTAATCCGCCGGCCCGATGACGAATTCTCACGTCTCGGGTCTTTGCTGCAGGACCTCTATAAGTCCTGGCTGACGTCTTTCGGTGTGTCTCTTTTTCCCCTCGGTGAATGTCAATTCCAAGGATCCGGCTCTCAAAGGACCAATTAATGATAGGTTTGTAGCATAAACCTATTCGCTGGAACGTTCAGGACAATTTGCTACACAGCAAAATCAAGACACAAGTAGGCAAAGTTCTTTGTAGTACTCATGCATGAGGGAGGCCTGCCTGGAGCCAAGTGTCGTTCCACCCACTTGACCTCCGTCAGACTCTCAGCCAGGTTCCCCATAGCACTCTTTTTATTGTGGTTACATGAATATGCATAGGTTCATTAACATATGACATCTTATATAGGTATGCATGTGGACAAAGAATACCCTGTGTGTGTGTGTGTGTGTGTGTGTGTGTGTGTATGGGGTCAAGATGTAACCCCAGGAAGACTCCCCAAAGCTGGTGCCAGGAGTCTAGCGGTACATCTGAACAAAAGGCTCTTAGACTCAAACAGATATACGCGTGTTTGCTATACCATATATCAGCAGGAGAAGATACGACCTCTCCTAGGAGGTGTGTGATCTATGCCAGAACACTCTGAAGAGGAGTGAACGCACTCCCCTCTTCATGCTACACAGAGTTGTTACAGACCTCCTGGGAGACATTCTTTCAATCTACAAATGATTATATACTTCTAAGCATATATGAGTAAATATTTCTAAGCATAAATGACAATCACAATACAAATCTAACAGAAACAGTGGAGATACAGTGTATATACTGGACAAATGCTTTTGAAGATGGAGGAAGACCACAAAGAAGGTCTGTGGATTGAGTGACGAAGGATAGCAAGAGTGCTAGTGTAACGAGGAGGATGCAAGGGATAGGATGAGAAGCAGGTAGATGATCCCAAAGTAAATTAGCCTTACCACATGTAGTGTTTTCTGTCTACGTTAGCATTAGTTTTATTGTTTCATGTGCAGCTTCTGAGCTTTCTGAGAAAAAAACATGTTGCTTTAAAAAAAAAGGAAAACTTTATGTGGTTTTAATACTACACATGATAGCAGTGTGACTAATGCAGACAGCAATCGTAGCAATGGTGGATGAATTTTCTGGTTCTCCAACATCCAAAAACAACTAAAAATAAATGTAGCTTAGAGTAGTTTTTAAATCCAGGCTGCAGACGATCCGAGTGCACTCTTACTGTATTTCATGTTGAAATATGTTTAAATGTTCAAATGTAGTTATTAAATGTTTAAATGTCCAGTGTATGTATAAGTGTTGGAAATCACAAAAACTGGTTTCACTGGATACAAAATGTGTCTTTTCTGTTTGATTGATATTTGTATCTTTATTTGATTAATTAGATGTAAAAATTAAATGCATCATTTGGCCAGAGTCTAGGTTTGTCAGCATGAAGTAAAAATGAAGTTAAAATGAGGAGTAAACAACCCTGAACAGGAAAAAATATTTTTTTTCCCTTTTTTATGAAAGATAAATATAAATAATGGCCTACAATGAAGCACAGTCCTCAGCCCACTGCACTCAAGTAGAGTATTTACCTGTTGCCATGGTGAATCTATTTATGACTATCCGTCGAAGCACTCAGCTTTGAGTGAATCAGCCTTAATCATCTTTCCTGGAACTGAAAACTCAGAATTTTTCTGATGTCACATTTTTTTCTAAGGTCATCATATTTACACTGATTCTTTCATGAATTTTATGTTTTAGAAGGTTTAGCAGTAACAGCAGGTTTTAAATCTGAAATCATCATTTGTACACATACAAAACTCACAATTTAAAAAAGGTTATTTATTAATACACATTTGTTCAAAATAATTATAGTATAAAACAATGTTTTAAAAATCCATTTTATTTCTGTGTAAACCCTCTTGTCTACAGAAAGTGCCCTTAAAGTTCAATATTATTGACATAGTCACTGTACAGTGTTGGGCAAGTTTCTTTGAAAAAGTAATTAATTATAGTTACTAGTTACTTCTTCAAAAAAGTAACTGAGTAAGTAACTGAGTTACAATATTCTAAAAGTAATTAATTACTTGAAAAGTAACTATTGCGTTACTTTAAAAAAACGTTTAACCCTCTGGGGTCCAGGGTATAATTGGCCATTTTTAACTACTTTTGATTTTCCCTCCACATTTTACCTTTAAAAACAGTTTATTTGCCTTGTTTGGTATCATTCTTTTCAGCACAACCTCACGTGTCTGAATTTACAGTTATGTTTTCATTTTGACATACTGTATTAACACAATTCATCTAAAACCAGACAAAAACATAAAATCAGAGTAGAAAAAGTTATATTTTTTACTGTAACAACCACAAACATGTTTAATGATCATATTTCATAACTTCAAATGCAAATATTAATTGTCAATTTTAAAATCCTCTGCACAAGTTTTGCAAACAACAAAGTTATTTGCATCCATTTACCTTTTACCTTGATTTTTTAAATAACCATTTCAAACTATTTACAAAACAATCAGCTGTTCTTCAATAAGATGCCACACAAATTATTTGTGCCACTCCAAAAAAAGTAATTTCTGTCCACTATAAAGGAGAACATCACAGCCTGATACCTGCAGGTCTGACAGCAGCAGGTGTATTACTCCTGTTTCTACCTGGAGACAGCAGTCGCCTCATTATTCTGACACACGACACAAAACTATCCACAACACTACACACTAACTACACAAGACAACACATTAACTACACACTCCAAACACGCTAAACGTCACAAATCTTTCACATCTCAAAACTCGCTCTCTCTTTTTCTGCTCTTTCTCACCCTCTCTCTCTCTCTCTGTCTCTCTCTCGCCGTCACTCCTAAAACGTCCTCCGTGCTCTGGTTTTTTTGGGGGGGTTTTTTTGGTCATAAGCAGAGAGTGCTCGCTAACGCTGTCCTTAGACAGTAAATGTGACAAAACTATTGAGGAAAAAACACGCGTATGTATTGCTTATCATGACTCTGGTTTTACGTGGCCTATCAACACAGTTTAAAAACTGGCACCTTGTTGCTTTGTCTTTAAGTGGTCATGTGATTGACTTACCACGACTACTTTATTCTTCCTCAGTCAAACAGCAGCACTCATGCAATTGTTTTGCCCCTTTAGCTCCAGGTGTTGTGCTAGACAGTGATCGTGATTACCGTCCGCGGGAGCGCGCAGCTGCTTAAAGCTGTAGCGTCCAGATTACTTACAGCTACTTCCGTGCAGCTGATATAAGATGCGGTAAGCTGAACACAGCTTCAACCGTCTGTTTGTTGAAAAATAGTAACGGACCGCGTTTTCTTGTTAGTAACGGTAACAGCGTTGTAACGATAGGAATAGTAATTAGTTAGATTACGCGTTACTGAAAAAAGTAACGGCATTAGTAACACCGTTACTTGTAACGCCATTATTCACATCACTGTCACAGTACCAGTAAAACTGTGCTGCATCCACTGCTGGTGACTGCCATCATTCAGCTTGTTTGTTTGTTTTTTCTATCTGTATTGGTTCTATAAAGACACGAATGTCACTCTACATGTGCAACAAAAAAAAAAGAAAATTATACATAAGATAAACTGAAATAAACACAAAATAGCTGTTAGCAATAAACACCCCAGATAGCAAGACGACATTGAATTGATGTTGATTTTTCATCCGATCCGTCGTATATGGTTGGGGTTGAAATGCCAATGTTGTAACAATGTTGAAATACTGTGGTAAACCGACGGTCTTACTATAGGGACGTTGTAACAATGTTGATTTACCGTTGTTTTTTTGTCATTGATATTTGATCTATTTGTAGTCGACCAGGTGACAACAACAACGTGGAGAAAACGTCTATTTAACGATCTAGTTAACGATCATTCAGCTCCGGTCACCATCAAAAACCATCGATTTGTAGTTGAGCATTAAATTGCATTGCAACTGATCGGGTATAAAGTACCAGAGAAAGTAGATTTATTGTTCATTTGTTATCAATGACTTGGTCTAGTTCATCAGCTTTAAAAAATCGTGTCTACGTGCAATTTATGTATAGTTGACCGGGAAATTAAAGCAGCGATCACTTGGACTATTCCGCAGCACCCCTCTCACATTGGTACATCCCCCCAGGTATTCATTGTTTTCTACAGTAGAGCGGGACATTTGATTTACTCTCAGCGGAATTGACCGGAGAAGGCATCAGGTCATGCACTGCACTGGCCTGCACCACGATTAGTATAAGGTAAGAATGAATGATTTTTTTTTCTACTCGTTATTTCCATGTTTGCACTTGAATAACAGTAAAAAACTCGTTAATGTTGTACATTAACGAGTTTTTTACTGTTATTTACGTTGCTCCCACAAAATGTGGGAGCCCGAAATTGTGTCTACTTCTTACAATCCGGCAACAAATAAATTGCACTGCGAACAAAGTATATCAACAAAGAAAACATTTTCGTTTCATAATTTCTTCGTTATATTCCCTTACAAAGCTAGCTTTAACGCTTCGAGGTTTCCTTTGTTCTTGCCGTCGTCTCGGCGCTTGACCCAGACTTTCGCATAGTTGCTTAGTACTACAAAAAATTCTAAATCTGTGATATATGATTGATGAACGTAATGGTAACTGTATAAATGTGTTTAAGGACTTTGTTACTTTTAATGATTGGAGAGCACCCGCTTCAATTCGCACTCAATTCAAACTTTACGTTGCACGCTCACCTACCAATTGCGTTTGCACCTTTCGTCCACACGTAAACAGCGTTTTTGGTCACTGAAAATGGAGATTTCTAAAAACGCCTGCCAGGGTGGATATTTTTGAAAACTCCGTTTTTGCATTTATGTGTGGACGAGAAAAACGGAGAAAACGCAGCGTCAAAGGTCTGCGCCAATTTTGACGTCACACTGTGCACCACGTTTTTGTCTCGGTGCCATGAATTCCTACAATGGCAGACTTAGACAAAATACTGTTAATTTTAGTATATTCAGTGTTTAAATGCTTACATATACACACACAGTAACTGTCCCTTCACACATAGGACTCGGTTCATCTTCTATGAGCCGTCTTTGTATCTAGTTTTCCCTCTTTATTGACATTGTTCCTTATTTTTCCTCTTTTTTTCAGATCTGATTTGGTTACTACCATCCACCCATCAATACGTAAGAAACTCGGCAACACACAAGCACTTGGATAAACATTTAAGACATGAGACACGCTAATTCCATCTCTTAAAATGTGTCTATAGGTGAGACGCTTTGCCTTGATTGGAGGGACCACACTGGAGGTGCGAGTCCGCCGTGTAATGGCTTATGCCATCACAAACGAGCTGGCCTCAGTACTAAACTGGGCAGGGAAAAAAACAAAGGACCAGACGAAGCAAAAAAGGGCATTTAAAGATACTGCACTGTGCAGATGCATATTTGGTAAGTTTTACAGTTTATTGTAGTTTTATGAGCCTAAAGTGAACAATGAAGGGATCGATTGATCTGCTGGGTGTGTTTCACATGTCCTATGTCCGGTTTTTGCTATATTACTTTGTCTTTTTTAATAACAAGACTTTCATGTCTGGTTAATCTGGAGATGGAGTCTTTGGTCAGCTTGTTTAGTCCTCGGGTTGTAGTTTGTACAGCCCGACGACGCCATGTTTATTTTGTTTTAAAGGATGCACGGCACACCATGCTAAGACTTATCACTTTTTCCACTCATAGCTCTTTGGGAATCAAATGCGGCAGTTTGCAGATTTACGCCTGGTGACTTTCATGTTTATCAGCCTAGGAGTTTACATACTTTCTCCCTGCTGAAGACAGATAACAAGAGCTTATTCATGTGCTCTAATTCACTTTTTTTGTTTCTGTGTGTGTGTGTGTGTGTATTTTTGTCCTAGATGGCCTGACGCAGCAGTTAGGGGCAAACTCTATGTCAGAGTTTGTCTTTGCACAGGCAGTGCAGAAATGGCTCCGATACGCCCCAGATCGTTTGGGTGGCGCAGGACGCACATCATCCATCCCCATCCCGGAATAAAAACTACAAAATTATGTTAAAATATAAATGTAAATAGAAAACTGTGTTTTAATAAAGTATTTAGCAAACGAAACATGTCTATTGACCTTTTTTTGTTTAGTTTTCTTTCTCTGTTACATCACATGCAATGCTTTCTTATTTTATGATATTAATATTGACATGATACATTGTGAGACATTTGATTTTTATAAAGGGTGTCCAGTTTGAGGAATAAGTGCAATTATGTGTTTAGGTGGTTTAAGTATTGATGGAAACATGCAGTAGTTTAGTATTGGTTAAAATAACTATAAAGGTAGATTTCCAGTCATGATTTAACTGTTGTTTTAATAAAAAACAACTGCGAAAGAGGTGGAAAATCAACACCATAGCTCAACAGTGTTTCAATATCAGAATCTGACATTGTTTCAATGTCAACAGTATTGGAAAATATAACGTTGAATCAATGTCAGGTTTCAACATTGATTCAACATCAAAACCTGACGTTGTTTCAACGTTAAAAATGGGTGCAAGAGTGACGTTAGGTCAACGTCACACTTCAACGTTGATTCAATGACGTCGCCTGATATTGACTCAACATTGTTTCAATGTTTCCTTGCTATCTGGGACCATTCATCTTTAAAAATTCAGTCAAGTCCCTGCAATGGCCAGTCTTAAAATTCAGTGTTTTCTCTGAGCAGCAGTGTAAAATCCAAAGAGATTCACATGTGCCAAAAATGCATCAAATGCTGTCATTTATAGGGTTTGTTGCACTAATAGGAAGTTTGGTTTTAATTTTTATTTGCTGAAGTCTTAAAATCTTAAAGAAAAATGATTATTATTAACCCTGTAAGATCCAACCCATCAAAAAATTAGCCAGAAAATTCTGATTTTTTGGAGCTGAGATGTTTATTAACCTTTATAAGAAAATCCACTATTTTTTTGTTGTATCATGTTGTGCATGATATATTTTTATGATATATTTTTGGATCACAATCAATACATTGGGTGCTTTTGGCAACTTTTTGTTAACAGCAATGTTCATTAAGTTTTGTCCATAACATTTTGAATTGATGGCAAGTATTGATCATGTTGATGAGACAGAGGTATCACAAACTCATGGCTCAAATATGATACAAATACCCTCTATAATGATCAGTGATGGGAATAACGGCATTACAAGTAACGGTGTTACTAACGGCGTTACTTTTTTCAGTAACGAGTAATCTAACTAATTACTATTCCTATCGTTACAACGCCGTTACAGTTACTAACAAGAAAACGCGGTCCGTTACTATTTTTCAACAAACAGACGGTTGAAGCTGTGTTCAGCTTACCACATCTTATATCAGTTGCACGGAAGTAGCTGACTACGTAAGTAATCTGGACGCTACAGCTTTAAGCAGCTGCGCGCTCCCGCGGACGGTAATCACGATCACTGTCTAGCACAACACCTGGAGCTAAGGGGGCAAAACAATCGCATGAGTGCTGCTGTTTGACTGAGGAAGAATAAAGTAGTCGTGGTAAGTTAATCACATGACCACTTAAAGACAAAGCAACAAGGTGCCAGTTTTTAAATTGTGTCGATAGGCCACGTAAAACCAGAGTCATGATAAACATTATATACACGGCGTTTTTTCCTCCATAGTTTCGCCAAGTTAGCGCTAGCAAGCACTCTCTGCTTATGAGCAAAAAAACAAAACAAAACAGGGGCAGTTTTAGGAGTGACGGCGAGAGAGAGAGAGAGAGAGAGTTTTGAGATGTGAGATTTGTGACGTTTAGCGTGTTTGGAGTGTGTAGTTAATGTGTTGTCTTGTGTAGTTAGTGTGTAGTGTTGTGGATAGTTTTGTGTTGTGTGTCAGAACAATGAGGCGACTGCTGTCTCCAGGTAGAAACAGGAGTGACACACCTGCTGCTGTCAGACCTGCAGGTATCAGGCTGTGATGTTCTCCTTTATAGTGGACAGGAATGATTTTTTTGGAGTGGCACAAATAATTTGTGTGGCATCTTATTGAAGAACAGCTGATTGTTCTGTAAATAGTTTGAAATGGTTATTTTAAAAAAGGGTAAAAGGTAAATAGATGCAAATAACTTTGTTGTTTGCAAAACTTGTGCATAGGATTTTAAAATTGACAATTAATATTTGCATTTGAAGTTATGAAACATGATTCATTAAAGATGTTTATGGTTGTTACAGTAAAAATATGACTTTTTCTACTCTGATTTTATGTTTTTTGTCTCACTTTAGATCAATTGTGTTAATACAGTTTGTTAAAATGAAAACATAACTGTAAATTCAGACACGTGAGGTTGTGCTGAAAAGAATGATACCAAACAAGGCAAAGTAAATAGTTTTTAAAGGTAAAATGTGGAGGGAAAATCAAAACTACTAAAAAATGGCCAATTATACCCTGGACCCCAGGGGGTTAAACGTTTTTTTAAAGTAACGCAATAGTTACTTTTCAAGTAATTAATTACTTTTAGAATATTGTAACTCAGTTACTTACTCAGTTACTTTTTTGAAGTAGTAACTAGTAACTATAATTGAATTACTTTTTCAAAGTAACTTGCCCAACACTGATAATGATACTCATTATAGAGTTAAAATTATGCAGAAGTCCTGGCTCAGATGTTAGTTTCATGCTGCAAATGTTTTGTTGTGACTGTAAATTGTTATTGACCTTGTCAACGTGTTTAACTTACTGTTGGGTAACATGTGATTGTAGTTATGTATTAAAACGTTTGCTACAAGTGTACCTGATTGTGTGTGACACCAAATTCTTTTCTGCAACTCAAACCTCGAACATGAGGACTGACATGTCTTCTAGAGGCTGCAGCTGCTGTTTGCCAGTAACTGTTTCATTAAAACTCAGGCAGGCATTTTCACATCTATAGTTCATTTACTCAGTTGTTGAATTGGTAAACTTGCAGCTTTTTGAAGTGTTTTGATTTGTTTCACACTAAGAAGAATCCAAATGACCTAAAATGTGTTACCGCAAACCACGTGAGAATGTTCAGTCCCCTTATTTGCCAGATGTGTCAGAGGTGGAAGCAACAAAAGTAAATACAGGAAGAAGCTGCTGTGTTCTGGACTACTTGATAATGAGGACAATTTGCATTCATTCCACAGCTATTTGCAAACCTGTACAGACATTCAGAATCAATAGCATTTGAGGCTTCGTGATGGGTCTGTTTTGGTTTTTGCACCCAAGCGATTACTGTGTTCACACCTGCAGAAACAAACCACACCAAGGCGAACAGCGAACAAACCAGAGTTTGATTTTAAATGACTAAAAACCACTGGCATGAAATTACCCAGTGTGTACAACAACGCATACCCTGCAGACTGTCTATAAGTTATCGACAAACCCCATGGTAAAGTGTCTTAAGCCTGAACTGTCTGTCTTGTCTGCCTGTACATTATCCACGTATTTAAGGAAGTTCACAGACTTTTCCATAAACGGTGAAACCAAAAGTTCAATAGATTTACAGTACATCCATTGTACCATTTACATTTAACTCTAAAAAAGAAAGTTATGTACATTTTCTTTAACATTAACAGACACTGCCATCAATAGTAAAATGGAAAAATCTTATTTTTTATTACCATTTACAGGCATTTGCTTTTAAAATATCTATGTTAAATATCCCTTTATTGCCCAGGGTGCTTGCAGAGGCACTGGCTGTGCCCGGGCTGGGCAGCTGGCCTCTTCTGCATGGGTGCTGGTCCCCAGCACACTCTTCATTCTCCATGGACACAATGACCTGTGGTTGTTTCTGATGAATTGTGAGCCTTTCAGAGAGACAGAAACAGAGAGGCTTTCTGTACCCATGGTTACTCCCTCAATTCTACTGAATGATGCTGAAATGAACAAACAGAACTATTTGAGTTTTTCAACTTTGCTAGAATTTATTTATTTGTATTTATTTATTTAATTTTATTTTGAGCAACATTATTAACCATAATGTTGATTATTCCTTTATATTTAAGACTGAATATTGACAGGTTGTCAGTATTTAATCCAATTTTAAAGTTTTCCTAAGCTGCTTGCAGAGCCTATTTCCTTATTGTGTCATGATGGTCCTTTTTAAACTGTCATCTCTGTCTGGCCTTTTAGATGCTCACCTCTCTTTCACCTCTCCTCATCAATCTCCTGCACTCTTAATCTCCTCTGCTCTCTCCTTTTGCCCTCTCTCAGCATGCATCAATCAAACTCTGTCCAAATCTGTCATTTCTGATGTGATGATTTAACACATTATTTACCAACTTATTTTATACAACGACTCAACTAATTACATATTTGAACACATTAAAAATATGACATTTCTGAATTTGGAATAGATTGCAGAATTCAATATTAATGAAGTAGCTCATGAGCACTTTGAGCTCAATAGTCATCAATTAATACAATATTCTGATTCAGATTCCGATCAAAATGGATGCCAACACTATCTTGCTAGCTGTAGGCCTCTCAAGTGAAGGCTTCACTATTACCTTCTAAAACAGATTAATGATGCAGAGTGCATATTTTTTTCTGTTTAATGGAGTAATTAATGTTATAAATAAAAATGGCAGTAATGTTACATTCTTCATTTTCCATGGACATAATGACCTGAGGTTGTTTATTATGAATCATGAGTGTTTCAGAGAGACAGACACAGAGAGGCTTTCTGTAACCATGGTTTCTGACTCCAGTACAAGGGTCTGAGTAAACTTTGAGAGCAGAAAAGAAAAAAGACAACGCCGTACTTTAGCCCTGAGCATCATGATCAATTATCCTGCACTCTCTGAACAGCGTCATCTAAACAATGAGTTTGATTTAAAGTTGTGTCTCATGTCCGGTCTCTTCTGCAGCAGCAACAACAACAGGACACAACTCCTCCTTATCCCTCCTTTTCTCTCCTTGCTCTGCTTCTTGACTTTCTCATTTTTCTTTTAAACAAAGCGTATCTCCAATTTTGAAACTCTTTATTTATTTAGCCACCACCAGCCCAACTTGCTTTACAACACAGGGCACTTACAAGCATTGACCCTGGGACCTGACAAACTGATGCTGATGATATGTGCTACTAAAAACATCCAGGCCTCTAATTCCGTTTCATTCTATGTTATTTTTGCATCATCATGCATTGCGAAGACAACTGAAAATAGTGCTCACAAGTTGAGACAGAAGTTTAATCAATGTCCATCATCTACTCCAATCAAAAGAGAAGTAGCATGCCAGGATCTAATTTTAGAGCAAACAGACACCATTAGTGTTTGAATCTGTTAAAGCCTGTATGTTGTCTAGTTTCTATTTAATTTTTGTTTTGACAGTTACTCCTATTTTGAATAGCATTAGTCTGAAAGGATATAGCCAGCAATCAGATCTGAAATATAAATGATATGATGGTGACTATAAGTCAGAGGCTGAACAGGTACTGGGCTGCATCTATGTGTAATACCCCTTTGGACCACCAGATGAGTCAGTGAAACATTTATTTACCCAGACAAGTCACTGAAAATATGTTTTTAACCTCTAGGGATAGAATTAAGAAGAAATACCAGAATGTAAAAATTAATAAAATGAAACTGTTGGTGTAGTCAGTCTGTTTGGAAAGTGTTGAATGAAAATTAAGAAAATAAAAACAAACCAACAAAAAGTCTGACATTGTAGTTTTCAGCTCTGTGTGAAAACTGCAATGTAGATATGTCATACCTATAGCCCCTGCACCATAACGTACACCATGACCTGATATGTACCACTCTGGTAATGTAGCTACGTTGTGTTGACGTGTAGCATATATCTCTCTTAATAGGCCTGTAAAGTAGTGTCAGTACCTTCTATGCACTTCTCCCTTCTTTTTTTGACAGAATAATGTAGTCTCAGCATAAGGGTTCACATACGCCAGCAAATTCCTGGATGGAGATTGCCAAAAATATGAGTACGAAAGTGAGAAAATGTATCATAGCTGATGCTGCATATAAAACACTGGGACATGAGCATTAAGTACAGGAAACACCAAGCAAGTAAGAAAGTCCTAATGACCGTGTCACCATGCTGGCAGTGCAGTGATTAACACTAAGTGATTCTAGTAGTAGTGATTCTAAATTGCCCACAGGTGTGAATTTGAGAGTGAATGGTGTTGTGTCTCTTTTTGTTACCCCTGTGACACACTGGTGGCTCCGGAGTGTACCCGGCCTCTTGCACTATGGTAGCTGAAATAGGCTCCAGCTCCCCCTCCTACCCTGATAACGAGAAGAGGATGTATGGATGGACAAATAACAAACTTGGAACCGATATCATTTAATGATATCGGTTTCCTTTTGCTATATTATTATGATATAGCCATATTATATGGCTATATCTATCAATAAACCAGAACACATTAATCAATTACTGAAACTAGCCTTTGCAAAAACTAGTCTTTATTTATTTTTCTTTTGGCCTTTCAGAAGTAGATTTGCTGTGTTTCTGATCACTGTACTGCTGAATAACCCAAGTGTTTTATGAGTTTCGGGCATGAACTGATAGCTGAACATTCTCCACCAGGATTTTATTGGTACAGAGCAGAATTCATGGATCCAAAAGCTACGGCAAGTCGTACTTGAGGCCTGCAGTTCTTTAGAAGTTGTTTTGTTTTGTGACCTCCTGGATGACTCTTTGAATAGCTTTGGTAGGCCTGCCGGTCCTGGATGTCAAGGTCATGTGTACTCGATCCAGTGTTTTGTGTTTGTTTTTATTTCTGGATTTCCTATGTGTTAAGTTTTAGTTTTATATTGTTTCGTCATTTGGCCCTGTCTTATTTCACAGTGCTCCCAAGTTTAATTATTTTAATTCCTGATCTGTTTAACAGGTCTGAGAGTAGTGAAAATGAAATCAGCTTTCCAACAAATGTGGTTAATTAGGCTTAATTCATGATTCACTGTAACAAGGGGGCAAGTACTGTTACACATAGAACCAGGTAGGTTTAATGAATAAAATCATCATTTAAAAACGTATTTTTATGTTTATGTCGGTTATCTCTGTCTGACATTAAAATTAATTTGACAAACTGAAATATCTGAATGTGAAAACTAAGAAACCAGGAAGAATCAAATATTTTTACAGCACTGTTTATGAAACTGTCTTGTGAGTTGTTGTTGGAAAATAAAACAGTTTTATTAAACCCAAAATGGGTATACCAGGGACAGGCCATTAATATTACATATATTTGTTGGACCACATCAGAGGCAAAGAACATGTTGTGTATCTCTGATCTATCACCAGCTTTGATGAAACTACTGCAATTAATATCCTGGTGATGATCTATTCCAGATGTTCATAAGTCAGAGCCATAAGTATTTGGACAATTACATTTTACAAGAACAGTGGATCTCAAATCACACAACCAACATGTGATTGAAGTGTAGACTTTCAGCTTTAATTCATGGGGTTTATCAAAATTATTGATTTACCTGTTCAGTAATTGCAGATTTTTGTATTTATTTATTTTAACATAGTCCTTATTTCCAACCTTTCAGCTTGAGAAGATCAAGAAACATCATAAGAGCAGGTTCCCTGGACATAATGAAAGTGAAGTAAAATCAGCTTAAAATGTTAGATTGGAAAAAAAAACTTGAATAAATGATAGAAGGCGCTTGCAGGCCATGGAGAAGCTCTTTACTGACATCTAGTGATGAATGATCGGAAGTATACAATTGCAAGGTCCACTACTTTTTAGTGCTCCTTAGAATGCTACTTGTTACATGCACAGTATCATGCTCCTTATTTCTACATGATTTAGTCTTTGATATGAAATGAAAGTAGGTCATGAAAGTCAGTAGATATGCTTATACTGTGTAACAGCTCTAACTCTGTGAAAGCTAATCTCTTCCAGGCTGTGGATACAAAACTGCTACAACTGTGTTAAACCAGCTGTCTGCATCTCTGCTATTGTTTTATTTGGTTTAAAAAATTAAAAGATACATTTGTTTTAAAGCATTAACATTTAACACTGACTGTATATTTAGCAAAATCTACGGGGTTTTTTACTTGTGGAACATGTTAATTAAGCAAAACGTGGGTCTGTGTCATAAAAATGCAGCTATCAGAACTACCAACTAACTATGAGTTAGCATAAAGTGAGATTAAAATGTTGCAGTGCACAGTGTGATTTACAGCTCGGCATTTAACACCATCATCCCCTCAAAACTTGCCCCGAAGTTTGTCGACCTTGGGCTGGGAACACCAATCTGCAGATGGATTCTGAACTTCCTCACAAACAGGCCCCAGGTGGTGAGAGTTGGTAAGCACACCTCCTCATCACTCATCCTAAACACAGGAATGCCACAGGCATCTGTGCTTAGCCCCCTCCTATGTTCCCTGTTCACACACGACTGTGTTGCTAAATATAAGTCCAACACCATCATCAAGTTTGTGAATGACACAGCCATCATAGGCCTCATCACAGACAACGATGAGACGGCCTATAGAGAGGAGGTGATGGCACTGTACAAGTGGTGCCAGGAAAATAACCTGACCCTCAACCTCAGCAAAACAAGAGAAATGATAGTGGAGTACCGGAAACAACCAGTCGGGGAACACCAGCCTACCTACGTCAATGGTGTCAAGGTCGAAAGGGTCAGCAGCTTCAAATTTCCTTGGAGTCAACATCAACGAGGATTTCTCCTGGACCCTTCACACAGACACTGCAATCAGGAAAGCTCGCCAGGGACTCTACTTCCTGAAGAGGCTGAGGAGGTTTGGCATGAATGCCAGCATCACCTCAAATGTCTACAGGTGTGCGATCGAGAGCTTGCTGACGAGCTGCATTACAGTTTGGTATAGAAGCTGCTCTGCCAGCAGCCTGAGATCACTACAGAGGCTGGTGAAAGCAGCAGAGCTCATCACTGGCATGAGGCTTCCTGCCATTCAGGACATTTATCTCCAGCCGTGCCTTCATAAAGCACACAGCATCAGAAAGGACCACAGCCACCCGGCAATTAGCTGTTCTCCTTGTTACCATCTGGCAGACGTTACAGGAGTCTGTCTGCTAAGACTACAAGACTTAAAAACAGACACCTCAACCACTCATTTCACTTTTATCCGTATTAAAATAACCTCAATAAATGTCAAAGGTGAGATTTCTATTTTCTCTCTTATGTCATGTATATATATATATACATATATATATATATGTGTGTGTGTGTGTGTGTGTGTGCATGCAATGAACAGCCTAACTGCTGTATGTGGAGCTGAATCCCCAGCCCTGCTGGAAATCCCTACAGGCAAGGGTGGGACTTTATTCATGGGCATACAATGCAGCCAATCACATGCAAAGACAAACTGGGATCATACCATTATGTGAAAGAAGGAAGGAGGCAGATGGAAGACAGCAAGTGTGGTGTTGCAGGCCAGATACACAGAATGTGCATGTCAGTGTGCATGTCAAAACCTATTGCATGATCAGTAGTCTCATATAACTAGTGAGAACATGCACTAGTCATATGCATGTTCTCATATAAACCATGTGAAAACAAAAATGTCAAAGACCATTGCTATGCTCTACAAAACAAAGCATGTCCTGAACAAGAAATCATTATACACACTTTATTGTTCTCTGTTGCTTCCATATATGACTTACTGTCTAGAGATATGGGGTAATGCATATAAAACAAATACTCTTCCTATTTTCAAGTTACAAAAAAGAGCTATATTATAAATAAAGCAAACTATATAGAACCAACTAACATGTTGTTTATTAATCTGAATACCCTGAAATTTTATGATTTAGTTGAATATAAAATGGCACAGATAATGTATAAAGCACAACATAACTTGCTTTGCTGCAGTACTCAGAAGCTGTTTGAAGTCAGAGAGAGTCAATATGACTTAAGGGAAACAGATTTCTTTAAACAAAACAAAAAAACAAGATATGGACAAACATAAAGCAGAGATGAGTTTCTGTTAGAGGAGTTAACTTGTGGAATAGTTATGACAGTGATTTAAAAAGGTGTCGTTCATTTTCCTTGTTTAAAAACATGTTTAAAAATAGAGTATTAGAAAAATACATAAATCAAGAATGAAAACAGCAAAAGTAATAATATTGAAACTCTTGGTTGTTTTGCTTTGATTATGTTAATGAAATTTAATTTAATGTAATTACTTATCTAAGGCCTTTTTTTGTTTGTTTTGCTTTACTCTTTGCTTCGAGCCCTGTGTACATGAGCTGCATGCCCTCGCCATCGCCATCTTTCCCCTCGCCATCTCCCTCCTAAACAGTTGAACTGTCACACTGCTCCCCACTGCCAGACTGCACAACTGCACCTTATGTACATTCTGTAGTATTCATTCCACCTCATTTCATTTCTGTATTTTATGTACATAAGTTTAGTTATTTATAGTTGGTTTACACAGCTTTGTGTATGTATGTGTATGCATGTGTAATGTACATATAGACGTGTGTGTGTGTGTGTGTGTGTGTGTGTGTTTTACATTGCTGTGCTTGAGAGCCACCATCTACCGGAACCAAATTCCTTGTATTTGTCTGCACATATACTTGGCCAATAAACACGATTCTGATTCTGATTCTGATGCTAAAAGATCTTTTGTTAAAAGGGTTGGCGTAATAAGCAAATGCATCAGCCAATACCTTTTGATTAGCCTTGTCTCGTGCTTTCTTGCTTTGTGGTAATCTGTATTCTGTATTCACTGAGATATTTGAATGCTAATCAATAAATCAATATTAAAAAAAAGGCTTTTGGGAAAACACTGAATAGAAAATTGCTTCCTCAAAAAAGACTAAAAGTACAGTTCAGTATTGATAATTACATAATATTCAATACTGAATATTATTACATTGCAAAGTATCTTTGAATGACAGAGATGGAAAAATGCCTGCGTGTAGTAATGAGTCTTATCTCAGAGTCTCACAGGGCCAAATGTTGAAGCCACTTATAATTCTTAACTTGTTTGCACAAATTTTAGACTTTTCATTGTATTTTCACAAGTTTTTCCTCCTGATCAAAACCTCCCTTCATACTAGTGATGGGATTTCCGGCTCTTTTTAGAGAACTGGCTCTTTTGGTTCGGCTCACTAAAAACAGCCGGCTCTTTCGGCTCCGAACCGGCTCCTCAGGTTTTTTTGTTGCTTTAATTAATTTATTATTAACAATAATATAAAATTATGCACAAAAGGAATTACTAATGTAAAAAAAAGTGGTTTTATTTATATATTTGTATATATAAATATATGCGGTGGCCCCTTGAGACAAAACACGTACAAACTCCAAAACACATTTCTAGCATGAACTGAACTTCCAAAACAGAGCTACCTAGATCACTTAAATTACACAATTGAAAGCATATGTGTATTGTTTGGGTATTTATACACAAGCACTCATATATATTCAAATAATTTTTTAAAAAAAAGTTCATTTACCTGTTACTACCACACACCAAATCCGGTCGTTGGTACTTGCTGGCTTGTGAAAAAAGCTCAATGCTGCGCCTAGCATCCTGGAGCACTTCTGTTGTGTTTTGTACGTGTTTTGGAGTTTTTACGTGCTTCTGAGTTTTTACGTGTTTTGGAGTTTTTACGTGCTTCTGAGTTTTTACGTGTTTTGGAGTTTTTACGTGCTTCTGAGTTTTTACGTGTTTTGAAGTTTGTACGTGCTTTGTCTCTAGGGGCCACCGTAAATATACTTTTATTTATTCACTCCACATAAAATGTAATAAATAAATCATGTAATACAAAAACCAACTATTCACATTTCAACTTTTAACTATTTAAATTTTCAGCTTTTTCCTTTTACAAATTTAAAGTGAAACAACACAAAACACTGCAAACCACAACACAATTAAATATAGATTAAAATATGAAAACAAAAAGAAGATGCATATTCTCTGTCATATGGGCCTGCATGAATAAACTTTCTGAATCCTTTATCATCTGCAACTGAAAATAGTTGTGGATGATTACTATACCTTTCTAATGTGACGTTGTTGTCCCTGGCTCTCTTTCTCTCTCTCTCCCTCCCGCTCTGTTCCTGTGCTACTGTGAGTGTAACTACCGCCCCTCCCCCCTCTGTCCAGCATAAAGCACAAGGCTCGTGTGCGGAGTGAAGCGGAAAAAAAGTGCGGTGAGAGAAAAAAAAAAAAACCCACGGCTCGCGTCGTTCACGTCAAAGATCCGGCTCTAAGAGCCATTTCGTTCACGAACGACACATCACTACTTCATACTAAATAAAGTAATTAAGCGAAAAATATAAAATGACTAAATAGTTTCTGTTTTTGTCTTTCTACTATAGATATTTTTTCTATTTAATGACCACAGTTTAAAAAAACAAACAAACAAACAATAAATAAATAAATGGACAGTCTTGCAATGAGCTACCAGAACTTCTCTGTAATTTTATACTATATATATATATTTTCTACAAAAAGTCCAGAGAGTTGTGCTGTCACATTTCTTTCTTTGTTAGAGCAGCTTTTTGGAAAATGAGTGTGTCTTTGTACAGACCTATCCAGAATACCTGCCTGTCTCCTGGAATCTCCTTCATGCCCTTGAGACTATGCTAGAAAATAAATCTTCAATGGCACACATCGATGCACCATCCTGGAGGAGTAGGACTACCTGTGCAACCTCTGCAGGGTCCAAGTATCAACTCATATCACCAGTAGTGACAATGAGCCTAATCAAATGCAAAACTAGTGAAAGAAACCAACAGTCAGAAAAAATGACAGGGAGAAAAGTATCAGTGGCCTCCACTGAAAGCTAAAAACCATTTGGTGTTGCCAAAAAGGATTAAGAACCTTCTCTGCTGCTTAACATACCAGAACCATATCCCAGTTTAAGTTTAACTGACTTGATGCTGTACTCTGATTGTTGTTTTATTGTTAATTTGTTGAGAGTGGATGTTCAAATGAAACTAGGTGGATACAGACAGACTGTAGAACAGTAAATAGGTCTAAACACAAGGATGAACGAGTCACTAGTTTATTCAGTAACCATAATGTCATCGTACTTATCATCCAGTCCCTGCTCAGCAGGTTGGGCTGAGTCAAGACTGTTACCTGTGGCTCTGCGTCGATATAAAGACACCAGGAGAAGGGTGGAGATGAAATATGGAAAGAACACCAGCAGATGGAGAGCCAGTCTGATCACTAGTTGCAGGGTAGAGGAGTCAGGCGATGCAGCAAAAGAAGGGTGTGAAGAAGCAGGGGTGGGAGTTAAGGCAGGTCGCCAGGTTGTAGACATGTTGCGTGGAGGTGTGCTTGTAGGTTTGTCTGCAGAGAGAATCCCACCTGTTCAGGTGAACATGTGGATGAAATTAGAAGTTTAATCAGAGTGATGCTCCTCACCTGTGACAGTGATCCAGCTGGATGGAGACTCTCCATGACCGCTGATGTCACACTTGTAGAGGCCTTCATCAGACCTGGAGACATGCTGGATGGTCATGTGACCTGTAGGCTGCTTCCTGATGAGGGAGCCATCTTTATAGAAAGCAGCTGGGAGGTTGGAGGGAGTGGTCTTTGTTTTACAGAGCAGAGTGACGTCATCTCCCTCCATCACAGGGAGGACAGGACTCTGCAGGATCACTGATCCACCTCAACACAGAGACAAACTACAGCATTTCATCCATTTACACACAGCTTCATCAACACTAACTCCACACACTCAGCTTACCAGTGACTGTCAGGTTAACCATGTTACTGATGGGACCCTCTCTGGACTCACACCAGTAAACTCCAGTGTCATCTGTTAAGATGTGGCTGAAGCTACAGGATGACCCAGACCACGACTCACAGTCAGACGAGCTGGAAGGAAATATTCATGATGCTGCAGTTTAGTTTAGTGTAGAATAAAGGCTGACATATTTTAGGGGGATTATCATCTACTGAAATATCAGGATGGATTCAAAGGTTCTGGCAACAGCACGGGAGCGAACAGCAAAAAACACTATTATAACCTCCAGGAGCGAAATGAGCTTGAAATGTTGAAAGGTTTCACACAAACTAACACAGGTGGAGGAAGTGAAAACTATGATCTCATTAAAGGTCTTAAAAAACACAGCAGAGGGAAAATGACGCTAACATGAAGTGTCAAAACCAAACTTCCCCCTTATAAGATGTAGGGTTAATTCCTTCACACTCACCCAGCAGCTTGCACAACATCCGTCTCAGAAAAGCAAAAAGGAAGCCAACAAAACAGAGCATGCTCATCTGCAGATGGACAGAGGAAACAACAAACCACGCTAACAGGTTTTGTGTCTCGTTTGAGGAGCTGTCGCTTTGCTGATTACAATCTGTAAGGCTAATAATAAAGTGAATCTGTCTCCATGCACAGCATTTAATCTGTTCGACTGGTTCCGTACTGCTTCAATGAACGTTAGAGTAATTTGTGACAGAGAGTGCAACCAGAGAATCACATGTTTTTTTTTGCAGTTTAATTGTAGTTTAGCAGACATTTCCAGCAGGCGAGGGAACAGACTGAAAACAAACTGATCAAAAATGTTAAAGGACATTAAACTTTCACAAACACCGAGCAGATGAACTGAAACTGAACTTTAGATTATTGGAGTGTGGTGATTCTAAGCTTCCCAAAGCCACTTTAAATAAACTATTTCTCTACATAGTCTTCTACAATATAAAGAAAATGCTATTACATTATACATCGGTGTATATGTGAGACCAATCATCAATGAGTAGCATGTAATACTATTAAATGACAAGAATCAAAAACAAACTTATTTAATTATTAGAGAAAATAGTAATTGCTTAATGTTAGCAGTTCAAAAACATCAGTCTATCATCCTATATTAAAGAGAAGAATCTTATGAAATGTTGAGGTTTTTTAACAAATTACTGAGACAATCACAAAACAATTTGTCCTCTCCTCATTAAACCAACTAATAATCACATGAAAACCCAATACAACAGTAACCACAAGTATATAATAGTATCACTTATCAAACTATATAACTGTGTAATATGTATTGAACATGAAGAGTACATTATATACAAGATTTGTCAATTGTAAAGTACCAATTTTATCACTTTAACATTACTGCACTATTATTAAAGCACTTTTCTCCTTTCTCTGTCATATCAAATCATTTTGTTTCACTTTTTATGCTTTTTGTTGATTTTCACACATGTAGTTTTCAATATCTCTTTATAATACAGCCTTTGATTTATGGAGTAATTTACCAACACATATCAGGTAATCTTCAGAACATAAGGTTCAGTACCTAAAAATACTTAGAACTGGGTAGAAAATATTGTAGAATTCAAGATTTATTTTAAAGTAATAAGTAACTTTGTGTATTCAGAGGTTGAGACAATGTTGCAAAGACAGTTATTAAGTTACACAGACTTATTAGAAGTGTCCTAACATACTAGACAACATTGTTTATCCTACCCTCAGGGTACCCAGTACTTTAAAAATTTACTAACAGTATAATTAATATCTTTTTCCTTTAAAATATGCATCACTCTCTGGTTCTGTTCTACCGCCTTTAAATGTTTTAGGTACTAAAAATGTGGGAATATGGCATTAGAAATGTTGCAGAGTTGCACTACGAGTCACAGATAAAGAGCGACCCAGCTACAGTTTGTATTTGTGTTTGCATTCCTACAATGAATTCATGAGCTTCTCTTCCTGCTCCTTTTCATGCATGGATGTAGTGCTACAGTAACTGAAAGCAAGGTTTTTGTGTAGGAAATGAATTAATACTGTATACCATGCGTGAAATAAAAAATTAAAATGAAGATGTACAAACTGCTTTAGATCATAACAAAGGTACACTGATACTCAAGAACACGCCCTCTATGTGTGTTTGACTTTACTGAACTCAGCACTGACTCCAAAACCCAAAAGGCACAGTCCAGCATGGAGCGGCTGCGTGAATGTGGTCTGGACTCTGTGGAGGAGAGTCATGGTTTCAGAGACGCTGTAGAAAGACAGAATACCTGCTCTGTGATCCAGGTACACTCCTACTCTGGAGGACCGAGGACCTGAGAGGACAGTTTGGACTTTGTTGTTCAAGTAAGTGTAGCCGGTTGTGTCACAGAATAAAGCCCAAGATTTGTCATTGTATCCAAAACCACATTCAGTGGGGCACACAGCTCTTCTGATATTCTTGTATGCGACTGCCACACAAACACCTCTTCCTCTCCACTCCACCTCCCAGTAACAACATCCAGTCAGAGCCTCCCTGCTCAGGACCTGCCTGCATGAAGTGAATCTGTCTGGATGATGAGGGCAAGGCTTGTATCGTTTTATTAGCATTGCTTTCCTGTTCCCCTCTGATAAGAGCAGGTGAGTGTAAGCTGTATTTGGATCCATAGTCATTTCATATGAATGTTTTAAGAATCCAGCTCTGGTCTTTGGCTCTGTTGGTGACAGTAAAACATCCACTTCAGTGACTGTCAGTGAGATGTTTGTCCATTCCTCTCTCAGAATGTCCTGTAGTTTATCTCTGGTCTCTGACACAGCTGCTGTCACATCCTCAAAGTACCTCAGAGGGCGAATATTGATGCTGGATGAGTGTGTAGACTCACTGAGTGCTGACAGTGAGGGGTAGTTGTGTAGAAACTGGTTGTGATCCTCTGTGTGTGAGAGCTGCTCCAGCTCGCCGTCTTTCCTCTTCAGCTCAGCGATCTCCTGCTCCAGCTTCTCCTGAAGCTCTTTGACTCGACTCACTTCAGTTTCCTGCTGGGATCTGACCTGCTGCTTCACATCAGAGCTTCTTTTCTGGATGAGACGGATCAGCTCAGTGAACATCTTCTCACTGTCCTCCACTGCTTTATCAGCAGAGCCATTGATGGCCTCCACCTCCTGTTGAAGCAGCTTCACATCTTTCTCTCGCTCCTGGATTCTCTGCTGGATGTTTAGTCGTCTCACCTCGAGCTCCTTCTGCTTCTCAGTCCTTTCTGCTGCAGCTGGGACTGTTTCATGGCCTTTATGTTCATCCACTGTGCAGAGATAACAGATACTCTGCTGATCAGTACGACAGAAAATCTTCATCACCTCACTGTGATGAGAGCAGATCTCACAATTAGATGATGACGCTTCTTGGAGCTTCCTGGAAGGCGAAACCAGCCTGTGTTTCTGTAATCGATCTATATTGTAGTGACGCTGGACGTGTTTGTCACAATAGGAGTCCTGGCAGACCAGACAGGATTTGACAGCTTTCAGCTTCCTCCCAGTGCAGACATCACAGGCTACATCTTCAGGTCCAGCATAGCATTGTTCACCTGCAGCAGCTTGGAGTCCAGTGTGCTTCAGCTCCTCCACTAAAACTGCTAACATGATGTTTTTCTCTACAACAGGCCTCGGTTTGAACGTCTTCCTGCACTGAGGGCAGCTGTGGATTCCCTTCTTATCTTCTTCATCCCAGAAACTTTTAATACAGTTCATGCAGTAGCTGTGTCCACAGGGAATAGACACCGGATTCCTCAGTACATCCAGACAGATGGAACAAGAGAAGTTCTCTGAGTCCAGCTGATTTCTTTGCTGTGCCATTTCACCATTCAGAAGGAGAGAATGACTCAACAGTTTCACTTTCTCGAAAACACTGTCCCACTTGAAGCCAAGCCCTCTTTTCTCCCTCACACTCACAGGCTGAAGCAGCTGGGTTAGTCAGCTCTCCCCCTTTCCATCACAGTGATTACACCAATCGCAAAGCTGACAGATCTGTGAAAGAGGCGGGACCAGGAAATAAGAAAACATACTGGCAGACCCAGAAGCTGTTTCTGAGAAAGGGGAGGTGCTGCAATTGTGGTGGCTCATAAATTTGATTAATTTTGGAGTTGTACATCTCTGTTCCTTATATTTCGTGACATGCCTTTATTATTATTTTATTTGTTGTTTTGACTGTTTTGCTGTATGAAATATGCAGTGGGATTGTAAAGGGAGATGAGTAGTGAGAGTTTTGCCTGGGTTGATTTTGCATCGATCCATTGGTAATGCCTCAGGGCTCCAGTAGGTGGATTTGCGCGTCACCTCCTTCACTCAGTACAGACGAGTGAGAGTGAGAGCTGTGTGTCTGTGCCATTCTTTCAACTCTCCTCACTATTTCCACTGTTTAAGGTAACTGTCATCCACAGAACTGTATAACTGTAGCAGCATGTGTTGCTGTTAATTGTTATTATCATTGTTTATCATTGTAAGGAAAGAGGTAAATTGTGCACTGTTTTGGTGAAAAGTTCCAGTTGAACTCTGTTGCTGTGTATGCTAGTTTTCACTCGTGCTCCACCCTTTCTCATTTTTCTATAAAAAAAACATATCTCCAATTTTGAAATTCTTTATTTGTTTAGCCACCATCAGCTCAGCTCCACCATTACAACACCAGCATCCACCTGAAACCTTGGTACCAGGAAGAATGGATTCACACTTTAATGATGTTTGCACCAAATTTAGACCTGATCATCTGAAAGCAGAAATGGAGACTCCAGTGAGCACTTATCTGAGTTTCTTTTGACTTCAGACTAAAGTTCAATCAGTGTCCATTATCTACTTTAATTAAAGGAGAAGTAATATGCCAGGATATCCTTTTGGAGGAGACAGACAGTAATATTTCAATCTGTAAAAGCCACAGAAACAATCTCAGACTGGTACTTTTTGGTAATACTTTGGTTTTTGTTTCTGTACTCAGATGGAGTTTGATGTAAGCATCTAAACTGATTTACTAACATTTGAAAAACACATTTCGCTGCTAATTGTGTCTGTAATTAATACTGAAAGAAAAATCATGTCTTATTTCTTGAACTTGATATGACAGCAGTTATTGCTGCATAAAAGACGCATCAAATTTTATTTTATCGGGTTCTTTTCAACATACTGCGTCTTGTGATGAGGTTGAAAGAAAAATGGCCGACGAATGTAGAGAAAAGAGTGACTTCGCTGATTTTGGACCTCATCCTGAAAATATTCAGGGCCCTGCATGGGCGTCATTCATGAGATGAGTTAATAGCAGCCTGTTTTTTCATTTTGATAGTTTGAGCGTGCTCTGTTCTATTCACTTTACATTCATTAATATTACACTCAAATAATATTGAAGTAATTAAGCAGTTATGATTCCAGGAGTGTGGACTGCAATCTTATCACATGATTAATTTATTGCATGTGCTAATTGCATCAGAGGCTGCCAGTGACTGAAACCTTTAGTCATTATTATGACGCTCTCTGCCAGACTGCCACTGTAGGCCTACATTTAAACAACATGTCTGTGATCTATATTTTTATACTTTTCTGATTACAATTAAGAAGCTGCACCTGTCCTGTGTCCTGCAGATTGGGCATGTCATTAAATTAACTGACTTTACCTGTGTTTATAAACCAGCCGAGCTTTTGTAAACCTCCTTTAACATCCAAGAAGTAGGGAGATCACACAAATAATTCAGTTGAAATAGCCAAGATGCATTTATTTCAATTAAACTTAAAAAAAGTGACAGTCTTTCCTCACATCAGTAATATGGCAAGAATGTGGATGCAATGGAGTGGTGGGGTATCTGAAAGAAAGTGAATCAACATTCAAACCAAACACACTCCTGCCAGTGAGGAGTGTGGAACTCCAAGAAAACAACCAGCTGTGTGTGTCTCACACAGAACCATAAAGAGAAGGTTAGGAAGGTACAAGAAGAGTCTGAAAGGTTACCCCAACAGGCAGAAACAACTATGAAACATACAGTGACGAGGAGTAACAGATTACATGTACCAGCGTTATTTAAAATACAAAATATGAGTAACTCCATTCCGCTACAGTTATTGTTTAAAAAGGTGGTATTCAGAATACAGTTACTTTGTTGAAATAAAGGGATTACACGGTGGTCTTTTCCTGTTTCATATATTAGGCTATGCCCTCTCCATTTTTTGTAATTCCACGCTGGTGGAAACCCAAACAAAACACGCATAAAGAGGCTTTGATGCCTGGGTCTCGACTTCGCGGCCCATGTCACTCGTACTTTTGGCCGGAATAATGATGTGAAGAAATATTTTTAAAAATTATTGTTCAAAAAATGATTTGATTTGTGGGTGAGGGAGGGAGAAAAAGGAGAGTGGAAAAGTACGAGTTGTCACCGACCAGAAACGGGAGCTGAAAGCATGTAAATATAATAACCACTTCTGCCAAAGAGAGTGCCTGACGAGCCCAGCTGTAAGTAAGCTATTAAGACTCGACTGTACACTGTGTTCATGTTTTCCTCTGAAACAATAAGTTCCGTTGGAGCAGCCTTTCAACGCCTCTCTCTGTCTCTTGTTAGCAAAGTTGACCCAGACAACAAAGTAAAGCTAGTTTTCGGCTTCGAGCCCGACACAGAACCCGACGTATTAGCCAGAGGTCCCTTTATTATGGTTCGGAGCTCCGGACCTGTTTTATATACACGCGGAACAGTTTTCTATACAAGATCACTGCTAAAAGTGCAGCCTTACCTAATGTCCACTCTACTGTTACTCAATTTATATTAAAATTTAAAAATCTAGTTGGTATTGGTATGGCGAGTAGCCTTCAGTAATAGTAATAAATCACACAGCAATAGTACATTCATGTAGTTGTAAATAGCATGATAATATATTAAGTAATCCAAAGAATTCAGAATACAAAATTGACTAATGTAACAAAATACATTACATAATACATTTTGGGGCATGTATTCTGTAATCTGTAGTGGAATACATTTTAACAATAACCTTCCCAACACTGGAAACAGAAGAAAAAAGTCTGCCCCCTTTTTATATTTCACCCTGCATACCAATTTTTTACAGGAGTGATTTTCACATTGATTCCCCTTTAAAGCACCTCTGACCTGCAGATGGCATCTGATGATCTTCTTATTCTTATTATTTTCCTGTCTTTGTTCATTCTTGTCCAGTAGTTTTATATATTAGCATCTTAAACATCTTCAGCTTAAACGACCTGAGAAGTAAAAATGCCTCTTTGGTGCAAGGCCACTGTCCTCAGGTATTTGTTCATAAGAACGAGGTCACATGATTAGATTTGAGGTCATTACCCTCAAATCTAATCCAACATAAGAAGCACACAGGCCTCCAACCTTCCCGCGAGGTCGTAAAGTGCTCCCATGCTGGGAGATGTAGTGATGACATTTCTGTAAAGGCCAGATGTTTCATAGAAATGTTCATGTTGCCACACACTTGTTCTCCTTCTTGGTTGCGTCAGAAAGGGCATCCGGCATAAATCATATATCCACAATAAGGCATGTTACTGTTAAATAATAAATATCATCACCTTTCCTTACAATACTTTTGATATAACAGCTGTTTAATCAGGCTGTGGCAGTGATCCCAGCCTCAGAGTAGCCAGTTATGAGTTCATCCTTATAAACATCCAGGGTCTCGGTCAGGACAAGTCAGAAGTCAGGGACTGGCAGCCAGGGTCACCTTGGAAACCACCTAAGAAAACCAGACCAAACTGTAAAACTCTGCTTTTACATCCCTTTGGCTTCTTTTCCAGCCAATCACCTCATACTTCTTTCTCTAATCAGTTGAACTGTCTTTGAGGGGCCAACATTCACCCTGATCCTGGACTCTCAGGCTACAGAGGCTTACCCCGTACATTTGACTCACTTATTAAAATATTCAAAATGTGAATAATATTGGAAATACAAATTCATTAGATGGTGTGCAGTTGGATCTCTCTAAATTTAAATTGAACCACCATTAGGCAAGAGTTTTTTTTTAAATATATATTTAATTTATGAGACTTTTCTTTGTCTGAATCATTTTGCTCATTTTGTTTTCCAGAGTTGTTTAACAATCAGCTTTTATGCAGAGAGAGCAGCATCCATCAGCACATTACAATATTACCATGATGATGTAAAACAGCAGAAGTATGTCATACCTAATTAGTCCAGGCCAAGCTGATGAAGGCTGGTGCTGCTCGTTTATATTTGGAGCTGGCTGGTCTGCGTCTGCGAGCAGCTCCTTTACAAGTCTGACAGGTAAAGACAGAGCGATAAAGTCCAGACATCACAATCTTTTCATTTTATCATTTAAATGTTTTGGATTTTATTTTTTTATTCAGTCTTTACAAACCTTACATGATTATACAAAGGGGAGTAAACGTGAATACTCCTTTAAAACAGTGAGCCCAAGGTCACATTAGGTTGTTTGAAAACTACGAGTGGTTCGTCATGTGGACAGTTATAAAAACTAAATCACCATGAAACTTTGACTGCATTTGTAGTTACGGTTAAGGTTAAATAAACTAGTGTTCACCTTCTTCAGCAGCCAATAGGGAATCTCTGTGAATGTGTGTGTGGTGTGTTTACCAGTGTGCATTTGTTTCTCCGTTTAGGGCACAGGTGGATTTTGCAGTGCAGGTAGATTTCACCTGAGCTCCCAGTGAACTGAAACATATTGAAGGAAAAATAGTTGTAGGCTCCCAGTCAGTTTTCCTTCACATCCACAGTCTGGTCAGCAGGGTTTGCACAGCTGCCAACAGATAGGAAATAGTTTTGTGGGGAGTTGATCAGAATTAACAAAATAATTATATTTATGAATGAATCTGGTCTTACTCATCGATAATCAGGTCATGTCTGACACTCCCAGAGGACAATGCCACATCAGTGGTCCAGCACGAGTCTGTTACCATGGCAACCATGTCTCCATCCAACCCATTAGCCTTCAGCTCCACCCAGATTCTCTGGTTCAGAGGAACTTCAGCGAAAGACTCCACAGCTTGTGTGCGGCCTACATCAGTGTAGGCCTTCATGGTCAAAGTGTAATTCCAAGCACTGGGTGTAGCATGCTGGATCACAGAACTGCAGAACAGACACACATTTTACCTTTCTTTGAAACAAAAAGAAACAACAACATGATTCACACAAAAGAACAAACCACACACCTGTCTCTGATTCTGAAGTTGGCAGTCTCGATATCTGGCTGAATGTAGACACAGGAGAAGTCGATGTAAATTTGGTCTTGGCGAGTGATGACATCAGAGGAGCTCTTCTGGTTCATGATGGTGTTCTTGTAGATAATATGGCTGTTGTTAGTCTGTAGGATCGATTGAAAACAAAAGGATTTCAATGCAATCACCAAACAACAGCATTGGACTGTGTAATGCTTTAGGAATAAAAGGAAACCACATCATTTGATCAAAATTAATATTAGAACCTTTAGAGAGCTAAATTCAAAGACACCCCAAATTAGTCTCCAGACGTCTGAGGAGGAACCTGGCAGCACGGAATTAATCAATATGTAATGGTAGGCGTTTATTTGGATTCAGTTCAGGTTAGCGTTGGGTCTAGTCAGTGGTATCCATTCCTTCATCTTCCAGGAGTTCGATTATCATTGTGCACCCGGAGGAACCCAAGACCCGTGGCACCAGTATAGGGTCTGATGATAGATTAGGGTCAAAAGACTAATGGGTCTTGATATCTAATTGCAGTCAGGGATCCTTTGCCTAGTCTGCGGATTCTATTCTACATAACTAATGTGAAACTTTTAGGAGCTAACTGGGTAGAATAAGAATCATAGATGGCCAACAACACTTGAAGCCAATCAGAAGTCAAAGCTAAACCTGAACCCACAGAAAGATTCCAAACTGCAGCAGAGCAAGAGAAGCTCAACCGAGTGCTGGAAGGGGTTTGGCTGGTGGTAGAAGTTAAAGAGTTGGAAGAGAAGACCCACTATGATCATCGTCCCACAGCTGTTGCTGCTGTTGAAGCTGAAGGTCACCATGTGGGTAAGCTCATCCATCTGACCCCTGCAGGTCTGGTCATTGAGGTGTAAGTCAGAGTATGCAATGCCTTTGTCCTCCAAAAGACAACTGGCCAGAGAGAGCGAAGCAGAGTTCTGGCTGCAGACTGTTTGATCACCTAAACATCACATTATTGATAAAATAAATAATCAAAACTTTTTCTCAATCATTGAGCCCTGTCATGTTTTTGTCAGAGATATCATACCCAAAGTGTTGGTTGATCTGTATTTGGAGGCAAAAATGGTCCGACAGAAGCAGCGAGTGTCACCACCGACCGTCTTCTGACCGCAAAACTCGTGATCGCTGCAGGTCCTGTCCTGACAGAAGGCTTCAGAGGCTACAGAGGAACACACTGATGTGTTATTCAGAAAACATGTGAGATATAATAGCTTGTGAATACTGCAGAACAAGAACTGTAGAGTTGTTCATATCTTACAGCAGCAAGTCACTGACCTCCAGCCATCCAGAGTGTGGTTTCCCTGTAATCTGCAGGCTCTGGCGTAGGCCTTCAGGAACTGACAGTTGAGTCCGTCCACTGCAGGATATTTACACAAAGTGTCGGTGCAGGCGGTTATGTAGGGCTCTGGGTCAATGTCACTGTTACAGGAGGAGAAGGGCGCCTCCTTCAGGAGATTACAGCTGTACCACAGATAGAAATAATTGGAGAAAGTAAAATAATCATCTGCAATCAGGAGTGTTTATATTCCATCTGTACAGATGACAGGTGGCAGATGCATCCATTATCGTGCATAAAAATATGATGGCACAGATGAAGCACAGGGGCCACTGCAGGAGAAATACAGACACAGATGTTTTATGTTGTCTGAATCTGTCTGCTTACCGTTCAATCATCTTGTTGCAGTTGATTGTGCTGTCAGCAGCATCATTGTATTTCACCTCACAACTATGGGGCAACACACAACACAGTGTCAGGACAATTGCCTGCTCAGTCTCAATAAGACAAACATGCAGAATATCCACAAACCATTTGTTAACGAGAAGCAGTCAGAGGGACTCTGAGCTTGTGATGAAGTCTTACCTGGTAGAGCTGTACTCAGAGAGCCTCAGGTCACTCAGAGACCTGCTGGAGCTTCCACACAGACCCTCAAATGATGAACCAGCAGGTCCTGGAAAGGTTCAGGACACAGTGTACTTTTTATGTCATAAATTGGTAGAAATGTCAGTATTTTTCTTATATATTTTAAACCGATCAGGCATAACACTATAAACTCCTGCCTAATATTAAACCCATGAATGTGTAGTGTGGTATCTGGCAATAAGATGTTATCAACAGGTCCTTTATTTCCTATAAGTTGTAAGGTGGAGCCTCCGTCAATCAGACTTGTTTGTCCAGTACATCCCACAGATGCTCAACTGTACCCAGTCAACACACATATGTTGGGCCCAAATAGGGAGTAATATTTGGGGCCCACTTGGGTTACCCACCCGGGATCCAGCTAATTTTGTCCTCAGTTTCCATGGTGGCCCCAAATGTGTTTGCCCAGATGGATTAATGATGGGACCCGGATGGGCCCCAAGTCATTGAGATCTGGCACTTTATACAACTTCCCTCATTCACCCACTCACTCTTTCATAAAGGTACTTTTTTCTATGCTTTTTCTACATTCTGCTTCTTTTCTACTTCCTCCAAAGGGTACCTGGACCTCCCTTAGAGACAAGGTGAAGAGATAGGTCTTTTGAGAGAGGCCTAGAGTAGAGCTGCTCATTCCTTCACATGAAAAAGGGCCAGTTGAAAACATTACCTCTGTGTGAGATGTACCTGGCATGACCTACCAGGAGGAAGCCTGCGGTAGACCAAAGACATGTTTGAGAAATTATATTTCTTGACTAGCCTAGGAACACATGGTGTTCACCTGGAAAAGCTGAAGGAGGTGACCAGGGTAAAGGGAGACTGGGCTTCTTTGCTTAGGTTGCTGCCCTGCAAACCAGCTAAGCAGAAGACAATTGATTGATGGATGGATGGATGGATGGATGGATGGATGGATGGATGGATGGACGTTGACTGTTTTGTAGTTTGTTGGGTTTTTTTGCTTGCTTATTTTATTGCATACCCGAAAATACATTTTTTACCCTTTACCTACATGTTCCCAATAAAGGCAATGAGCTACACCAGTCAACAGTCAATTCATGACAGAAAGGATGTAGCAGGGAAACAGGTGACCGAGCAACCGTTAGCAGATAAATCAACAGAAAGGAGGGATTTTTTTACATTACATGTACCCCTTACATTCCCCATTGTGAATAAAACATTTTATTTTCAGTACCTTCTAAGTGGATCTGTGCAGTGTAGCCGTCAAAGAAGACAGAGATGGTGGAGTATGAGAGCGACACCTTGGCAGTGACTCCAGTTCGATCTTTAGAGAGCTCCACATTGTGAACCAGCTGAGGTGAACTATTGAGGGTCAGGATTGATTTGTCCAGCTGGATAACAAGCAAAGTGTAGGAAATAGTGAGTGAAACATCAGTAGTAATATACCTATAGCTTTTTTTGCCCCCACCCCCACACCCCCACCCGCATCCCCCCTCCCCTATCCCCCTCCGCGTTCATGTGTGCGCGTGAACGGACTTTGCGCGTGAACGGACTTTGCGCGTGAACGGACTTGTGAGTTCAGTGGTCATATGTGTTTACATGTGTTTAATAGCGTTTTATTTAATGAAACCATTATGTGTTTTAATTAAACTCTTTTTTAAAGGATTGTATAGGTCTCAGAGTTCTGTTATTTAGACATAGATGATTTAATTTAACTAGTTTAGGGGTATTTTGCTTTTTTCTTTAGTGCTCTGAAACACACAGGGGGTAATAGTTTCAAACAGAATACCACAAACAGCAGGCATTCCTTTAGAAATAAACAGGGATTCTTAATTCTGCAACAGTTAGACAGAGGGGGGTTACAGTTAGACCCCCTACAGGCAGCAGAAGAGGTCATCCTTATCAAGAGCATCTCAACTGTACTGCCATAGTTTTCAATACAAACAGTCTCCTTTATCTTATGTCAGAGGTCCATCGGAGCCACCAAAGCTTTTTCACCTTTTATCATGCCATTACACTTTCTACTGACCATCCTCCAAACAGGCTTCACCTTTTGTTTACACCTTTATCTCTGCATCTCAGAGGTCAGCCGAAACCAAGCCCCACACCTATATAAAAATGCCCTAATCAAACACCCTGTATTTTTCCTCACTACTTTACATCGGTCCTTGAGAGCATAACACTTTGTTCATCAGCACGAGCATTTTACTTTTAATTTAATTTAACTAGTTTAGGAGCATTTTACTTTTAATTTAATTTAACTAGTTTAGGAGCATTTTACTTTTAATTTAATTTAACTAGTTTAGGAGCATTTTACTTTTCTTTAGCACTTTGAAACACACAGAGGCTAATAGTTTCAAACAGAGTGTCACAAATAACAGGTATTCCTTTAGAAATAAACTGTGATACATGTAAAAAAACAAACATATATTCTTTCCTCATCACTAGCCATTTCACCATTTTATTTAAATATCTGAATTTTCGGAATGATGATCCAAGCGGGACACAGAGGCTGCTAGTTTTAATGCACCAGAATGCAAATATAAATAAAAGCCTGACTATCCTGACAGCCTAGCTGCAGCGACACCTTTCTTTCAGACGGATGCCTGGATGTGCGTTGGAGCCGACTTTGCTACCCGCATAAAGCGTTTCTGACCTACGGGCGCTGCTTATACAACAGAGAAAAGCAACAATACAGCGTGTTTCTCTGCTCCAAGACATTGGTGGGCCTTTCACACGGTAAGCATGTCTGTCATACCCAGCGCATAAATGTCTGTATGTCTGTATGTCAGTGCTGATTATTCAAACCCTGTTTAAAATGTGACACATATGTTGTCCGAAAACAAATCCTCTAAATTTGCAAAGTTACTGATTTAAAAATATATTTTCGAATTTTTAGTTGCATGACAAACATACGATAGACTCTTGAGCGTATTTATTTATATAGCTACACTCACAATGGTACAACCATGCTAAATAAAAGATGCCCAAGCACCAAAGCACTCTAATGCAAGCCTCTAAACTGTATGTTTGATAAGTGCATAAAGTGTACCTCTACAGCTGAAAACAGTTTGTATCCGCACTCTGAGGCTCTGCTGAATTGTTTTTAATATTGCGCTTTTTCACGAACTGCAGATGATGAATTCCTCTTTATTGGACATAGTGTCCTTAAGCTATTGTTGCTCATACTTACAGAGTTCCCTAGCTACTTCTTTACTATGTCAGTAAACTTTTTGAAAAGGAAGGTGTTGTAGATTTAAAGAAACATCCTAATTGAAGCAAAGGCAAAAAAATTGGAATGAATTTTATGTGACTGTTCATATTAAAGCCATCAACAAGTGAAAATCCAAAACCGACTCCAATGCTTTGTATTAATGATCTCCCCCTCTCTCTCTGTGTGTGTGTGTGTGTGTGTGTGTGTGTGCGTCTGCGAGTGTGAGTGTGTGCGCCCTCACAGAAGGAAGGTCACAGCAGGAGCTTTTTCAAACGCGTTTCCAATCATTTTTTTACAAGAAGTGTAGCTCATACGATGGTATAAATGTATTATTTGCGATACTTTATAAATATGAAACTCTAAAGATTTTGAGTTCATGCAAATTGTGAAACAAGAATCTAAATATTTTGTGTCACAATGATTTCTATAAAAGCATGTTGTTTA
Organism: Oreochromis niloticus; assembly: GCF_001858045.2. NCBI lineage: Eukaryota > Metazoa > Chordata > Actinopteri > Cichliformes > Cichlidae > Oreochromis > Oreochromis niloticus. The sequence goes on from NC_031967.2 coordinate 51,322,994, forward strand.
TGGGGATAATGTAACAATGTAACAAATCTTTTGTGACCCTATTAATGATCAATGGTAATTGAAGAGGAAGCTGAACCCAGGCTCTGGACATTTTCATGACAAGTGACAGCGCAGACATCTACTAATGAGAGAACATGTTTTATCATCATAAACACGGTGATATGAAGCATCGTTAAAGTGTCACTTCAGTAATGTTGACTCATGTTTTTTAATAGATGACTGTACAAAAGGGTTAGGTTTGTGTTTGGGATTCCCTATGCCCCCTGAATGCACCATGGGTGCGCATGTCCGCAGCTTTAGTTCAGAGACAAACGGCAGCCGAACAACGGGCAGTGTGTGCGTTCATAAGACCGTAAGTTAATGTTTTACTTCACTCAGTTACGTTGGTGTTCAGCCATGAGCGTATTTGATGACTTACCAGCAGTTTCTGCTTCTGTTTAAGTGATGTTATGTATCAGTGGCAGTTCGCTAGCATAACAGATTTGTTCGCTAATTAGCTGCTAGCAGGGAGATTCGTTATCATGTTGTTGATTCTGTGCTCTGTGTAACAGATGATGAACCAATGTAAAGTTGCCTTCAGTGCATAGTTGTACGTGGTGTGTTAATGCATAATGTCTGACTTTAAGTTTATGTAACCAGTCTGAAGTATAATGTCAGTTTATTTAGTTATACACTGTACTTGAGTACACCTCAGTTGTATCTTTATGTTTATTATGTAATTTGATTTCTAAGTGATTTGTATCATTATGCTTTGTCTGCAGAAACCACACACACACACACAATACAAAGACTGAGAACTTTATTCATGGACTCTGCCTGTTTGTTCTTCCCACATCTGAACATTTGCAAGTGTTCTGACCCGACACTCTGAAGTGATTGCTGCCAGCTCAGATTTCTTTAACCCTTCTAAACAATGACTTTAAAACACTAAACTCTAATTTCTGTGGTTTATTTTAAGTTTACAGAATATAACATGTGGTAAGACGATGAGTTTTACTTCTCACTGTCCGTGTTATGTGTATCTATTTATCATGTATGCTACTTTGCTCTGTGGACTGTAAAATGTTTCATTGTGTTCATGAAATAAACCAGACTTTCACCGTCTGCATCTTTTACTGTTTTTCTGCTTTTGTTCACTCCAAGTTTGACAAAACCCACAGATATCCAGAGTTAACTCACTAACAATGTGGAGCAGTCTCAGTGTATTTAGCTGCTTTTTCCCTAAACACAACCAACTGAGAGAAACGCTTGTAGTCCTCACTTTGGTCATTTTGAACGCTGAAGGAGATTTGTTCCATAGACACCTTATACTAGTGTTTCCTGCACTTAATCCATCACTACTATGTTCTATTTAAATTCAGATTCCTTTTATAGTTTGCAGTGAAATTTCTTAAACCATTGCTTAATGGGACAGAAGTACACGTCACTCTTTACTAACACACTTGTAGATAAGATTATTGCTGAACGACACAGCTAGCAGTCTCACTCACTCTTTAGGTTTTTGAAGTTTTGTGTGTAATGGTTTAGTCTATCAAACCTTACCCTTTTCTCCCCAGTATCACAACAGTATGACTCCCAAAGTACGGATCAGTAAACAACCAATGATTCTAAAGCCAGAACAGAAAGATACAGTTGGAAGATGCATGATTGCGTTTTTATGAAGCGTAGTAAAACTACCCCCTCTTCTTCTTCTCTGTGTTGTTGTTGTTCTTGTGTGTGTGTGTGTGTGTGTGTGTGTGTGTGTGTGCCTTAGAAGTCAAATAATACATTAGCCACACTTAAAAAAACATCTGAACTTCATTTAGAACTGAGATTCTAAGTTGCAAGCAGAAATCTAATGCTCAGCCACAAACATGTTTCCCCACTTTCACAATGCTGAGGTGTCAAATCCACAACCCCCAACAAATGGTTTGTTACACGCGGGTGTGAAGGGCAAGCTTTACTTACACAGCCTCACACACAGTAGATTTTTAAAGTTTTTGGGGACAATGGTTTAGCCACAGATGTAACTTCTACTTTTGATAAAGATCACTCCACCTGTTTATTTCTTAAGAAATTAAGCTCTTATTTATAAATGTCTACACAATAATAGACACCGTGTGCTCTGTGACATTATAGTCTTCTACTTCAGCGTTCATTGCTTTGCATTTTAAACTCCCAACCTTTCAGGTTGTTATGAACGACTTATATTTCTAACATTTTGTGATATAAAAGTGAACCATGTGGGTTTTTTAATTTTCTGTGTGATGGAAGGACTTAATACACAAGTTATTTAAACAATTCTAAATGACAGTGTGATGGCCATAGTACTTAGTGTGGGTCAAATATGTTAAGGATAATGTTTATCAATGTAAAATTGCAAAGAACCTTTGAATAGATTATAACATTCTGTAAACAGTTACCTCAGAACCTGTACTGTCAGCCCTATGTATGTAAGGTGAAACTTTCCACAGTACTTACACTTAAGTAACTAAACACATAAAGTCACCCTTTACCAATAATCCACTGCTCCTTGAAAAAAGTAGCACAAACAGACAACTGACTCAGCAATGATGAGTAGAGCTAACCCGAGGCCCAGACTCAAGCAGAAGAAAATTAAAAGTTTTGGTTTTTGCGGTTCGAAAAATTAAAGTATGTTTAATAATTCAACAAGACCTACACTTTCAACACATGTACATTCAAATTTTGGATCAGACTAACATCGATGTTGTTCAATAGTTTTTAGCCGTTCGAAAAAGTCATTTTACGGCTTTAATGTTTCCAGCTGATAAGGAGAATGAGTGCTTTTCATCAAATGGGCGTCCAAAGGCTTTAAACATCCACATTGTCTGTAACGACAGTATCAAACTACAGAGCATTGTTTTTACTAAAATTCAACATTTTCAGATGAAAATTTGGCTGCTTTTTTCACTGTAACACCCCCCCTCATTGCCATTTTTAGGATATTCTCGGTGATCCCATTTTTATCATATTTATGCTTTTGGGACTGAGGGTATCTAATACGTACGTCGTCACAGTGTATTGTACTACCAGCTGTGAGGGCTCTGCTTTTGCTTTGTGCAGTCTGTTTTTATTTTGTCTTGTGAGTGCGTGTTTTTCAAACAAGATCCTCCTCAGTTTGATTTTGTTACCACAAACTTTGTGTGAAGTTCACAACAGAGGTAAAGAGATTTAAACACCCCAGTTTAAGGAGGCATGCAGGGGTTGGACCAGCTGCACAGGACAGGTGAAGCAGAGAGTGTCAGGGGAGACGTGCAACAGAAGCAGAGGGGACATTTTACAAGATGATTTAGGTGATTAAGGATTTGTTGACAAGATTAAAAGACACGTCCGTCAGAGTTCAACAACATTACAGTTTGATTAAATAAAAAGTTTTAAACTACACAAGGTTCATTTTCTCCTCTGATAGTAATCATATTAAACATGTCAAGAAAGAAAGAGTACAAAGAAAAATAGTAAATGTGTGTCTAATTCAACTCTTCCTGTGAACCTTATATGGTGAACCTTATATGGTGTTGGTCAGAGGGGCCGATGGCGCGATATGGCAGCCTCGCCTCTGTCAGTCTGCCCCAGGGCAGCTGTGGCTACAACAGTAGCTTGCCTCCACCTGTGTGTGTGAATGTGAGAGTGAATGAATAGTGGCATTGTAATGCGCTTTGGGTGCCTTGAAAAGCGCTATATGAAATCCAATCCATTATTATTATTGTTATTATTATTATTGTTATAACATCCTTTAATATGTTTGGTGTTACAAACTTGAAGAATCAGAGAAAAGATCATCAGACATTAATCTAATCAGTTTTCAGCCTTCATTCATATTGAAAAGTTGAAATCTTCCCTGCTAGACCGAAGTGCAGCGTTTAACACCGTTGACCATAACATTTTATTACAGCTATTATTAAATGGAGAGTCTTCTTCACACACTGAGGTTAATTATGAAGCTCCACAGGCTTCTGTGCAAAGACCAGTTCTCTTTACATTATACATGCTTTAGAAGGCATAGCGTACATTTTCACTGCTATGCATATGATACCCACTTTTATTGGTTAAACTGCCAGGATGTCTTAGACACATAATGAGCTTTAATTTTCTGCTTCTAAGTTCAGATAAAACTGAGGTTATCGTAACGGGGCGTAAAAATCTTAGAAACACTGGCTAACAAAATCCTTACTCTGGACGGCATTGAGCCGCCTGTTGTAGTGATTTGGCGCATTATAAGTAAAATTGAAACATACAATCCCATAGCACAACATCAACATTTATTTATATACAAAATTAAAAATGCTTTTTTACAGAAGAGAATTGTAACTTCACAATTCATCGCCGATTACGTGGGTACATAGGGTAAGTCCTCATCATTATCCCATAGTGGTTCCGGTAATCTCTCAGGACCTTGGAAGGGTGGCCATGCCCAGTCTACCTCATCAATGTCTGGAGAGTCGCCGAAATACAAAAAATCTTCCTCGTTGTCAGTGTCCATAGTCCACAGTTGTGGTGGTGAAAGGGGTGGGCTCCACTCTGATACTGGTGAATACGGTGCGTCTTCACTCCAATCTTCAAATGCAGGGTTGGTGGATGGCTCTTCAGAGAGTAAAGATTGCCCAGCATCCCTGATAGTACCAAGTACCAAGTATGTACCAGGTTCAGCCACTTTGATACAGGGAGTTTCACTGGAAATCAAGTGAAGTGTTCACACATATGTGGTTATTTGATAAGTTAGCCCAGGGTTTATCAATCTAGCTACTGAATGAGTGTGGTCACATGAAAGTGGTGGTGCTGGCAGCATGTGACCAATCACAGACATGGAAATGTCTACTGGCAGGGTTACTCTAACCCCTAAACCTCTTCCAGGAATGATAACATAATTTTCCAGAGAACTGATTGGTCAGTAGGCAGTGATTTCATCACAGCTTTTAATCTCTAATCTGTAATTTAGTACAACATTACATCTTTGCCATAGTGCTTTAGCTCTTTTAAGTCATGAACCGCCTTTGGTACAACATCCCAGGTGATCAGTTTTGTATACTGTAGGTAACGTGGGGGAAAATCACAACAGACACAGAGTTTGTGTGTTAATAGTGAGGCTGTTAAACAAACAGAAATGGATTAAAGTTGTTGTTCGAACATCTTGCTGCTTCTGTACTCATCTGTCAAATCTGATTCTTCACACAGACATTTGACAAATCTAATCTCCAAACTAGAAGTTTACTGGAAATGTTTCCAAGTTTATTTTTATAATCCAACACCAAGGTTTGAAACCTTCATCCTCAGAGAATAAAGACAAATAGAAATATGTCCTTTTTAAAAAATATTCACACTAATGAATATCATAACTGAAATATAGTGCTACAGGTCCCCATGTGGAAATCAGCCTATTTATAATTATTTATCATTCTTAGTGTTATGTATTTATTAGTCTTCCTTTGTCTCTCAGAGCTCTGAATTGTGGATGTATCCACTGAGTGGTGCTGCTGTTTGGTCCAAAAGCTAAAATGAGAGTAGATAGTAGCGTGTGCAGCTTCTCTTACCTTCTGCAGGTCTGATGGAGGATGAGGAGGAAGGAGGAGGTAGAAGCTGGGCAAATTCATCTGTTGGTGTCTCTGTGTGAGACAAATTGCTGCTCTCTCTGTCTCTCTCTCTTTATTTGCATCCGTCACACCCCAGAGGAGAGAAGAGGTGGAGGTGGAGTCCACAGTGGAGCTACCTGATGTGAAGTGCTGATTCAGCACTGTGTGGGTCAACACCACAGGGGAACAATGAACTGTGTGAAAAAAAACAATCAATAACAATGAAACATTTGAAATCACTGTTTCTAATTTAAAGCAGTGAAAAGGAAAAATTGAAAAGAGTTAAAAAAAAAAACATGTTGATTTTAGAAAAAATACAGAGAAATACAGAACATGTGATCAGACAGACTACGACAGGCCTACTCTCATATTCTCAGATATTTCACAGGACTTCATAAACTCTGTCCTACGTCAACTTTCCAGATAAAAAACAAATATCTCTGCAGTATCAAGAAACAGCTGGGCTGTCCTTGGCCCTACAACCAAAACATCCAGGCAGAGTTCATTGTACTCACAAAGGCTCCACGGAGACTAAAGTTTATTTAGGTCTTACCAGAGAAATGGGTTAACCCCCCCTCCAACAAAAACAGTGGATTATTATTCCAGTAATCCATTTGTTTGTAATAAATACAGTCTAAATGGAAAATGAATCTAAACTTTTACCTTGTGTTTGGAAAATATATGCAAGAAATCTCTTAAATCTATTCTGAAACAGAGTCACTTTAAATTCTACAATCATCAATACCTGAAGGTTTCTTCAGTATAACTATGGTAGAAAGAACCACAATGAAACATCACCATGAAATAAGTCAAAAGCCATCAAACGCTGTTTCGATTGGAGTTTGTTCCCATAGCAAAAACACACATTACATGTTAATGTTAGCATTAGAGGATAGTATTACGAGCAACTTTAGGAAATTCACAGACACAGAGTTTTTAGAAGGCAACATCGCATTCAGCGTATGTTGAATTGAATATGAATTTTCATTGTTTATTTAATTTGATAAAACAACAAGAATCCTGCATGACTGCAGAAATCACGTTTCCACTAAGTATTTACATTGTGATGCAAATGAAACAGACGTAGAAAAAAAATGGTTATTATTAACAGATGAAAGGGTTTAGTTATTAATGGTATTCAATATGAGCTATGTAGTTGGAAAATTGTAGGATTTTCATTTGTAACTTAGGTTTTAACCTTAGTTTTTACGTCACTCCACACTTTTTTTGTTTTTGTTCTTTTTTCAGTCATTTTTGTTATCTTCATAAATGGTCTTCTTCTGTTTCTTCCTTCTTTGCCTTTTGCCTGTTCCTTGTCTGGATTACTGTATTCCTTATGCTACCAGCTTTTGTGTGTAACAGCTGCTAGCTTAAAGATAACTATTTTAATTTTTGGATTTTACTCTGCGGCCAAGCATCCTTGACTTGGATGGCTATTGTCATCACTTGATCCCTTAAAATGTTAATCAGCTCTGAGACGCTTCTTTTAGAATAATCTGAACAGAGGAAAACTACAAGGATATTCATATTACACATTTAAAAGGGAACTTTGGAGTAGAGTGTGTTTGAGAGTATCTCAGGGTCGTGTTCATTAGTGAGTGGAGAGTGGATCAAGAGACTAACCAATGCTTTGGTGTGGTGTCTGCAGTGATGCTGAACAGTTGGATCAGGAGGAAGGAGGAAAGCTTGAAAAGCTTTCTATAGTCAGTTTATCCATTATTTGAATATCATATGATGCATTTGAGTACACAGTGTATTTGCACATTATCATATTTGTGTTATGTGTGTGGTATCTTGTTACGTTGACACAAATGTTGTGTTGGAATCATTATACGTCACTATGGGGGTTTGTAAAGCAGCGAAAAGCCTTGCGTAAACATAAAGTTAGATAAGAAAAGGAAAAACTAACATTTTCTAAAAAGCAGAAAAAGCAACTTGAGTTGGTGTATCTATGTCATAAACACATCTACATAGTTGTGCATATAGATATAATAACAAACAGCAGCACACAATCAGCGTAAACCCCATGTACCTTCGTAATTATATTGAATACTGTACCTTAAGGACCTGACAATATTAAAGAGAAAACCCCAACAATCAGATGAAGCCTCTAACAGCAAGCACTTGCAAAAGTGATGTAAAAACACATAGTGAATGGAAAGGGCTGAGTGATGAAGAAATGCTCAGTGCATTATGGGAAGCCCCCAGCACCCTGGGACTAGTGCAGTGTAACTAAGGGAGGACTCAGGGTCACATGACCCAATCCTAACTACACGTTATCAAAAAGGAAAGTTTTAAGGTTAATCTTAAACAGTGGATGGCTGTCCCCCAAATCCAAACTGTCTCCCATTCTATTGTTAATTATCCTAGGAACCCAATATCATAGCAAAGTGTATAATAGACATGTTTCAGTACTGCATGCAGAAATTTCAGTACCAGCAGGGGGAGATAATATATTTTTAGAAAAGAAGTTGCTAGTGAGCACTTAAGGGATGAAGTACATGCCAGGATAGCCAAATAATAGTGATTTACACTAGTTGATCTTAAAGGTAATAAATAAATCAAGTATTTTTTCAGGATGATTCTAATTATATTGCGCAAATGGAAGAAAACAGTCCTACATATTTGTTTAATATGTGCATTGAAGCACATATCCTGGTCAAAAATTATACCAAGGTTCCTCACAGTGTTACTGGAGGCCAAGGTAATGCCATCCAGATTGAAAATCTGATTACATACCATATTTCTAGGATTTTCGGGGCAATAATTTCAGTTTATCTGAAATTAGAAGCAGAAAATTAGAGGCCATCCAGGTCTTTATGTCTTTAAGACATTCCTGCAGCTTACTGAATGAGCGTGGTCACATGAAAGAGGTGGTGCTGGCAGCATTTGACCAAACACAGACATGGAAATGTTTACTGGCAGTGTCTTTGATACAAGAATTAAAAAATTGTCTGTGATTCAGTGCTCTTGCCCTAGTGACGTTGACTTTTTCTTCATTACTATATCAACAATATAGTCATGTTTTAGCAGTGACCTACAGAAAACCTCCTGCTGTACAATACAATGCAGAAATACCCATTTTATTTCTCTTACATGCAGTGTTATCTAAATAAATTGATTTACACACAAACAGGTCCTCTTTGTGAGGTTTTAATTTGCCATTGAAAAAAGGAGCAACCAATAGTACAGAGTATGGCAGCAGTTTGCATGGCATTTGACAAAGAAGGATAACAGGCATAGTTATCTTTCTGCCAAGGTCACAGAATACAGTCAGAATGTTGCATTCAAAAGATAGGTTGTACAGTTGAGTATGTCTTGTATTGTAAGATTATATGAACACAGAACATTATTCTGGAGTCTAAAGCACTAAAATCTTTTAGCTGTCATCATGTTGCTGGTTTGCATATCAGTAATATACAAGCTGGCTCGTTTAATATTTTCTTTGTCTTGATGCATTTGCAATCATCCAGGTAAGGAAATCCCAAAAAGTTGATTCTGTTCATCTGGATGTAACATTTTAGGTGGCAGAGACGTTTTGTCACTCATCCAAGTGACATCTTCAGTCTTGTGTGCAGTGTTATAGCAATCTGAAATAAATTTACACACAAACAGGTTCCCTTTGTGTTTCTCTCACTGAAAACACTACGTCGAGATGAAGAAAAGAAACTTTTTAAGACTTCCTTTGTTGTCAGTCAAGGTGATGCTGTCATGATCCTGGGTCCGTTTGACCCAGCGTTTTGTGTTTTTCTATTTAGTGTGATTTTGGTTCTGTTCTTCCTCTGTTTAGTGTTTCCTCTGTTCGGCCCGTGTGTGTCCTTGTATGTGTAGTTCCTGTTTTATTGTGAAGGTCTGTGTCTTATGTCAGTGTGTTCTGTTTACGTTTTCCCCTGCCTCGTCAGTTGTGATGTCTTCCAGGTGTGTTCCCCTCCTGTTTCCCTTTCCCTGATTCCTGGCGTGTGTATTTATAGTGTGTGTTACCTCGTCCTCGTCGCTGGTTCGTCTGTGTTGTCTCCCTGCGTCTCTCCATGTGTATTTCCCCGGACCTCCCTGCATCGTTGTTTCTGGTTTGTTTTGTTAGTTTTACCCAGTTTAGGTTTTCCTGTTTATGTCACCTGCCATTTCTGTGATTTGCACTCCTATCAATAAATATTCACCTGCACCTGAGCTGCTGCTTCTGGTCCTAATAATTCCCACACGGCTTGCACCCGCAAACCGTGACAGATGCTCTTTCTCTTATGCTGTTTACAATATGTTTAAACAATTTAGGTAATAAGTTGTATGACTCACTCCAGTGTTTTGTTGTATGCCAATGATATTTCCCTTACTATCCGAGTACAGGAGTTATGTGCAAAGCAAGGTGAATTTGCTTTGGAAGCTGTTCTTGTTAAAGAGCAGTTGACGTTAGCCATGAAAAATGATGTTATTACCTGAACAGCATTCTCTGTCTTAACAATTACAGGAAAGTTACTCAACAGTTTTCAGTAGCTGTTGAAAGATATATTTTTAAGTGAAAAGCCAGAATTCACCCTAAAACCATAATCAGAATACTTTGTTGATCCCTAGGGGAAATTATTTGAAGCCAATCAAAACAAAAGTCCCATTCAACCACTACCTGTGAAACCTCCCTGTGATAATCAAACTTTATAACACCTCTTTATCACATCTGTATCATTTTCACGTGTACTATTTTATCTATACTGCACATATTATTGCTTTAAACTATGGGGTGTTTCATTATAATATAGCATTTACATTTAAATCTTTCATTTGTCGATGTATTTTTATAGAGACCTCCAAAAATTGAATCTGTTCATCTGGACGTAGCGTTTTGTGGGAGAAACGTTTCGTCACTCATCCAAGTGACTGAAGAAGTCACTTGGATGAGTGACGAAACGTTTCTCCCACAAAACGCTACGTCCAGATGAACAGATTCAATTTTTGGAGATTTACTTTCCTGGATGATTGAGAATGCATCAAGACATTTTTATAGAGAATTTTCCATTTTAATATATATTTTAAGTGAAATTCTGTAGCAACATAGATTCCCTCTGGGAATTATAAAGTCTTATTATCATTCTGAAACATCTCTGAAATTAAATTTATCAAGACATCAGATTATTTAGCTGCACTGTAGGTAACAGAAAGTGTTCCTTGGCCTTTGAGTTTGGCAGATTTAAAAAAATAAATAAAACAAAAACCATCAGCTTCTGATTGTTGAGAGGGCCACTTGGAGAATGTTCTTTAACATTTGCAGCTTGGTCTGTCATTCGACGCAGAATGACATGAAGGATTTCAGCAGGACACTCACAGTTCAGCTGTGAAGAGATTTTAGATATTTCTTAAATAATCATCCCAGGGCTATCAGAGTGAGGTTTCTCCAAGCCCCCTGCCTCTACTTTTCACATTTTGTTTTGAAAAAAAACCCCAACAAGTGTAATAACAGCAGCAACACCAAAAACTATAACAAAACTAACAATGATAATCCATCCATCCTCTGTGCGTCCTCCTGTCTGACCTGCAGGTGAGAAACAGGTGTGAGGTGTCAGCTGTCAGGTAGGTGATGAGTGAAGAACAGAACAGAATCCATTTCCTCTTCAAACTGCTGTCAGACATTATCTACTGCACTCTGATCACATCACTCAGACCAGCTGCTTTCTACAAAGTCTCATCAACAACATCTTTAGAAACAAACATCAACAACCAGGAAGCAGCTTCACCTCTGATCACACACACACTCAACTCTACTCACTCACCTGGAGGATCAACAACACTCAAGTAGATGATGCTGATGGGGTCGGTCTTCAGATGAGCTCTTTTCTTGCGATTTGTTCCTGTCGCGACACGACACTCATATGTTCCAGTGTCATTAATGTTCACATCGTTCAGAATCAAAGACACGTCTCCATCCTTCATCTGTCTGTCCTGCAGATCCACCCTGTCTATAAAGTATGGATGCTGCTTGCCTCTATCGGGATGACCATCCAGGAACAAAAACACATACTGATCCTGCAGGTCAGCTCTGCTCCATTCTACTACTGTGATGAGCTTCTTGTTTTGAGCTCGACACTGCAGAGTTACGTTCTGCCCGACGGTTGCTGTGGTGGCTGTGAGGTTCACGTGGACTGAAGGAGAGAGAAAGTTACAGAGAACAGAGAGGAGGGATTCATGGTTTTGATGATATGAAAGGAGAAGTAAAAATGAGTCAAAGACACATGAAGGGGAAGACAAATGTGCATTTTCTTTTCAGGAAGGGGGCAAGTTACATTACTGCTTCATTTAACATTCAAACATAGGTCACTTATAAGTCAATGTTCCTTACAACTTCATCCCAGCATTACGTTTGATGTACTGTTGCATTAGCATAGATCAAAAGTGAGATTTTTCCAGGACATTCAATCACATGTAATCCCTGATGTGTGTTGTAACTTTATTGCAGTTTATTGTTTGATAAGAGCATTTTGGTTATTTTGTAAGTGATTTAAGTGTTAGTCATATGTTTAGTGAGAGCTGTTAATTATAGATTTAATTTTCTGCTAAAAGAGAGCATTTAACAGGTATTTTCATTAAAAAACTGCGTTTCCCAGAATCCTTTGTGGTAGACGAAAGTTACTCTGGTTTTAGCTAGCAAAGAAAGTTTCAGGAAGCCATTATATGTTGCTCTGATGTCGAGCAGTTTATTTGTTGTACATCCCTTTTTGAAGCCCTATATAAAGGCTATCGTTTCTGCAATTGATGTCTGATCCATTTTTTGGCTAAGTGGATTCGCCACAATGTTCCTTACAACTTCATCCCAGCATTACGTTTGATGTACTGTTGCATTAGCATAGATCAAAAGTGAGATTTTTCCAGTACATTCAATCACATGTAATCCCTGAGGTGAGCGTTTTCTCTCTTGGTCACCTGTGTTTTTGTTGTTATTTGTTGTTGTTTGTTGTTGTTGTTGTTGCCTTAAAAAAAGGCAATCTTTTGAAAATTTATACTATTTTGAAGTGACTTGTGAAAGTAAATAATAGAGAAATGTTACTGTCTTTAGTTCCAAATTTGACAGTTTTTTACACAATCCTGTGCAATAATATACACACATGATTATAACCCTAGTTTTACTATCAAAGGTAATGCAAATATATGCAGATGGATTAAGGACTGATCACTGGAACAAGCCGCTGCAGTTCTACAAGGTCGAGAGCTCTGCAGCAGGAACTCCATGAGCTTGTTGGACTTTTTCTTATGTTTGCAATGATGTGATCATTGCAAACATACACACACACACAACACGGAGGAATCACCACCCGGAAGACCGTTCCACTATGGGCTCAAATTGTGGTCATAAATATTTTGTATTTGTAAATTAGAATGTGTAGTTGTGAACTGAGTTTTGTAACCTTGTAAACCAAAATATCTGAAAACTTTTATCTTTGTGCATCTACAGATGAGAATTTGTGTGTTTGCAAAAAAAATATTTATGCAAGTTATAAATAGTTTTTGTTTAGGTCTGGTTACAGATACAAAGCAAAAAACTATGTGTAAAACTGTGCACAAGTTTCCCGGATGTGTGTGAGTTTCTTTCTTCGTCCTTTTTTTGTCTGGCCCATCTGGTACTTTAGTGATCAAAATTATTGTCTGAAGGCCAATACAGCTTTGCCGTATAGTAATTACAGACAAGACAGATGGGACTGGAGGATAGGAAAGAGAGAAAGAAATAAAGAAAGGGAGGGAGGGAGGGAGAGAAAAACAGAGGGGATAAGGGGCAGTAAGAGAAGTAATACTATAAAAATGCTGGATCACCTGTTGAAAGAAAAAAAAGAAAAAGAAAAGAAGCAACAAAGAGCAACACAACATGGGGACCACAGCAACAACCTAGATAAGTGTAAGTAACAGTAAATACTAAATATTGAAGGTTGTTTTGCAGCATGCAAGACCGACAGCGCACAATGTACTTTGAGGTAGCAGCCAAGGTATCTGTGAGCACCCGTGTGTACACCATTGTGTACACCCTTGTGTACACCCTTGTGCGTGAGTGCATTTCTATTCAAAAGGTTTCTCCATGTAACGATCTGATAGAGGGTATAGGGAGCCATAGCCCATAGTCATGGGGGAGCTCCAGGCCCCAGACATCCAGGGGCCCCCAGTGCATCAGAACCCAAAGAGGACCATTGGAGGGGTAACCTTTCCTCCCGGAAAGACCTGAGGACAGCCCCAGGAGTAGGGTAACCCAGCAGCCATGGTGCAGAAGTCACTGGGGACTGCAATCATGTGCCCGTGGGCTCCGCCGGCAGCCAGCCGTGCCAGAGCAGACTGAGCCACCCAGGACCCAGAGGCCCGAGGCTGAGGGGCTCCCCACCTCCCGGAATGGGCCCAACTCAGCCACGGGCGCCAGGCCCCGCCAAACAGCCACCTGGAGTGTGCCGGTACATACCTGAGCGTCCAGCCCCGGACACCAAGAACCACCAACTCACTGATGGTTGGGGGTATCAGCCACCTGCAGGGAGTGAGGTGAGGGGAGATGTTGCCAGAGAGGTGGAGTCTCTGACCCAACCTGACATATAAACACGGACAAACAGGCACACACAGACACAAAGATGCATCCCCACCCTCATGCACACATATACGAATACTATACACACACTCCCCAAACATACTCTATACCCCAGGACCAGGTACCCTTGCCCCCAGAGGGGCAATCCGCCTTTAGACCCAGGAGATGTTTACCTGCTGTGTATAAGTTTCAGCTTGCAAGTACGAATTTTGATCCAATTTTTCTAACTTTCAGCTAATTGGTCAATGTCATGTCAATCACAAATTTAACAATCCAGTCAGAGAACAGATAGGTATGGCTGTCGGAGTGGCGCATTACTGAGCTTCAGGTCATGAAAGGGTAATACATTTTGAAGTTTGAGAACGGCGACAGCGCTCAATCTAAATATCCCATAAGGCTCATACAAGCTAGGTCCCTTAACTTTGGGTAGCTGTTAAAAGGATAAAGTTGTCGTATACCAGTGGTCAGAAATACCATTATTACTTTGGTTGTAACACAAAGTCAGGGCTGACTTGGGACCTGTGAGTCACACTGCGAAACATGAAGACCCTTTCACAACGGACGCAGCATGCACTGTGCTCACCACCAACTAAGAGCAAAGGATCCAAAATTTGTGTTGCTCTGGCTGCTGAGCTCTGCTTGTATGTCGTTTTTTGGCAGCAGCTCTACGTGTGCTAGATTCACCTGGTCCTTGTCGTTTCAATACATGTATCTTTCTGACTTTATATCCTCTACGAGAGTGTCATGGTACAGGGTCTAGTGACTCCATGTTTATGTTTTGTGAATATTAATGTTCCTCAGTTTAGTTAGTTTCTGGCTATTTGTTAGGATTTCTAGTGTTCCTGGCTCGATGTTCGTGTTGCTTCCTGTTTTACTTTGGAGAGTCTCGCGTCCCATGTTCAGTGTTCTGTGTTTTGCTTCTTCTTTGTCTCATTATGTCTAATTAGCTTCAGCTGTGTCTCCATCCTGTGTGCCATTTCCTCATTTCCCTCTTTGTGTTTTTATTGTGTGTTTTTGCCTTTGTTCCTCATCAGTTCGTCTGCACCTCACCCTCTGTGTCACCTCTGCTTGTCATCCTCAGTGTTTCTCCTGGGTATCACCCCGAGTTCATCATCCCCCTGCTTTTCTTCTGTGTTTCCTTGGTATTTCCATGTCTCAGGTTCCTCGTTCCTGGTTTTCAGGTTTTTTCATTGTTTTCTATGTTTCTCATGGGCTTTTGGTTAGCTTTTCCCAGTTTAGGCCTTTGTTAGTGTTTCCAGTTCACCCCTTCTTTCATTACTTTGTGTTTTGTACAGCCACCAAAACAAAGGACTAACTTTCAGTAAACCTCCATCTTGTCTGCACTTGGATCGTCTCTCTCTGACATCTACACACGGTTTGCTTGCAAACCTAGTCAGTGACTTTGTGTTGTACTATGTTCAAATGTTTAATAAAAATATGTATCGCTCATTCATAACAAAGAAAGCTTTGTAACTATCTTGAACTCGGACACACACAGAATGCTTTCCTTCATGGAAATTGAGAGCAGGCTTAAATCATCCTGCTACATCTGCAAGGAATCTTTTTCTTTCAGTTTCTGACCCGAACTCTTCCACGACATGCATTTTTAATTTCTCTTTGATATTTGGGCATATTGGGGCCCGATGAACGTAAAAACAAAGAATTACCAGATTTTTTTTTACCTTATTTTTGTTTTTAAGAATAATAAGAGCCACATATGAGGATATTCATTTAAAATGTTGATAGAACAGTAGCAGTATAATGTCCTTGTAAGTGGACATCAGGCCCTTGTGGAGCAAAATTGACTATTTTGATCTGAATAACCCAAAATGTGATGTCCATGTATGTGGACGCCAGGTCCTATCATCCTACTACATCTGCAAGAAATCTTTTTCTTTCTGTTTCTGTTTGACCACAACTACATTGCCTTAAAGGACAATAATTTTCATATGTTTTTATTATCAAATACTTTATTAATATCCAACTCCTCACAAACCGCATCCCAGTTCTGTTTGGATAATTCATTTTAAAAACCATTCATGTTTTATTCTGTTCTCACTCTTTTAGATTTTAAATGAAGCCTTTTCCAGCCTTGAAATAATCAGATTGCAGAATCATTCGGGGTAGTTAGGGAAGTTTTTATTTGGGGTAAATCACACAATCTTCTGTTGGGCTACAAAACTTATGCTCATATAGCTGATACATTAAGATGCCATTTTAATATATGATTTAGATTGGCTGCAAATCCACTAAAATTATGTAAGTATATATATGTATAAAGTACATATAATAATAGTAAACATACAATCATATTTATCTTCTATTTATTTATATAAGCAGGCTGTGCCACTACTATTTTTAACTTGCAGATCGATTAGGTTTCATATGTTTGCAAACAGCATGAACATACCCAACAACACATTAGCATGTGTATGTAGTAGTTTTTAGAATTAGAGGAAAGTTTCTAAACAGGTTTTGAGAATAATGGTTTAGATGTTTTATTTTGAAAGCCAAAAGTCAGAAGATCCTTGAAGGATCTTGAATCCTTGAAATCCTTGAAACTTTGTTAACACCCTCAACAACATGTCTTTTCAACTAATTATTGAGGTTCACAGGGAACATTCACGATGTGCTTTCAATCTAGAAATTCTTCTGTCCTCAGATCAGTCATTCAGCTTGGTGACATGATCACACCAGCAGGAGATTTACAGACATGAAACATTTGAACTTGTAACTTACCACGAAGAGGATGTTTTCTATTTTTTATATATTTTTTTGAACCGACAGACCAACTGTCCGTCCAGCAGTTGCTCCTGGCTGACCTGCAGGTGAGAAACAGGCGTGTCAGCTGTCAGGTAGGTGATGAGTGAAGAAAAGAACAGAATCCATACAAAATCACCGCTTACTGACCAATCAGTAATTCCAAAAATTGCATCACCATTCCTGGAAGATCACCTGAACCTATGCAAGGAGAGCAGGAGGATCTAAAGGCATTACATTTCCCTTTTTATTACTTTATTCACAGCACAGAATGTTGCAGTAATTGTATCTTTCTATAAGCAATAATATATGATCCAAAAACATTACATCTACACGTACTTGCTGATTTTGCATCTGTTGTATCTTGTAAATTTTTATGTAGACTAAGTTAAACAGCAAAACTAAAACTATCAGGAGCAGGTTATGTTCTAAAATTTGGTTCAAAATCATCTGAAAGTGCCACATCTTCACTGACGTCTTTCATGTGAATAAGTGGGGAAACTCTGGGTTAACTAAACAGTATTAAGTTACGTGAATCCAGACAATGGAAAGTTACCCCTGGGTGCTCGAACCTAGAAGAAACATCAACAACCAGGAAGCAGCTTCACCTCTGATTACACACACACTCAACGCTACTCACTCACCTGGAGGATCAACAACACTCAGGTAGATGATGCTGATGGGGTCGGTCTTCAGATGAGCTCTCCTCTTGCAATTTGTTCCTGTCTTGATACAACACTCGTATATTCCAGTGTCATTAATGTTCACATCGGTTAGAATCAAAGACACGTCTCCATCCTTCATCTGTCTGTCCTGCAGATCCACCCTGTCTATAAAGTATGGATGCTGCTTGCCTCTATCGGGATGACCATCCAGGAACAAAAACACATACTCATCCTGCAGGTCAGCTCTGTTCCACTCTACAACTCCGATCACCTTGTTTGGAGCTCAACATGGCAGAGTGACGTTCTGTCCGACAGTGGCTGTGAGGTTCACGTGGACTGAAGGAGATTTAAAACAACACTAAGCAATTCAATTCATTGATACCAAAGGAGACAGAATCAAGTGTTTCCTGAATCAAAAACTCAAAACAAGTCAGAAAGATACATGAAGGGAGAGACAAGTGTACGATTTGTTTTTAAAAAGTGAATGAGTTACAATGCTGCTTGATCACACATTCAAATATAGATCAGTTATCGGTTAATAAGCTCATCCAAACTTGTTTCCTTCTCCTATGAAACATCTCAAAAATCCAACCTTTACTATTATTCAGTCATTTCAATGACAGTTGCAGTAAGTCCTCTCTAGCCTGTCTTCAAATGTGCCAGAACGCTGCAACTAGTCAACAGCAACAACTAGAGGGCATGAACACATCGCTCTTATCAGTGGCGGTCCTAGCCTGTTTGGCGCCCTGGGCGAACACCCCCTCTGGCGCCCCCCCCCCCCCACACACACACACACACACACAGATGAAGAGAGAGAGAGAGTATGCATTGTATGCAAACGGCTACTAAACAGACATCATAATATATAATATATATATATATATATATATATATATATATATATATATATATTGTTTGGAGTTTAGTCTGTTACTGTTACTATTTTTACCATTTCTTCTTGGAGGAACTGCAACCCACATAATTTCCTTAGGGATTAAGAAAGTATTCTGATTCTTAATGTTTTAGGATACATGACCTGCCATTATCCAATGACACATCTGCTTACCTGTATCTTTTGCTCGTTTCTCCTTGTAGGAGCCATAATTAAATGTATTGAATTTTAATGATCACTGGGTTTTCATTTGTTTGGTTGCTATGGTGATGTGTAACGGGAGTCACGTGGGTGGTAGCGGTGACATTAAGAGGGCGTTGTCAGTCTGTCATTCACTGGTTTGATTTTGACAGAGCAGGGCTGGGTAGCCGTAGTTTTTGTTGACCGCAGCACAACGAGTTTCCCCTTGTTGCATTAGAGCTGTGATGTTTTAAGAGTTTGAATCGCGAGCCGATCACATTGCTCTGTAAACTTTTCAAGCACTTTAATAAACAAGCAAGCAATTCCACCTCTCGCTACACTCCTCTTCTTTTCTCTTTTTTTAAAACTTTAAAAATGGGTTGTGTGTGAGACTTTAAATCAACAAAATATAAAATATACATTTTAAATTGTTACTGATCCCTTTACCCCGAGTCCTAAAGTGTGTATTTACTTTTTTTTTTACTGTTAAATATTTATTGTTTGTTTACTTGCACTGCTGTAACTGGAGCCTCGTCGTCTCGTCTCTCTATATACTGGACTGTATGTAGCGGAGATGACAAAGTTTACTTTGACTTCAGCAGCGAGCAGGCGCACCGAGGGCTCTCGCGCTCACTTTTCGCGTATAGAATTTTGAAAAAACATCGGTGCAAATTATAAGTCTGTATCATAATGTCTGCTGTTTTCGTGTTTGTTGGTTTGTTTTTATTTTATTTTGCGAGTTGGTTATTAGACGCTGCTCCAGTCAGCCAGAGAATCCCCCGCCGCCCCGCCCTCTCCTCCCTGTGCCGCAAGCAGCAGGCGTACCTCTTAAACGGAGGGCGCCCTTACTCCCAGCAAATGGGCGATAGAAAACCGATCGGTGCCTATGACATTCCCAATATGCGCTGGCTGATGTCGGGGCAGCATGAGTACGAGCAATTTTTTTTTTGCCGATGCCCGTGATGCCGCCCCCCACCACGATGCTGCCCTGGGCAACCGCCCGCGTCGCCCGTATCTAAAACCGCTACTTGCTCTTATTGTAGCTTTCCTTTAATGACTTCCATTGAAATTCAGAGTTCACGTTAAATTTCTATTATTAACTTGTAGAGCTGAGCATTGCTTATATAGGAAGGCTGCTAAGACCTTATAACAGCAGTTAGCCTCTGACCACCTAACCCTGTAAGGTTAATTTCATCTATGGTTTGTTTTAATTGACTGACAACTTTTATATATATATATAGGTTTACTTTTCCTTGATCTTTCTCCCATTATTTTGGCCATAATCGACATAATCTACCTCTAATGCATGTATGGAAGTGTTTATGTTTGGAACGAATGGAAGACTACATGTTAAAAAAACTGCCTGTAACTTCAAACTGCGAAACACTTTGTAACCGAGTGAAAAAATTCTAAAAAAAAATTAAGTTTTTATTGTAATTATTATAATGTTATGGTTGTGTTTCATTGTGGAAACCCTAGAAACAATTATCAGATTACCCGAATGACTATATTCCAACCAAAACCTGTGCACAGGGTCATAACACTGTCAGGCAGGCAGGACTCTCACAGACAGAACTGAACTAAGAAAAAACCACAGCTTTATCACTGGAATTACAGGTTATAAAGCTAAAATTGCATATACACTACAAGTCTAGACTAACAGGTAGAACACCAGCCAGGGAGGGAGGGAGATCATGACAATGGACAGGAGACAGACAATATATACACCACAGGGAATCAGGGCAGAGAGGAAACACGGCTGCACATAATCTAACTGACGAGCCCGGGAAAGCAAAACTGAACAAGATGCACACAGGACAAGAGACTGTCAGGATAAAACAGGAAACAAGAGAAACTCACACTGAGACGCAGACTGAGTAAATACAGGGAACAGAGGGAGAAGACAGAGACAAGACTAGGAAGACACAGAAACAAGGATGAGAGGGCACGGGACAGAGAGGGTGAGAGAAACCACACCGAGACACGATTGGGAAAACAGGCGAATAAACATGGAGAGACAGACTTCACAGTGAGGCACAGAAAACTAACAAAGGAGATGCTGGAGAAGACACACAGAAACAAGACCAAGACAAACTGGACATGAAAGGAAACACTCAGTTAACTAAGAACAAGAGCAAACAAATTCAAAACATGGGGTCAAAACCCAGAATGATGGTATTACAATCGGCCAAGCTGAGAGAAAGTAATGTAGAGGATTTCAACATAGAGAACTGGTTTAATGACTTTCTGAATTTGTTATCAGTGGAACAGACTTTTGCAGTTCTATAAAAAACAGACACACAAAGACACTGGGACATAGAGAGAATGACACCAATTCCAAGTGGACATTTTTTTTTTTTTTTTTTTTTTTTTTTCTCCCCCCACAGATGTCCTTATGACAGAATCCCCAGTGGCAAAATCACAGAGCAGCATAGAAGCCGCTAGTTTCAGATTAAAAGCCACCGCAGTGGCTTAAACTGGTCCAAAGCATCATCCGTCATCAGGTTCCCCACCAGCAGTGACTGTTAAGGTTGGCTGTGTGGCAGGCAGGCAAGGAGGAGTGGTGGACCCAAAATGCAGGACTCAGACTCAAGGGATGAACTCAAAATACTCAGCTTTATTTGCTGGCACGGGAAAACGAGCATGCAAAGCAAACTAAACTAAACTGGGAAACAACAAACTCACGGGAAACACAGGGAGATCCACACAGCATGAGGGACGACGCAACACTGACTCAAAGAAACACAGGGTTTAAGTACACTGGGAAGTAATGAGGGGAATGAGACACAGGAGGGCACAGCTGGGAGAAATCAGAACTAACGAGACAAGGAAGCAAAGCAGGACACATTCACATAAGACCCGGACCTTCAAAGTAAAACAGGAAGTAACACAGACTGAACTTACAGACCCAGACTCACAGGCAAGCACTACAGAGGGAACAGAGAGGTGGGAACAGGGCAGACACAGACACTGACTGGACACGAGGATATAGCGGACAGGGGAGACAGCATTACACAGAGACAAACCATAAGACATGACTCTAACAAAAACCCAAAGACTAGAAATTATAAATAATATAATAAACCCAAAAATCCTGGGTCAACGACCCAGGCATCCTAACAGTGACATCTACATAAGCATTCAGCTTAATGAGAAATGTACACGCCCAGCAAACTTGCACAGGCTGCAATGCTTAATGGATTGTTTCTGGGTGCTGTGAGACGCTTCAGCTCTACTGTTGAAATGAAACTCTACGGCTGAAATGTTGCCCCAAATCCAAAATTTAAACTGAAAATGTCAAATGTTTATTCATCACTCCAAGAAACTTTTAATTAACGGTTATTTTTACCACTAAATGTTTCAGTAAGTTGCAGTATGCTTTATGATGACAGTGATAGTAAAATTTTGAAGGAAAGTTCAAGTTTTGATTCTAAAGCTGCTGGTTGTAAGTTTGTTGCAAAGACACCTTTACTGATTAGTACTCGTTGTTATTGCTCATCAACTCACAACACAATTGATAATGAGGAGGAAAACTACCCATAAAGGCAAAAACTGCTTTGTTGCAGACTGTAAAAGATTTATATTTTGCTGTGAATAATTTGAACATTTTACAGTCTTTCCTGCGATCATAGAACTTGATTAATGATTGAAATCTGGGTTTGTGCAGTGGGCACAGACTTATGATGGGGAGCTGTATGAGTTCTCTATGAGAGACACGTAGCACACACAGTCCTGGTAATCAGCACTGCACTCTATGAGCTGTCTGTAAGTCATCTTCAAGGCTACAGAAAGCTGCTGCTCAAGTATCGATGAGAACACACATTTGTAAACACATCGAAACTCTCAACGTGTGAGAACAGAATTTAGAGTATGTGTGAGTCCTTGGCATAAAATCTGCACTGATCTGGAACAAAAAACTTTGTTTCGTTTAGAAGTCACGAAGAGTCATGAAGAATCTAAGACAAGGTGATGTTGAGTCATTTGCACTGCACCTGTTAGCAGCACAACAATGCAAAGTATTTCAACCATCACATACTGTTCATACTTAAACCCTCACAGTACAAAGAACTAAAGGAGCAGAAACTGAAACTGTGGATACAGAGTCACTGACAGCTAAAAGAGCAAAAAACAAACAAACATGAAAAACAAGAAGATAAAGAACAGCTATTAACAAGATTCGTGTCCAAATTCATGGGCTGCATCCTCCTGAGGACCCGACCCACGTAGACCGCGAAGGCCGGGTCCTCAGGAGGTCAGGCAGGCCGGAAGTAAATGGCTGGGGAAATTGGACGGTCTAGCCTTCTGATTAGCGTCACCGATGTCTCGGTGGAGTTTAATAAACTCGGCCGTCTGCTCCTTGCTAAAATTCTTGACCGTCTCACACTTCTGTTTAATCAGTTTTCTGTTTGACGTTTAGTCAGCTGTGTAAAAACCAAGGAGAACCCACCCGGGGTATTAATAAAGTTTTATTTTATCTAATCTAATCTAATAACTTTAATCTCAGCCAAACCGATTTACTCACGAAGAAACAAAACACTGGAAAAAGCCCAACAATAACATTTTTAGGTTGTCTCAGGTACTTATATACTATGTTTAACCCGAGTAGCGAAAGTCCGCGGTGATCTGAAAATGATGTGCCGGAGTTGTGCCGTTCTCGGCGGCTTCAGTGACCCTCGAGCTCCCGGCTACCTATCGAGCTGGTGGGTAACAGACGTCTCCGAAATCGTTGAAGCACTTTTGCAAATATGCGATATCTTGATAAACCGAGCAGATATTTGATATTTACACAGCTACGTTCTCGTCTGAAAATATGTTAAAAGTTTATTTTGTGACCCAGAAACATTAGTATGAGTAATTTTAAAACTTAGTAGTGGCCGCCATTGTTGGAAACTGGAGTTTGGCTGCGCCGCGCTGTGAATTCTGGGATATGGTGGGCCACGAAGGACACACCCGACCAATCCTTCAAATTCGGGGAAAAGGAGGACGCATTTGTCGGATGCATTCGGAGGAGTCTACAAATTTGGACAGCCTTTGGCGCGTCGCTGTGACGTAATCGGTCTACAAATGCGGCCTCAGAAGGATGCAGCCCATGAATTTGGACACGACCAATCATGATACAGACAAACAGCAAGAATGTAAAGACAAATATAACTATCTGCATGTATAGTAGCTCACCTGTGAGAATAGCTTTAATTAGCAATTATGCTAACGCTGTTAACATTAAAATTGATACAGTAATCCTCTGCTCTGGTCAAAGAATAGATGATGTGATTTAACAGCATGGTATTATAAAGTGTTGATGTGCATAAATTCATTGTTGAAAAGCTTCAAATGTAACAATATGGCAGAGCTATTCACGCCTCCTGGCGGCGTGGCAGTAGGACGCAGCGGCCACTCCGGAGCCAAAAATGGTGCTACATTGTTTACGTTTTTGTGTGTATCGTGTTTTTATTTTACTCCATGTATGGATATCGTCGGAACTGGTGTCCGTACATACAACAGCCAGACACTTTGCAACCTAAATAACCCGGTTAACGACATCCAAGAAGGGCTGCGGGAAACGCTACGCGAACTCGGCTTGCTCCGCGAACCAGGCCTCGAAGCCTCGTCGTTGCCTGATGCCGGCGGCCGGAGGAGGGGACATCGGAAGCGGTGCGCGAGGAAGCGGAAGCGCGGCAAGCGGGCGGGAGTCTGTGCTAGGCTAAAAACAAACCCTAGCCGGCCGGCTCTCCCGTCCATCATCTTATCCAACGTCTGCTCCCTGGATAATAAACTGGACTACATCCGACTCCAGCAGGCTACACAGCGTGAGGTTAGAGACTGCTGTGTCTTTATTTTCACGGAGACATGGCTCAGCGACAGAGTACCGGACGCCGCTATTCAGCTGACCGGGCTGGCCTCATTTCGTGCCGACAGAAACGCAGCTCTGTGTGGTAAGACTCGCGGTGGCGGCCTGTGTATTTACATCAACGCGAAATGGTGCAAGAACTCTGTGCTAGTTTCTAGCTATTGCTCATCGCTGGTGGAGTTTGTGACTGTTAGATGCAGACCTTTTTATTTACCACGGGAATTCACCACTGTTTTTATTATCGGAGTGTACATTCCACCTAGCGCTAATGCTAAGGAAGCGTTAGGGGAACTGTATACAAACATCAGTGAACTGCAAAACACACACCCGGATGGACTGTTCATTGTTGCTGGAGATTTCAACCATGCAAATCTCAAGTCAGTGCTTCCTAGATTCCATCAGTATGTGGACTTCGCAACAAGAGGGGAAAACACGCTGGATCTTGTTTATACAAACATCCCCGGCGCATATCGGGCAGAGCCCCGCCCCCACCTTGGCTACTCAGACCACATCTCTGTTATGCTAATTCCAGCATACAGACCACTCGTCAGGCGATCAAAACCGGTTCTGAAGCAGGTGAAAACCTGGCCAGCAGGAGCCACCTCTGCTCTTCAGGACTGTTTTGAGAGCACTGACTGGAACATGTTTAGGGAGGCAGCAACTTACGGCGACTTCACTGACTTGGAGGAGTACACGTCATCAGTGTCCAGCTACATCAACAAATGCAGCGATGACGTCACTGTCTCCAAGACCATCATCTCACGACCCAATCAGAAACCGTGGATTACTGCGGAAGTGCGTGCACTTCTGAGGACCAGAGACTCTGCCTTCAAAGTGGGAGATAAGGTGGCGCTTAGCAGAGCTAGGGCCGAACTTTCTCGGGCCATCAGAGAGGCGAAGCGTGCACCTGCCCAGAGAATCCACAACCACTTCAAGGACAGCGGCGACACACGGCGCATATGGCAGGGCTTACAAGCCATCACCAACTACAGGACGACAACACCTGCCTGTGATGGTGACGGCTCCCTCCCAGATGCGCTGAACAACTTCTACGCTCGGTTCGACAGGCAGAACGACGTGGCGGCGAGGAAGTCCACCCCTCCTCCGAACGACCAGGTGCTGTGTCTCACTACAGCTGAGGTGAGGAAAACTCTACGCAGAGTCAACCCACTCAAAGCTGCTGGTCCAGACAACATCCCAGGCAGAGTGCTCAGAGAATGTGCTGAACAGCTGGCAGATGTTCTCACCGACATCTTCAACATCTCTCTGAGCAGTGCCGTCGTTCCCACGTGCTTCAAGGCCACCACCATCGTCCCCGTGCCCAAGAAGTCTTCTGTGTCCTGTCTCAACGACTACCGTCCTGTTGCACTTACACCCACCATCATGAAGTGCTTCGAGCGGCTCGTCATGAGACACATCAAGACCCTGCTGCCCCCCTCACTGGACCCACTGCAATTTGCATACCGCCATAACCGCTCAACGGATGACGCCATCTCCACTGCACTCCATCTTGCCCTCACACACTTGGACAAGAAGGACACACACGTTCGAATGCTGTACATAGATTTCAGCTCAGCATTTAACACGATCATCCCCCAACAACTGATCGGAAAGCTGAGCCTGTTGGGCCTGAACACCTCCCTCTGCAACTGGATCCTGGACTTTCTGACCGGAAGGCCTCAGTCAGTACGGATCGGGAACTGCACCTCCAGCACCACCACACTGAGCACTGGGGCCCCACAAGGCTGTGTGCTCAGTCCTCTGCTGTTCACACTGCTGACTCATGACTGTGTGGCAACACACAGTTCAAACCACATCATTAAGTTCGCTGATGACACGACCGTGGTGGGTCTCATTAGCAAGAACGACGAGTCAGCGTACAGAGAGGAAGTGCAGAGGCTAACGGACTGGTGTAAAGACAACAACCTGTCTCTGAATGTTGACAAGACAAAAGAGATGGTTGTTGACTTTAGGAGGACACAAGGCGACCACTCACCGCTGAGCATCAACGGCTCCTCTGTGGAGATCGTCGACAGCACCAAGTTCCTGGGCGTCCACCTGGAGAAAGACCTCGGATGGTCCCTCAACACCAGCTTCCTGCACAAGAAGGCCCAACAGCGTCTCTTCTTTCTGAGAAGACTGAGAAAGGCCCAGCTTCCACCACCGATCCTGACCACCTTCTATAGAGGAACTATTGAGAGCATCCTGAGCAGCTGTATCACTGCCTGGTTTGGGAACTGTGCCATATCGGACCGCAAGACCCTACAGCGGATAGTGGGAACAGCAGAGAAGATCATCGGAGTCTCTCTCCCCTCTATTAAGGACATCTACACCACACGCTGCATCCGCAAAGCCACCAGCATTGTGGCTGATTGGACACACCCCTCTCACACACTCTTCACACTCCTGCCATCTGGAAAAAGGTACCAAAGCATTCGGGCACACACATCCAGACTGTGCAACAGCTTCTTTCCACAAGCCATCTGTCTCCTCAACAAAAAGGGACTGGACTGATAAACACACACACACACACACACACACACACACACACACACACACACACACACACACTCTATCACTCAGCTCAACTCAACTACCTCAAAGCACTGAGACTGGACTTACACATCAACCTGTAAATGCTCTTTTTGCACAATATTTTTATGTTTACTGTCCCTGCACTACCTACATACCAAGTATGTTTATGGTTTCCTTTGCACTACCTACCTACCAAGTATGTTTACGGTTTCCTTTGCACTACTTACCTAGTTAGAATAGTTAGTTTTAGTTAGTTAGTTTTTGTTAATTTATGTTGTAATTTATGTTAGGTCAGTCTGTCCTGTCTCTAGTTAGCTAGTTTAGTGATTTTCTGTTAATTTATGTTGTAAATTTATGTTGCATGTAGCACCTTGGCCCTGGAGGAACGCTGTTTCGCCTCACTGTGTACAAACTGTATATGGCTGAAGTGACAATAAAGCCAACTTGACTTGACTATACAGCCTGTTACCAGCCAGTCAGCATAAGGCCACTTCATTCTGAGAATTTGCCCTGCTGAAGCCGCATATTGAAATCTTTTATCTTTGCTTGAGGCTATTTTAGTGTTGCTGTAACAGGATTCAACAACATTGACAATGAGATTCTTTTAAAATGTTGAGAGCTTGAGGTTTGGCCTGAGTGCAACACTGTTGTTGTTGGGTTTTTTTGTGTCCCAACAGGAAACTGCTATTTATTATCAGCTCACTCCGTTGTGTCATTAATCAAGGACACATTTTAGGCCCTCTTTTAATTTTCATTGTATATGCTGCCCTTTAGCTCCATCCATCCATTCGCTTCCACTTATCCTTTTCAGGGTGGCGGGGGTGCTGGAGCCTATCCCAGCTCTCATATGGCGAGAGGCGGGGTACACCCTGGACTGGTCGCCCTTTAGCTTAATCTTTTGAAAATATTCACTGTCAATATTACAACTGCCCGGTTTTCCTTGTATTAGATTAAGAATATTGTGAAGGGAGAGTTTAACCAACTGAAAGCGATCCCTAAATTACGTGAGTTTCCTCACTAAAGGATCTGGAAAGAATTGTCGGCATCTTTTCTTTGTAACTGTTGACTGGAGAACTACAACTGCTTGTACATGAGAGTTGCAGGACATGCAGTAATCCAGTAGATTTTAATGTTAATGCTGCTTAGGTTGCTTAGGTTGCAAAGATAGCTTCCTCAACCAGCAAGTGGTTTTTCCTGCTTTGGTACAGTTGAGACCTTTTATTTGTTTTTAAACTATTCTGTGAACCTCTGAAGTGACAAGCCTTGGGCATAAAGGTTTCTATTATTGTTACTAGTAAAACAAACACAACACTGAAGAAGAGGCATGTAGCTGAGTCAAGAATCATACCAACATTTTTAACATCACTGCAGTTTCTGTTTGTAAGGTCACGTTAACTTCACTGTTTTATTTACAACTGAGCAAATCAGTTTGGCTCAGATTAAAGTTAAGTTTCACAACTGCATAGTTTTAGTGAAGTTTAATGGTCTCTTTTATCCCTACTGCGTATTGTCTCCTTAATGGCAAATAATTGTACTCGAACTTTCTATCATTATTATTGTCATTATTATTTTATAGTATTGTTCTGTTTATTTTTATCCTGCTGCTAAACTAATTTCCCCTTGTGGGACAATAAAGAAATTGAATTGAACTGAATTGAAATGTCTCACTAGAGCACATGGTAGACTGAGCCATCCTATTTGCTTTATTACCTGGTTTTCATATGTGTTCGATTTTTTTCTTAACCATGAATTTTGAGATAAAGCTAACATTAAAAATAATTTTTATAAAAGGAGGAAAAAGAAAGTTCATTTACACCGATGTTGGTGTTTCGGTCATGTAATGTTTAACTGTCAAAGGCTTGTTAGACACTAAGAAAACTAATACTGCTCATGAATGAGACTAAAGTCAGGAAGGTGTCCTTTACAACTAAACATGTTAATAACACCTCCACATTTATATCATAGTTTATGATATAGCACGTGTATTTCAGTAATAGCCTACTTATTTCAGTGTAGTGGTGAACAGTCACACAACTCATGTGGATGTTATCTGTAAATGGCCTGTATTTATATAGCACTTTTACTAGTCCCTAAGGACCCCCAAAGCGCTTTACACATCCAGTCATCCACCCATTCACACACTGTATCTGTGATACTCCTTAACTATAATTTAATCATCTTAACTTCAGTTAACCATTCAGACAGTTCTTTTGCAATAAGAAACATAAACACTCATACCATCGGTAAGTTTCCACAGTACCAGCTGTTTAATTCGCAGATGCTTATGCAGTAACCATGGTAACCACAAACTCTGAGTCTGTATCGACACAAGTCAGACAACAATTTTACATATATGATCTTAAGACAGCCACTATACGTGCTGGCCTCATATCAAATGTGAACGCAGACTGAGTCTATGTTTGACGTTTGTTTTATATCTAATCTTCCTCTCACACATTTAAACAGCAACGTGTGTGCAGCTGAGGGAATATAAACTCCAATTGTCTGAACAGGTTTGATTGTTACTGTTTAAAATCAGCTGGAAGCACCACGTTTTCACTCAGTCTTTTATTTACAGCATGATGAATGAATGATGGAGGAAATCTCTGCACAAACAGTGCCTGGCATTGTCATGCTTTAAAGAATCAGATCTGGGATAGTTGGCTGCTCTATGTAAGGTCTCCTCTTTACATATGTTGTGATAGGTTACTTACATTTGACTGAACTCTCAGGTCTAACTTGATGTTTTGATAATCACAGGGCCAATAATGTAGGGCACAACTGCTCACAGTTACGTCAAAAGGAAATATTTTTTGGTATTTATGATTCCAGACACTATAAATGAAGTGAACCTGTTACAAACACGTTTACAACACATGATCATATTTTATTCTCTTGATAGTGAAGGCTTCAAACTTTATATTTATAGAAAATTGTGTTTTGTTCCAGTTTAAAAGCCAATTTGTCAAATATCAGTGTGATGACTCCAGTTTCACAGATGGATGAAGAAGCATGAAGACATTTGTTTTGTCTTTCTTTGTATAACAATGTACAACACTGTATATGTTTTGCAGATTTTACATATCATGCAGCTTTCTGTCCAATCAGAGGTGTTGAAATGTCAGCTGACTGACCCTGTCCAACATGCTTGCACATATCTCATCAATCTTGCCCACTATATAGGTGGTTGTGTAGGTCGCCTACTAACCGGAAGGTGGGCAGGTCGATCCTAGTCTGCTCAGGTCTTCATGCCAAGTGACCTTGGCCAAGATAATAATTTCATGTTGCTCACATATGAATGTGTGTCAATGTTAGATAGGTAGAAGAAAGAAAGTTGTGTACTTTAATAACCAGTGAGATCTGAGTGAGATGTGAACACAGATTTATAAAGGGAAGCTGTTCATGATGGACCACATGTAGCAGACCCATTTCCAGGAACCAGCAATGCATCATGTGACTAACCTTTAAGGCATCTTCAGGTTGAAGAATGCTGCTGCTCAGGTCCTGATGAAGACAGATGTATGAACACTTAAAAATGGGCATGTCTTTCTGTTAAATGCATCACTGGGTGAGGCTAAACATGTGTTTCTTTAACACTACAGTCATGAAGAGTGTGACACAAAATGTAGATTCAGTTGTATCACAGCTGTTAGCAGGACAAAGAGCTTTAAGAAGACATGAACAGCATTATTGTTGAATGTCTTTAATCCTGCAGTGACAAACTTATTTCAGTGTTTCCTGTTGCTGTTGTCCTGTTTGTGTAAGAAGAGGCTGAATAAGCATCCATCAGTGGGAGGTTCCCATCAGGTGTCTCCACCGTGGACTCCACCTCCAACCCCGCTCTCCAGGATCCACATAAAGAGAGACGGACGGAGAGAGCAGCGTCCTCTTCACAGAGACACCAACAGAAGAATCACCAGAGAGCCTCCTGAGCAGCAGCCTTCATCCTCCTCATCCTCCATCAGAGCTGCAGGTAAGACGAGCTGCACACCTGGACTCTTGCTCTGCCTCTTGTAACACATCAGGACGGCTCAGTGGACACATGTCAGAGCTGAACTACACATCAGTGTTAGGACTGTTAACAGACTGCACAACAAACACATCACAGACAGATGAAGGTGTGAAAGCTGACGTTTAGTGTTTTATCCAGATGTTAAAAGTTGAGTTGAGTGTTTTGGGGCTGGTGGTCATCATTCCTCCTGTTCTTACTGGACATCAGGAGATCCTTTCCTGATGTGCTTGGAGCACAAAGCTCCACAGAGAATAGATTTGAATGTTTGTCTAATTTATCATTGTTGGAGACAAACTTCCTCAAACTGAACTAAAGTAAAACAGAAACATTTTATTTGGGCCTCCAACCTGTTACATGGATACAACAGTGCTGTTGGTCTGTTAGTGTTTCCTGTCAGGAACCTCGCTTACTTTCAGCTCCAGCTGAGCTCAACATCCTGGCTTTTTATGCACTCACACTTTTATTTACTTGTTTTATCTGATTGATTATTTATTGTTTATTTACTGCCTGTTTTGCATTGTTGGAATAATTTGGTGAATTTCCATCAAGCTGCTGACTCGCCCTCCTGCCCCTCCCTCACTTTCTTCTTAATAAAGCTTCTTATGTCCATTGTTGATAAGCTTCAGCTGGTTAGCAAACACCAGTTTGTCAGACCTGGACCAATCAACACTGGCAGCTTACAGGTGCTGTCGGAGGAACGCAGTGCTGTGATTGGTTTGTGATGATTAGGTAGTCTGGTCAGAGACCTGAGTGTGACTTCTACTCAGATAAACTGTGACACCTGAACACATCTTTACTTTATAAACATTTATTTTTATACTGGAGCCCCGAACGCCTCGGGCTGAAGACACGCCCACCTTTATTTAACCTTCAGAGCTAAAGAAAGCTGCTGCTCAGGTCCTGATGACAGAAACCTGTGAACACGTCAAAGCTGACAAAGAGTCCGAACACAGTTTGATGAATGTGTGAGTGCGTCACATGACACTGACAACACTGCTCAGTGGACACAAAAACACTCAGAGGGTTTTTTGTGTTTTTTATGTTGTTAATGTGTGATGTTATATAGAGCTGATCATGTATTATGTCATCTATAAGTTTGTCTTTGTAACATTACTGTGACAGAGTGTGTTTGTGTATAATGTGACACATTAAACACTTCAATAACTGATTTTTGTCTTCTTGTTTTCAGCAGAATCACAAACACAGCACAGGTTGGTTTTCCACAGAAACACAGCTCATGTTCATGTTTATGCTCGAGGCAAATACTGAACTCTGTGAGCTAAAAGGAGATAATGTTTGGTTTGATAAATCCATAAACTACAAGTGAAGTGACCTTGTTACAAACAGGTTTAAAGCACATGATCATGTTGTATTCTCTGGATGGTGAAGTCAAAACTTTACATTAGTGAAATTAAACTTTCAGAGAAAATTTTAAAAATACATGAACAGATACAAAAAACACAAACTGTGTTACAGGTTTCTGTCAGCTGATTGGCCCTCTCCAACATGCTCCGCCCTCTGCTCTTCCTGTGTGCTCTCATAGCGGTGACAGGTAAACGCACACACCTGTCAGCCATTTTGTCCTCACAATACTCGACTGCAAAAACATGAGAGTGACGATGAAGAAAGGTTTAAGTACAAATAATCGTCAGCAAACTTTCATCCTTTTTTTCCAAGATTTTAAATTATTTAAATTATTCTTTAACAATAAAGTAAAACAAAGTAGCAAACATACAAAAACAATAATTCAAAGTAAACAAACAACAATCTGCTCCTTCTTCAACCCTCAACATCCTCCAATCAGAGAAAACACACATTCAGATTTACACAGAAAACAACAACAAACCAAATGGATCACAAACAGAATCATTTGTGTTCATATTATTCATGAAATCAATAAATAGAGTTAAAGTTGAATAACTTATTATCTGCTTATTAAAATGACATTTATCAATAAGTGACATAAAGTCTCTGGTCTGTTATGTGTGTTTTCAAGAACAGCTAACTGATGATGTCATAGTAAAGCTTTACACTGATTGGTCAACGCTGTTTAATCCATTCATGAAGTCAGTTTTTCAGCCTGCAGCTCTCCCTGTTTGTCCGACCAGCTAACAGACTGTAGCTCACAGCTCTCATGTGTCTCTGTGTCTTCAGATGGTCAGTGGTTCTATCAGTCTTCAGTGTTCGACATCAGCTCATGTCCCATCACGTATTACGGACAGCAGTACGAGCAGCTCTATGTGAGTAGGATGAAGCCTGATGTTGTAGCAGATCTTTGTGTTTCCATCACTGTTGCTGTTTAGTCTCCACCTGTGGCAGAGATCATGTTTGCAGACTGAGTGAACATCAGCAGTTCATGAAGGTCACACACTCTCTGTTCCCGGGTTCAGGCCCTCAGAGGGCAGCTGGCTTTAAGCTCAGAGTCTCATTAATGTCCTCTGCAGTGATGCTGAGTATGTGAACATCAGCTGATGCAGCTTCCTGAAGCAGAGCGAGAGCTCTGACTGAAACCTGAGCAGCTCTGACACCAACAGTTCGGCTGTAAATGACTCAAAGCATAAAAGATGTTGATGTTTGACTCGTTGTGTCTCTGATTTTCCACAGGTGAACATCACATCTGGAAATCTTACCTTCTGTTTCAACGGCTTTTTCAGTCCTGAAACTGGAGGCGACTGTATTGTGGAGCGTCCACTGGGCACAGACCAGTTTTACTTTTACACATATTCATATCATTCTTATTATTATCCTTATTGCTACTTCTATATATCTTTCAATAATGTGAGTGTTTTTCTGTATCACACAGTTAAATCTGTCACTTTTCACTGTTTTACCACAAATTAATTGTATAAACACTGCAAACCAAAAATAAAATTTGAGGTTTTATCACATCAAACAGTTTTGTAAAAGCCTTTAGAGGAAACTTCCTGACAGTAACTGAAACTTTTCTGTTTGCTCGTTACAGTTTGCTTTGGTTCATTATGTCTATGACACACAACCATATCTGTACTCGTACAATTACATCTCTGATCCAACGGTGAGTCTCTGAGTGTTTATAAACAACTTTACATGTCTGTTAATGTTTAAATACTACATTAAATACTTTCTAACACAAACATCGTTTTCTCTGCTTTGTGGTCATAACATTGATTGTGTTTGTTTCTGTCCAGGTGTTTGAGCTTCAGGTCAGTGGAACCACAGTCGATACAGTGAATTTTACTTCATATTATTATTATCAATACTTCAACATCGGTGGATGCAGACACTCAGGTAAGTGAATCTAAAGCTCCAATTCTCCGATTCTGTGTCTTCTGTAAAATTGAACTATTTAAATGTTATTATGATGTTTGTGCTCACAGTTGTTAAATGAGTCAGTGATCTGCGAGTGTTTGAATTCCTTCCATCCTCAGGTCAGATGTATCGACCTGGTACAGTGATCAGCTCTGATCCAGAAACCTGCTTCAGTCTCACCTGTGATGAGACTGCACACCTCCACAACTCCAGCTGTGGTCCGCAGGAGCGTTGTCAAGGCAACAACATGTAAATGTCTTCTTTGTATTTTAAAAGAAAGTAGGAAGTGTTAGCATTAAATCAGCAGTGATTGAACTCATTTTGAACAGCAGCTCTAATCAGATCAAAGAGCTCAGTGAACAGTGAGTTTGATAAAATGCTCACACTTCACACACAGCTGCTGATTCACAGCTGGATTATTTGATGAATCAGGTTTCAGTTCAACCCCTTTTATTTGTCTGGCTGGCGTCTTGAACATGAGAGCTCCCCCTGGTGGCTGCAGCTCCCAACAGCAGCTCATTAAGATGTTCATGGTTGGATTTTTTTTTGTTGACCAGGACATGTCCTTTAGCGCACATATTAAACAAATATGTAAGACTGCTTTCTTCCGTTTGCGCAACATCTCTAAAGTTAGAAATATCCTGTCTCAGAGTGACACTGAAAATCTAGTTCATGCATTTATTACTTCCAGGCTGGACTACTGTAATTCATAATTATCAGGATGTCCTAAAAAATTGCTGAAAAGCCTTCAGTTAAACCAAAATGCTGCAGCAAGAGTCCTGACAGGGACTAGAAAGAGAGAGCAGATCCCTTCACAGGGACTCTAGACTAACTTTTGTCACGGTTGTTTTTCTTACATGCATCAGCATAAAAGTTGCACCCAGTTTTTTCAACTGCATTGCTTAACCCCACTGTTTTAAATGTTCCCTTTTTTAAATTGCTGTCCATACAGACAATATTGATTTTTAAATTTTAACTAACAATCTTGTCAACACAAAGTTCTTTATTTAGAGCAAATTTCTACAAGAAAGATAAGTTACTGGAAAAGTGCTCGTGCTTAAAGTGCGTTGGCACTTTAGCGCTTTTTGGCAATATTGTAGACAATGTTAAACTGAATCATCATCTCGGCTCCTCTGACGAGCTGTTTGTTGTTGCCTGCTGCTGAAAGGCAGTGAGGAGAGGGGACACTTGGGCAGTGCACTTATCACAGCATATAATTATTTCTGGATTTGATTCAACTTAGCCTCAGACAGTCAGAAATATTATAATTCTGATCATTTATCAGGGCTGACACTTGTGAGACTTCATCAGAGGTGTGAGCATCACAGCAGATGCCTTTGTGTCAAAGTAACTGAGGATAAAACAGAAAAACATGAAGGAGATTTTTCTGGCCTGGATTTTTATAGCAGAGAACCTTAAAATATTCTGCAGTAGATCGAAAACTGAAGAAAAACATGACTCAACATATAAAATTAAGTGAATGTTACAGAGGTTTTATTAAAAACACTGCTGAGCATTTTGCAATTTGGCATCTTTTTAAAACGTTCTTCGGTATTAAACAGCAGAAATAAGGCTTTCTTGTCAGAGGTCATTTTTGAAAAAGAAAAAAACAGCTGCTGACAGCGCTTGTACACAACAGTGTGAAATAAGCAAATGAATGGGAGAGAGAGACAGAGCTGTGCATGAAGCGTGATTTCATCTTGGTGGAAGCTAAACAGCAAAGATAATAGGGAATTAATGATGATATTTATCAAACGGGAACAGCAGTTTGGATCTTCTTTTGCTGCTGGCTCAGTGAATTTTGTTTGGAGAGTAAAAAAAACCTGCAGCTAAGAATCTGTGAGCTGTTTCAGCCCCGACAGCGTGTCCATGTTCATGCTGTCGGGAGAGAAAGCCGACAGCTCACAGATTCTGACGCGTCGGGTCCGCTCTCTTGGTTTATGTCTTTGTGTAGAATCTGTTTACCTGCTCTCATTTGCTGTTTTAGCTGTTTGGTGGTTGTTGAAATAGTTTTGCGAGTTTCTGGCAAAATAATTTACATTTAAAAATCGATTCAGGATTTAATGAATAAATATCACCTTATTCAAGCTGAAATCCATTTTAATTAGAAAGTTATTGAAACCCAGCCCTACTACTCACCTCTGTCTATCTGCCTGCACTTTCAAACATACACACACGTAGGGAGACAGAAATATCTGGAACACAATATGGGCATAATGTGTGTCTGTTGTTGACCACACGACTTTCAGAGTTGCTCAGACTTTTTGAGGGGGACCGAACGGGTGGTCGCACCAATACTATTTTGTTTTTTTGTTGCACCATTGAGAAATTAAGCCACATATGCGACCAAATTGGTCGCACTTTAGAGCCCTGCTTCATTGACTAACAGGTTTCCTCCTGATAAGATAGCACATATCCTTCAAACTGTCGACAAAGTTGTTGCACATAGGACGTGACATGATTGTTGGAGTTTTCATTCTAAGGTCAAAGGATCTTTATGTCTAAGTGACTGTTGTTGTGATTTAGGGCTATAAAAACAAAACTGAATGATGTCGAATTTTCTGCTTTTATCAGCTGCGTGTTGGATGCCATGTTGGCCTCCACCTGCACTGTGACCGGCCCCACTATCATCGACGTCCACGGCCAGATTAACTCCATCCAGGATCGGTGTGCGTACTCTCTGTTCTCGACTCCGTCACTCCCAGACTTCCAGGTTCTGGGGAATTTCAAGGACCGGCGTCGTAAAGATGTGAGCTTTTTGGACAGTGTGACGCTGCGTGTGGACGGGCATGACATTCACCTGGAACAAGGTGGGAGAGTTCAGGTAAGCGACCTACAGCCACAGTTCATGTGTCAGAGTGGAGTCTGATCCAAAGTCCTCCCTCATCCTCTGCTGTGTCTCCTCTCATCTTTCTTCTCAGGGCTGTTAGAAGCAGTTCTTTCAGAGCTGCTGAACTCAGTGGTTGTTGCTGTGAAATCAGCCTGTTTGTGTGTTTGACATGTTTCACTCAGTGTTTCCTCCACTTTGTCTCTGCTGTGATGCAGCTGGACGACTCCACGCTGACCCTCAGCAGCTCACCTCAGCTGGTTCACGGTGTGCAGCTCTCTAAGGACCAAACTGGAGTCACCGCCAAGCTGTCGCTCTCCAACCTCACCATCTCTGTCTTCTTTGATGGCGACACCGCACAGATCCACTTAGAAGGTACAGAAAATAAAAAGTTGAATAAATGGAATGTAAACTCCAAACTGTGCTGTTATTTATTGAGCTGCTATGTCTGTCCATTTTGAATATTGATGCTGATCTGACTCATTCTGTCCTGATCCTGTGCAGGACCTGCTGGTTCATCTGTGGAGGGTCTGTGTGGAAACTCCAGCAGGTCTCTGAGTGACCTGAGGCTCTCTGAGTACAGCTCCACCAGGTAAGACCTCATCACAAGAGTCCCTCTGACTGCTGCTGCTGATGTTGCAGATACAGTGGAACCCCGACTTATGAATACCCCGTTAAACGAAAAATTCAAATTGCGAAGGCACTGAACGGCAGTATTTCTGCCCGTGTTACAGCAAAATGCCCGTGTTACGAAATCCGCTGGCTCTGATTGGCCGAGCCCAGAATGCCCAGAATGCCTTTCCATAAAATTAATTGGATTTGGTCAAACAGATGTGTGGCAGACTTGCGTTTCAGTAGCTGCTACCGACAAACCAGCAAAAAAAACAAAAAAAAAACGCCAAATGTGTCATCTGTGACACTTGTGAGGTTATCTCAAACACACTCCGTCAGTCTTGATGCCGTTGAACAACAAAATGTTTAAAAATGTCGTGAGTTTACCTGGTGATATCCTCATGCATGACGCGATCGCGAAAACAGCAAACAATTAACACCACGCTGGTGTTGTTCACAGGACAGCAAGAGTAAACGATTGGGAGACTCTAGTCATTGTTATCGTTCCCCTCCTATGTTTTATAAGATAAGATAAGATAAGATAACCTTTATTAGGAAATTTGTTTTGTCACAGCAGGAAGTGGACAGTGCAAAAGTTATGAAGCAAAAATTAGAATAAAATAAAATAAGAATAAATACAGTACACAACTGTACAGAATAGAATAAAATAAAATACTATATACAGTAGAATAAAATAGAATAAAATATACAATGAGATAAAAATAGAGTACAAATGCTATATACAACTGAGTAAAAATACAATGATGCCAGAAAAGATTATTGCACATTAGTGTTATTGCACATGTGTGGATGTGTGTGTTTGATCAGTTAAAGTCTTTATTGTGGAGTCTGACAGCAGTGGGGAGGAAAGATCTGCGAAATCTCTCCGTCCCACACCATGGGTGCCGTAGTCTCCCACTGAAGGAGCTGCTCAGTGCTGTCACAGTCTCATGCATGGGGTGGGAGATGTTGTCCAACAGAGATGACAGCTTAGCCACCATTCTCCTGTCACTCACCACCTCCACTGGGTCCAGAGGGCATCCTAGAACCGATTTCACCGTTTTTGCTTCACAACTAAAGCGTGCAGTTTACTTTGTGTTAGAGATGGCACGATACCACTTTTTTATGTCCGGTACCGATACCGATATCATAAATTTGGATATAGGCCGATACTGATATGAAGTCGATATAGTGTGGTTTTTAATCAATAAAACTGTTTTTTAATATCTTGCTGCTTTTTGTATAAGTTCATACTCAAGTTAAAAAAAAAACACTAAAGCTATTCTGTTATACAAAAAATACACTGCACCCAAAATATTTCATAGTTCAGCAATACTGATCAATCTAATAAAGTTAAACCTACTCCATCCTTGCTATTGTGGTATTTTAAAGAGTAAGCAACCTAACCAATACGGTTCTAAAACTCCCAGCAAAAAATAAATAAATAAAAAAAAATAAGGAACCACCCTCCACCTCATGATGCTTAATTGACGTAATAAACTTTAATTTGATGCAGTGTGAAAAAAAATGCCCAGATATAAATTATTTTTCAAGAATAATTAAATAGATTCAACATCTTTCTTCAACAGAATTGCAGACTGCACAGATGGTACCTTCCCAAAGGAAAAAGTACTATAGCTTACTAGGGTATATTAAACTTAACAGTTACTATATACAGTAATGGACTTCTATACATTTTACATCCGATTAAAACTTTGGGTGTAAGATTCAGATAATTATTTATTAAAAGCTAGACATTTTAAATGAGAATAAGAAAGAAAAGTATGTCTTTGTGCCCCCTTTTCCCTGTTGATGCCCTATCGGCCCCCCTGGCTAAACTTTGCTAGACCCACCCCTGCACAGTTACCAGCCGTCAGGTACGTAGAAAACGATCCTGGTGTGGAAAGTAATATTAAATAAATTCTAACAACAGCTTGTCAAGCTTAAACGTGCTGCTGTTGTTCAGCCGCTGGTTTCCTCTTTCTGGTGCAAAGTGGGCCAAAAACAAACAAGAGAGACGGACTCGCGACAGAAAAGCCGATCAGCTGATCATTAATCAGTTTCATGATTGAAGTAGCAGCAAGAAGAGGCAGTCGCTCCATATATCGGTTGTTAAGCTTAACGCTGGAATGCTTTACAAACAGTCAGAGATGAACTTACACACTTGCTTTACTTCTCTCTGGGATAACTTCCTCGGGGAACAGCAATAGACGGGCAGGCTCGGTTGGGTTTAAAAGTGTCCAAGATTACATGTGCAACCTTATCACCGATGTTTAGAAGTGATCTGCTGTCGTTGACTATAAAACTAGAGGATTTTGGGGATGTAAACAGAGCAAAAAATAAGTGAACAACTAAAAAGCGCATAGACTGGAAAGAAGTCGTCGTGACGCCAACGTGCCATCTTAAGATTTAAAAATATCATTTTTTGTTCTAACCCTCAAACTCAATGGTAATTTAAGTATACTTATTTTTCACTTTTTCAAACGAAAACATCAGCACTTTTCATACTCCCGACAGCCGGAGCGGGGTGTTTACTGTGCGCACTTTGGCACACGGCGAGTCAGACCTGTACGCTGCTTGCGGAGCCTCGCCATTGTCTGTCAGTTTGTCGAAATCCTCCTGTGGCTGTTCCCATCGATCTCGTCTTCGCTCACAATTTGCAGATATTTGGTGTCGCTACATGATCCATGACAGTGTGAGATGAGACCTGCTCCATTTTCTGCTCAATGCGCGTCTTTTTACAAATGCGCTTTCTTAGCGTTCCATCAATGACTACTTCCGGGGCATAGGTCATTCAACTACAGCTCTGTTTAAAAAAAGAGTTTGAAGGGAAAAATAAAATCTAATTTGCTTTTGGTCCTTGCTTTTATATTTAATTTGTTTGTATTGCAGTGTGGCCGTCTGAGAGAAAATACTTTTGAATACTTTTGAATACATTTGAAAAAAGTGTGTTTGTGTTTTTTTTTCTTTTTTTTTAGGCATAAACACCTTTATATATTTTTTTTTAAAAAAAGGTCATTGATAGTGACACACAACACCACTCTTTTTTCACCTTTTAAAGCAGAATGACACGCTCAAAATCTGAATTTTAGGCTTGAGTTCGTTCAATGCTGAAATATGAAAAAATTGCACCACCTGGTGGCCAAATGAAAAAAATTACAATTTTAAGGCCCGGGCTCCAAAGTGTCACCGTCACTTACAGGACTGCATTAACTTTAGTTAAAATAATCGTGTAATGCAAAAAACAGTGTTTATAATGGTTTTCAATGGGACACAAATCGACCACTAGGACCATTAGAGGATGGGTTTTGTAGGTTAAGCATAGTATTGCTTAACCAGAAAGACTATCATGAGAAGATTTTGTCACTACTCAGTGATGAAAATACTTATGAGCCCCTGAAACGAGACCCAGGAAGTGGCTACAGGAAGAGGGTCATAGACTGTCTGAAGCAGTTAGAACAAGACAAGGCTATCGACCGGACCTCATACCACAGGCTGTACCCAGGGGAGTCTACACCAAGTCTGTATGGTTTACCGAAAATACATAAGCAGGGTGCACCTTTAAGACCAATTGTCTGCATGATCAACTCGGTCACCTATAACACCTCCAAGTTTCTGGCTTCGATCCTCAACCCGCTGGTGGGCAGCTCTGAACACCACATCCAGAACACCCTGGATTTTGTTGAGAAGGTGAGAGATGTCATTATGGAGGCAGATGAAACCATGGTCTCGTACGACGTTACATCTCTCTTCACTTGCATCCCAGTCACGGAAGCGTTGGAGGTAGTCCGTAAGAGATTACAGGATGACACCAACCTCAGCAACAGGACCACTCTCAGCATCAACCAAGTGTGTTTGCTTTTGGAACTGTGTCTTCATTCCACCTACTTCACATACAAGGGTCAGTTCTACAGGCAGAAACATGGGTGTGCCATGGGCTCCCCAGTTTCACCCATCGTGGCCAATTTGTACATGGAAGAAGTGGAAAAGAGGGCGTTGCTATCCTACCCTGGAACACCACCAAGCCATTGGTTCAGATATGTGGATGACACCTGGGTGAAAATCAAATCTCAGGACGTACTACATTTCAGGGATCACATTAACTCGGTGGACCGACACATCAAATTCACCAGGGAGGATATGAAAAGTGGCAGGTTAGCCTTCTTAGACTGTGAGATTTCCATCAGTAATGGGGGACATCTAAAAGCTGACGTGTACCGTAAACCTACGCATACGGATCAGTATCTAAGGTTTGACTCTCATCATCCACTGGAGCACAAACTGGGTGTCATCAGGACGCTACAACACAGAGCGAACACCATCCCCACTGACACAGCGGCCAGGGAGGCAGAAGAACAGCACATCAAGAAGGCCCTGAGTAAATGTGGTTATCCCAGCTGGACT
Source organism: Oreochromis niloticus (assembly GCF_001858045.2). Classification (NCBI taxonomy): domain Eukaryota; kingdom Metazoa; phylum Chordata; class Actinopteri; order Cichliformes; family Cichlidae; genus Oreochromis; species Oreochromis niloticus. Next base: position 51,365,123 of record NC_031967.2, read on the forward strand.
TTTGTCAAAGCTGGGAAGGCACCTAAAGAAAGCTCCAGCCGATCCAGGAGAGAAGGACAACCGCTGCCCAGGCGAAAACCTGTAGTGATCCCATATGTGTCAGGAGTATCGGAACAGTTGAGACGCATTTTTTCTAAACACCGGGTCTCTGTGGCTTTTAAACCCCAAAATACGCTGCGCCAAAAAAACTGGTCCACCCCAAGGATCGGGTCCCCCGACACAAACAGAGTAACATAGTGTACGCTGTTAAGTGCCAGGAGGATTGCCAGGATTTATACATCGGGGAAACCAAACAACCTCTAGCGAAGCGGATGGCACAACACAGAAGAGCAACCTCATCAGGCCAGGACTCTGCAGTTTATTTACACCTACAGGCCAGTGGACACTCTTTCAACGATGAGGATGTACACATCCTGGACAGGGAAGAACGCTGGTTTGAGCGCGGAGTCAAGGAGGCCATTTACGTGAAAAGGGAAAGACCATCTCTGAATCGAGGAGGGGGCCTAAGGGTACATCTTTCGCCATCTTACAATGCTGTGATTGCAGCCATTCCCCAACTCTCTGTGAATGGTACTCATAGCCATTGATCAGTGTTCTTTGATCAGTGGGTTTTGGTCAGTGATTGTTGATCAATGGTCATGGGAATTTGCATAATTATGATTAAGGAACTGACCTCACAGCCCATTGTTCCTTCAGTGGGCTGGTTTCAGTCATTATGCAAATGTACTGTTTATAAGGTTTGGGGAAACCTGCAGTCAGCTGAGACTGAAGAAGTCACTTGGATGAGTGACGAAACGTTTCTCCCACAAAACGCTACGTCCAGATGAACAGATTCAACTTTTGGAGATGGGTTTTGTAGCTTAGCCACTGAAGCTAATTTAAGGAAGTCAGACTGAAATTTTAAAATAAAATTAAAAAAACAAAATTAGGGGGGGAATTTGGCTATATTCCATTCAACACAGTGCAAATGGCTTGGATTTGAAAAATGCAAAAGCCACAAAATGGTCACAGGATCTTTTTTAAACTTGATCAGCTGTTGTTAGAATTTATTTAATATTACTTTCTAGTATCAGCTGGTGTTTGCTGGAGCCACAGCTGTAAAAGCTGCTGGTCATGATATCGGTTTGGTTATCTGGTGAGAGGGAAACATGAAGATGAAATCAGGAGATATCCTTACTCAGTCATCACAGGTGAACAGGTGATGGAGAAACAGGTTTACCTTTTAGGTGACATGAATGGGTTGAAGGAAAGTTATGAACTGTTTCTGAGAGACAAATAACACCAGGATCCTTTTCTAAGTAGCTGACAGCTGGTAACTGTGCAGGGGCGGGTCTAGCAAAGTTTTGCCAGGGGGCCAGGTAGGGCATTAACAGGGAAAGGGGGGGCACAAAGAAATACTTTTCTTTCTTATTCTCATTTAAAATATCTAGCTTTTAATAAATAATTATCCGAATCTTAAAACCTCAGTTTTCATCTGATGTCAAATGTATAGAAATCCATTATTGTACATAGTAATTTTTTTGAGGGTCCCAACATAATTTCTTCAGAAGTAAGTACTGTATATGATGCCAGTATTTTCCCACATTTTTTAGATTCTGTACCAGTACTGTATGTAAAATGCCATCAAAAAGTCAATTAAATTTTATTCTTTCTCACTTGTCTTTCTTTCTCCTTTCACTTTTTAAAGGTTGCCATGTTAGAAAAACTATTTTGCCCTGCCATGCTGTTTATTGATGTGATAAATGAATAGTTTATGAAAATATCACTAAATCTGTCATTTATTATCTTTAATGTTCAGTAATGATCATGTCTCACCTGTAGTCTTCTCTGTCTTAATTTCAGGTTTCCACCATGTGTTGTAGATAGTTCAGGAGGTTAGCTCAACCAAGTCTTTGAGTTTCAGCTAAGTACTGTTTAGAATACCAGAATAGGGAGGATGGTGTAGGTTAAAGGTTAGTCGATTGATACATATATACCAACAAGACAGTGTACATCACTATCACAATGACGTTTTGTTTTCATTCAAAGGCTTTATGGTTTTTCCTATAACACCTGGTGGGTCGGTCTCTAGTCAAAATGCCCGGGACGATTTTTTGTCCCAGTCCAGCCCTGGCGAGGTGTGAAAATTAGTGCTATTGCACGTGAGTATGGCCGAAATCCTTCAACCATAGGAACAATTCTAAAACAAAAAAGAAGTGATCAAAGCAGGTAAACCTTCAATGGGCACCACCATCATGTCCAAAAGGAGGAGCCACATACACGACGAGATGGAAAGGCTTCTCCTTGTTTGGATTAAAGATAAGGGAAAGACTGGCGATACACTCACCGAGATGATCATTTGCGAGAAGGGCTCCTCAATTTATGATGATTTAGTAAGCAAGGCACCTTCCGATGAGCAGCCAACGGCATTGACGTCCTCGCAGGAGACACCCCCATCCTCCCCAGAGTTCAGCGCGTCGCATGGGTGGTTTGATCATTTCAAGAAGAGGACTGGCATCCACTCTGTTGTGCGTCACGGCGAGGCAGCAAGTTCCGATCACAAGGTTGCTGAAGAATTTATTAAAAAATTTAAGGAACTCATAAATCAAGAAGGCTACACGCCCCAGCACGTATTCCACTGTGACAAGAGCGGCCTCTTCTGGAAAAAAAATGCTGCGGCGTACCGCAGAGGAACTAAAGATGCCAGGCCACAAGCCCATGAAGGACCGTCTTACCCTCGCCCTGTGTGCTAGTCCAGTGGGGACTGTAAGGTCAAGCCACTCCTAGTGTACCACTCAGAAAACCCGTGTGCCTTCAAGAAACACAAAATTTTAAAGGAGAGGCTCGAGGTTATGTGGAGGTCCAACCTCAAGGCCTGGGTGACCCGACAGTTCTTTATCGAATGGGTCAACTTGGTCTTTGGCCCTGCTGTCAAGAAGTTCCTCGAGGAGAACAATCTCCCCATGAAGTGCCTGCTGATCATCGATAACGCCCCCGCCCACCCCTCTGGCCTCGAGGACGACCTCCTGGAGGAGTTCTCGTTCATCAAGGTTCTCTTCCTCCCTCCCAACATGACCCCTCTCCTCCAGCCCATGGACCAGCAAGTCATCTCTAATTTTAAGAAACTTTACACGAAACACATGTTCAAACTGTGTTCCGACATAACAGAGAGTATGCAGCTCACCCTCAGGGAGTTTTGGAAAAATCTTTTTGACATCGTTGCATGCCTCAAGTTGATTTCTTTGGCATGGCGGGAGGTGAGTCATCGGAAGCTAAATTTTGCTTGGAGGAAGCTGTGGCCTGATGCTGTTGCCCCTCGAGATTTTGAAGGCTTTGAGGGGGAGGAGGGAGAACCTCAACCTGAAGTCGAAGTTGAGGAGATCGTAAATTTTGGCAAGGCACTGGGACTGGAGATTGATGAGGAGGATATAAACGACCTTGTGCTTGAACATCAAGAGGAGCTGTCAACGGCAGAGCTGCAAGAGTTGGAGGCGATGCAGCACTCATCAGTACAGCAACAGTTCAGCGAGGAGGAGGCCGTCATACCATCAGCCAATATCAAGGACATTCTCTGCGATTTTCAGAAGGTGGCCGATTGTGTCGAAAGAAATCACCCTGAAAAGAACTTTACCGCTCGTGCTATTCAGCATTTTAGTGATGTCTGCCTCTCCCACTTCAGATCCATTTTGAAAAGTAGACAGAGACAGAGGTCGTTAGATAGATTTTTCGGAAAGAGGCCAGCAACAAGTCAACCTTCAGGTGAAAGTGTGCCTTAGAAGACGGAAATCGATGAAAGTAGCAGTAGTGATTAGTTAAAAAACATAAAAATGCACAAAAATATAAAATAAAAAAATATATAAAATAGAAAATTAAAAAAAATTATACAGTACAAGTTTAAAAAATATGTAAGTTTTAGTTTTAATGTTTAGAGTGTTTTGTACACGTAGCATACACATGCACGCATGCATACACATGCACGCATGCATACATACAGCTGACACATATGTACACTTATTCCTCTAGTTTTGAATTATTGGTAATATTTTTACCCAAATGCGATACATCATAAATTATAAGCAGACATAACAAAGAAAGTTGAATAGTACATTGTTTATTGTTGCCGTTCTTTTTCACTTGTAGTGTTTTTAGATGCCAGGGCTGTTAGCAGATTAAAAATGTTTGTTAATAAAAATAATGTTTTCTTTGGTCTTTAACATGCATTTCAGTGTCTGTTGCACTACCTTCTTATGTTTAAATTTATCTTTGAATGAAAAAAATCCAGAACTTTACACCCTAATGTTATGCCAGTTTTCCTCGTGGTGGTGCCGTATGCATGCATACATATGTTTTCTTCAGCCTCCGCCACCGAGAACTTCATCTCCAGCAGGCATCGCCTCACATCGCTTCGACATACGAAAATTTTCGTTTTACAAAAGCCCCTCAGGAACGGATTAATTTCGTAAGTTGGGGTTCCACTCTATTCTCTGTTTGTATGAATGAATCTGAAGGTTGTTGTTTGTCGCCCCCCTAGCTGTGAGATGCAGTACAGTGAGACTGCTGACAACACGATCGACTGCACCAGTGTGACTGAACGGTGAGCAACTGATCCACACAGTATGGAACATCTTACCATTTTATTTTTAATTCACTTTAAAACAACATAACAGCTGAACAAAGTCATCTACAAAAACATAAGATAATGAGGAAAAACATCAAATCAGCATTAAGTTAAGATAAAATAAACATTTATTAGTCCCACACATGGGAAATATTTTTGGTCACGGCAAAAAGTAAAAGTTAAGAGCAGTAAACATTAAGAAAAACACAATAGGATAAGATGAAACATAATTACATACTATAAAAAATAAAATAACATTGTGATGGACCTAGTTAAAAAAGCAGGAGTCAAATGAATTAGGGTTTTCATTTATTTAACCCCCACAGTCTTATTTACAAAAGTAATAAATGTTGAACTCATAAAAAGAAACGAAACTGAACTCGGGCAGAGAACTGCAAACTTAGCAAACCAAACAACTGCCCAAACAAACGTAACTGACCTAAAGAGGAAAGGACACAGTGGTATTGTGGGAATAAAGAAAATATTTTACTGCTACATATAGCTACATTAAAATGTTTATTAAAGCCACTAGCATTAAATGAAAACTTTTATTAAAGGTGCAACTATAATCACACATTGCAAATTGTGCTCATGAAGAGTTGATGCTCAGTCTATGGAAGGTCTTAAGCTTCGTTTGGCGCGACGTCCCGGCGATCTATTGTGTAAGTGACTTGGAGCAGCAGAAAGGTAACGCCTACACGCTTACAAACACAGAGGATTGAAGATAGGCCAAAGGCCTGAAATTCATTTAGCTTCAAAAGCATTCTGAAATGTATTTTTGGGCAGAGACCTATGCTGAGTGTGTTGCAGTATACCTCTCCCTACGCGTGTGTTCAATTAAATCATTGTTTGACCAAACTCTTCTGGACCATTGTTGTTTTGGTCTCATCCTCAATATTTGGAGTTCGGTTTCAGTACACATATAAAAACTTCCCCGCTCTGGTCGATCCTTCAAGCTTGGGTCCTCTACCAGAGGCCTGGGAGCTTGAGGGTCCTGCGCAGTATCTTAGCTGATCCTAGGACTGCGCTCTTCTGGACAGAGATCTCCGATGTTGTTCCCGGGATCTGCTGGAGCTACTCGATTAGCTTGGGAGTCACTGCACCTAGTGCTCCGATTACCACTGGGACCACCGTCACCTTCACCCGCCACATCTTCTCGAGTTCTTCTCTGAGCCCTTGGTATTTCTCGAACTTCATGTGTTCCTTCTTCCTGATGTTGCTGTCATTCGGAACCGCTACATCGATCACTACGGCCGTCTCCCATTTTGACCTCGGGACTTCCAGGTTATACTCGGCACAGATGTTCCTGTACACTATGCTGGCCACTTGGTTATGGTGTTCCATGTATGCCTTGCCTGCTAGCATCTTGCACCCTGCTGTTATGTGCTGGATTGTCTCTGGGGCATCTTTACACAGCCTGCACCTGGGGTCTTGCCTGGTGTGATAGACCCCAGCCTCTGTGGATCTTGTGCTCAGTGCTTGTTCCTGTGCTGCCATGATTAGTGCCTCTGTGCTGTCTTTCAGTCCAGCTTCATCCAGCCACTGGTAGGATTTCTGGATATCAGCCACCTCCTCTCTCTGCCGGTGGTACATACCGTGCAGGGGCCTGTCCTTCCATGATGGTTCCTCGCCTTCCTCCTCTTTCTTGGGTTTCTGCTGCCTGAGGTATTCACTGAGCACGCTGTCAGTTGGGGCCATCTTCATGATGTATTCGTGGATGTTCCTTGTCTCATTCTGGACTGTGGTGCTGACACTCACCAGTCCCCGGCGTACAGCCTCAGGGTGCTGGACTTGAGATGAAACCCTCCATGCATGGCAAGGAGCTTTCTTGTCTTTATGTCAGTGGCTTCTATCTCCTCTTTTGGCCAGCCTATTACCCCAGCAGGGTACCTGATCATGGGCAGGGTGTAGGTGTTGATGGCTCTGATCTTGTTCTTACCGTTCAGCTGACTCCTCAGGACTTGCCTGACCCTCTGCAGGTACTTGGTGGTTGCAGCTTTCCTAGCGGCCTCTTCATGGTTCCCATTCACCTGTGGGATCCCCAGGTACTTGTAACTGTCCTCTATGTCTGCAATGTTGCCTTCTGGTAGCTCGATCCCCTCAGTTCTGACTACCTTCCCTCTCTTTGTTACCATCCGACTACACTTCTCCAGTCCGAACGACAATCCGATGTCATTACTGTATATCCTGGTGGTGTGGATCAGTGAATCGATGTCTTGTTCACTCTTGGCATACAGCTTGATGTCATCTATGTACAGGAGGTGGCTGACAACTGCTCCATTCTGTAGTCGGTATCTGTAGCCAGTCTTGTCAATGATCTCACTGAGGGGTTTAAGGCCTACCAGCAGTGGGGACAGGGAATCTCCTCGTTAGATCCCGCACTTGATGGTGACTTGTGCTATGGGCTTGAGGTTGGCCTCTAGTGTTGTCTGCCACATCCCCATTGAGTTCCTGATGAAGGCTCTCAGGGTCCTGTTGATCTTGTACAATTCTAGGTATTCCAGGATCCAGGTGTGGGGCATTGATTCATAGGCCTTCTTGTAATCAATCCAGGCAGTGCACAGGTTGGACAGTCTGGTCTTGCAGTCTCGGCTGACTGCTTGGTCTGCCAGTAGCTGGTGTTTTGTGCCTCTGGTATTCTTGCCCATCCTTTCCTGTGCCCCGCTGATGTATTGACCCATGTGCCTGTTCATCTTAGCTGCTATGATGCCTGACAGGAGCTTCCACGTGGTGCTGAGGCAGGTTATTGGTCGGTAGTTGGAGGGGACTGGTCCCTTCTGGGGGTCCTTGAGGATCAGGAATGTACGGCCTTCAGTTTGCCATTCTGGGTGTTTCTCGTCAACTAGCAGCTGGTTCATTTGTCCTGCCAGGCACTCGTGGAGTGCAGTCAGCTTCTTCAGCCAGTAGGTTGACCAAGTGGGTCCAGGTGTCAAGCTTGGCCATGATCCTATCCTATTATTCTATGTGCTGGAATGTGCAGAAAATAGGTTTAAATGTTACACAAATTTCTTCCAGTCAGAGAATGTTGCATATAATTAAATTTTTTGCTTGATGCATAAAATTAAAAGAATAAAAGTAATAAAACAAGTTTTAAAAAGAGATGTTTCCATTTGATTTCATTTTGTATGATGGATTATGCAGAAAAAGTAGAATTGGGCTGAAAGATCTATCGCTTTATTACCTATTCAGGTTGTAAATTGTGTTTTTAAAAAGTCACTAAGTAATTAATTACTTAGGAAAATAAGTAATCAGCAAAGTAACGGGATTACGTTTTTGGGGAAGTAATCAATAATTAGTTACTGATTACTTTTTTCAAATAACTTGACCACCACTGACTATAATTAATTACTTTTTCAAAGTAACTTGCCCAACACTGGTCTTCACACCTTGGTGTGGGGCCAGGTTTCACAATGAGCTCACCCGAAACCATGGCTAATTGTGACCCACACCCATTTTCACACCTTGGCTCATGTGATTAGGAAGAGGATCATTAGGGGGTCGATTGTCCCTCTTGGTGGGATACTCCCACAGGTCTTAAATCTGGGACTCTCCACCGCTTGACCCTAGAACTGAAGAACCTTCTTCAATGTGAGGCCAAACGTCCTCAAGCAACTTAAAAAAGTCCAGACTCTTTTTCTTTCTGTGCTCTTGTTTACTTGTACCAGTTAAAAATCATGCAGCACCATTTTGTAACAATTGTAGAATGAGAGGGAGGCCTGGCTAATTCCAGTCAAAAGAGAATTACAATAATCCAGACGACAGGTCACGAACACATGGATCAAAGTGTCTAGGTGGTTTTTAGGGGGGCTTAACCACAGGGTTAACATACGAGTCATGTTTTAGGCTGCGGTCTATTTTCACAACTAAATTGGTGATGCTGGACTTTTCATGCAGGACCAAAGAGGAAAGATCAAAGGCAGCTGAAGCCACTGTATTTAAAAATCATGACCTCTGTCTTTCTTCTTTTTTCATTAAAATTAAGTAGGTTGAGTGCCATCCACCATCTTTCTGTATCATACTTAAATTATGTGTGTTGGGTCTGCACCTCGCAGGCCCCGTTGGTTCAAAGACTTATCACCCGTTAGCAAAGTAAGAAAAACAGCTTAACCGGTTTTTACTTGCTAGTAAGTGGAGTCTGGTCAGATCCTCAGAGCAGCACTTCTGCCCTCGACCTCAGACGACTCCGAAAGAACCAGCCTCCACTGCAGCCTTTTATTCTGTCACACACAGTTTCACAAACAGCCTTTGTAAAACCTCCCTGTGGTGCGTCATAAAATGTCATTAAACTAAGGCACTGAGCATGTGTATGCATGTCCGAGCGTGTGTGTGTGTGTGTGTGTGACTTCCTGATCACAAAGGATCATCTCCCCTCACCCTGTGTATGGCTTAACCCCTCTAATGGTACACAAGCACAGGTGAGGTCATAAATGGCAAGAAGTAAACATCCTCCCTAAATAAGGACAGAGAATCTTCACATAGGGTTTCTGCAGTTAAACACTAACCAAACACTAACCTCCCCCACCTAGATGTAGGCCGGGAGGAGGATGGAAACAGAAGAATGTCTTTGATCATACAGTTTGAACCAAGGCTTACAAATTTAAGTAAAACAATGACAACTATTATCAAAATTAACCTAACAATGTGACTTCAGCACAGATGGAAGATAAAAACACCTGATCACAGATGATTATTTTATTCTAATTAATCTTTTTTTTTTTTATCTGTGATACAGCTGTAATCTCCTGAAGGAGGCGCCCTTCTCCTCCTGTAACAGTGACATTGACCCAGAGCCCTACATAACCGCCTGCACCGACATTTTGTGTAAATATCCTGCGGTGGACGGACTCAACTGTCAGTTCCTGAAGGCCTACGCCAGAGCCTGCAGTCTACACAACCACACTCTGGATGGCTGGACATCAAACACCGGCTGCTGTAAGACCTTAATAAGACCTTAATAAGCTCTCCTTTGTTAAAGACCTGAACTGTGGATTTTTAGAGCTCACATGTTTTCAGGATAATACATCAGTGTGTTACTCTGTAGCCTCTGAGGCCTTCTGTCAGGACAGGACCTGCAGCGATCACGAGTTCTGTGGTGAGAAGACGGTCGGTGGTGACACTCGCTGCTTCTGTCGGGCCATTTTTGCCTCCAAGTACCAAGAAAACAACTCTTTGGGTACGACAGCTGTGACATCATCATGACAACAGGGCTGAATAATGGAGGGAAACTTCTAACTCTGATTTTTCTGACTGATATTGTGACGTTCAGGTGATCCAACAGTCTGCATGCAGAACTCTGCTTCACTCACTCTGGTCGGTTGTCTCCTGGAGGACAAAGGCATCGACTACTCTGCCTTACACCTCAATGACCCGACCTGCAGGGGTCAGGTGGACGAGCTCACCCACATGGTGACCTTCAGCTTCAACAGCAGCAACAGCTGTGGGACGGAGGTCACGGTGGGTTTCATCTCCTCCTCTTTACCTTCTACAAGCAGCCAAACATCTTCCAGCATCTGCTGAGCTTCTGCTGCTCTACTCCAGTTTGGGATCTTTCTGTGGGATCAGCTTCACCTCTGACCTCTGTGGCTTCTCATCATGTTGATGATCTGTGAAGTTTATACATAGAAACATCCAAGTCGGAGTTTGATTCAGTACAAGGAGAAACTCGCTACTGTTTGTGCTGTGTTAAAATAATGTGACTTCATTCAATGTGCTTGACTCGTCTGCGTGACACAAGCGGTCAAAGGCAGAGACAGAAAGGAGACCAAAGCTGCTGTTGTTGCTGTTAAGAACAAAGTGAATGAGTTTGATGTTTTTAAAGTGTCTAATCAGCAGATTGTTTGTGATAACATCATACTTCTGAGTTAGAGGTCCATCATCTTCAAAGTGCAGTCAAAGTGCTGATGTTCTTAGATTAAAATCATTGTAAAGAGACTGAAAATAAAGTTAAAGTGGCTGCATGTGTCAGTGCAAATAAAGCAAACAGAGCATGATTTACATTCACTTTTTCTAATTGATTAAAACTGATTAAGTGCACGTTGGGATTAATGAACTGAAATGTCAGTTGTTAAAAGTCAGTAGTAACATCTGATTGTGTGACTCTGCAGACCAACAACAGCCAAGTGATCTACAAAAACATCATCACGACCCAGAACAGCTCCTCTGACATCATCACTCGTCATGACCAAATCTACATCGACTTCTCCTGCGTCCAAACTCAACCGGATATCAAGACTGCCACCTTCAGGATCAGACACAGGTGTGTGGTTGAATTACTTTAAGATGTGAAGCTTCTCGTGAGGTTTGTGAGTCAGAGAAAGCTGAAGTGTGTTTGCGTTCTGCAGCTCTGTGATCCAGCACCTCACATCTGGAGTTTGGGATTACACTCTGATTATGAAGGCTTTCACTGACGCCGGCCGCACACAAGCTGTGGAGTCCAACACTGAGGTGCAGCTGAACCAGAAGATCTGGGTGGAGCTGAAGACTGACGGGCTGGATGGAGACATGGTCGTCATGGTGACCGACTCCTGCTGGGCCACTGACCAGCCATCACCCGACAGCACTCCGAGATACGACCTGATCATAAACGGGTGAGACAGACTCAGAGAGTCATGTGGTTTTGATCTCTCTCATGGACTCCTGAACAAAGTGTGTTTTCCTGTCTGTGAGCAGCTGTGCCAACCCTGCTGACCAGACTGTGCAGGTGGAGGAAAACGGACTGGGAACCTCCAACTACTTCTCCTTCAACATGTTCGAGTTCACCGGGGGCTCTGGTGAAGTCTTCCTGCACTGCAAACTTCACGTGTGCCCCAAACAGAACAACTGTGTCCCGGTACAGCTTTGTTACCAAACACATCACACACACAATCAAATGTATCTCTCTTCTGTTATGATCATTAAACAGATTATTTTCACTTATTCTTGTTTCTATTCTGACACAAAAGCTCAAATGTTCTCAGCAGATTCAGTCCTGAATGAAAGGATCAGTGTTGATCTTCTAAAGTCTGAACTTTGTCTCTCTTTGTCTTTAGACTTGTCCTGGAGCTGCTCACAGACGCAGATATGCCAGGTCCAAATATGAAGGTGAAGCCTTCATCAGCATGGCCTGGACTCATTAGGTAAGACACAGTCTGCTGTTTTAATAGTGCTGAGAAGTGTTTGTAGACAAAGTGCTGATTGTTAGTGCTGTAGCAAATATGTTTTCCACAGAGAAATGATTTATTTTATTCAACTGAAAGATATTTACTAAGTTCCTCACCAATGAGTTTGTGTTTCCAACTGTCCTCATGCGATAAACTAAATGAACTGCTGAGTGAGTGAAAACTCTTGGTGTGTGGTCTGTAGCCTGGCAGTCCAGGATCAGGTTGAAGGCCTGTAGTGTTTTCAACAAGCATGTTGGTGACACTGAGTTAAACCACAAATTATAACCCTGCAGATTAGTTGCAGCTTATTTAATTGTCTCCATGAACATGTGGTGAAAACTGAAATTACAGATAATAAACTCCATCTCAACAGGTAGAAGCATGTTTACATCAATAAAGTGCATAACGCTCACTAAAACATTCATTTCAGCAAACTATACATCAATATCCAAACCTATCTGTGTAAACTATCGTATAGAGAAACTCCCAGCCTAAATAATTCAGAGTAGATGGCATCTGATTACATTTCTATACTGCCTTTAACATGTGGCGCTAGTTTCCCAGCAAAAACCGAGCTGTGGACTTTCAGAAGTACTTGACCCGAACCGGAAGTACTTGACCCGAACCGGAAGTGCGCCACCAGAACCAGAAATACATTTTAGCCATCTTTTCCTTTAAAAAAAACGTATATAAAGCATGAATTATACATTTTAACATGTATTAATTTTTTAATGACAAATATTTTTAGAATTATTTATTTTAAACGTATTAACTTATTTATTCAGAAAAATGCCTTAGGGCAACATACTCCATGCCTGGCCTGAGGAGGCCGCTATGTTAAACAAACATTATGCAATCAATCCTTTTGCATGAGGAGGATAAATTCTGTAACCGGTCTCATAAAGGTCTTTACACACCCTTAATCGCATGTCGTTACCTCAATCTTCCTTACTCAATTGTCATTCCTTGGGAATTTGGCAGTGACCCTGGCCATGGGCCAGCTGTTTCGTCCAACCTGCTTGTCCATGGGCAGAACCAGGTCACCAACTTGGAGGTTTCTGCGTGACCCAGTCCATTTCTGCCTTTGCTGCAATGTGGGTAGATACTCTCACCTCCAGCGTGGATAGGGGATAGGACGAAAGGTTTCTCTGTATCAGTGGACACAGGGATGAGCGACCATGCATTTATTATGGCTGTAACTTCAGCCATGAGTGTGCATAACACGTCGTGAGTCAGTTGTACCTTATTTTGTAGTAGCATGGAGTCTAGTATTCTGCGGGCGACTTCGGTCATGCGCTCCCAAGAGCCTCCCATGTGCAATGCATGTGGCGGATTAAACTCCCAACTGCAGCCTTGGATGGTTAGGTACTGTTGCAGTGATTTATCCATTCCAAGTTATTTGAAGTGCCAATAAAATTGGTGCCACGGTCAGATAGCAGCTGTTGGGCGGGGCCTCTTAAAGCAAAGAACCAGCGGAGGGCATTTAAGGAGCTGGACGTGTCCAGAGATTCTATTACCTCAATATGCACAGCTCTCGAAGTCATGGAGGTATACATGATGGCCCACCGCTTACTTTCAGCTACTCCGCCCCTGGTTCACCTGGTTGTTATGGTCCACGGTCCAAAGACATCAAGGCCTAAAAGAGGACATGTTTTTAGGCATTCAGGTGGTAGATTTGCCGTGAGTTGTTGTTCTTGTTTTCCACACAGTTTGCGACAGGTTAAACATGTGTGGATTGCTGAATTGACTAGTATTTTGGTGCCTAAAAGCCACAGTCCAGCAGCTCTGATTGCTCCTTATGTCAGATGACTACCTTGGTGCCTTGTTAGCTTGTGGTAATGGCGAATGAGCAACACTCTCAATTTCTGCGTGTTTGAGTCGGCCTTCTACAAAAATTAGAGTGTCCTGTAACATTAGGCTGAGCTTCTTGAGGGGGCTCTGTTTTGAGATTGGCTTGCCGGCATCTGGGCAGAAAGTTCCTTCTCAAAGTATGCCTTTTGTGTCTCTTTGAAGATGACAGTTTTTCTCCTCTGGAGTGTGAGGCAGATGACATTTGTGCTAGCCTTTGCATTTTTTGTTTGGATTAGTCCCATTGACTGACTTTGCCATGTGGATAAGATTTGCTATGGTTCTGACTAAGGACTTAAAGGTGTAAAAGTGCTCAAAATGCTTACAAATGAGTACTTGGAGGGGAGTGACGTAAGTTTTTGCTTGTGGTCTAATTTCTGAGTCCTTATCTGGTTCAATCAGGTCAAACATTCCACTCACTTGTGTTGTGTCTGCGGCAGGATGGTGGATGAAGGATGGTCCGGTGAACTAGGTGGACTTTTTTAGTTGGAATGCTGACAATGACCTAGACGCATGGTCTGCTGGATTTTTCTCTGTGTGCAAATAATGCCACTATTCTGGCTTGATGACTGGCGAATGCACTGTACACTGTTGTGAACATATGCGTAAAACCTTTTTGACTCGTTACAGATGTAGCCAAGCACTCCTTACTGTCTGTATAGAAGTGCACTTCATCAAAGTTTAAGTCCAACTCATTTTTAATGAGGTCGGCCATTTCTGCTGACAAGATGGCTGCACATAGTTCAAGCCTGGGTATTGTAGGTTCTGAAAAGGGGGCTAGTTTTGCTTTGCCCATTACGAAGCCTACCTCCACGTTCCCATCTGTTTGAATTGCCTTTAACCTCCTAAGACCCAAACTCTTCCACGACATGCATCTTTAATTTCTCTTGGATATTTGGGCATATTGGGGCCCAATAAATGTAAAAACAAAGAATTTCCAGATTTTTTTTTTTTTACCTTATTTTTGTTTTTAAGAAAAATGAGAGCCACAAATGAGGATATTCATTTAAAATTTTGATAGAACAGTAGCAGTATAATGTCCTCGTAAGTGGATATCAGGCCCATGTAGAACAAAATTGAGTATTTTGGTCTAAATAACGCAAAATGTGATGTCCACATATGTGGACGGCAGGTCCTAGGAGGTTAAGAAGGCTATGGCTCCTGTGGCCTTAGTAGAGGCCATAGGAGCCATAGGAGAGATGGTCATGCTGAGGAGAGACCTCATGCTGAGGAGAGACCTCAGCATGACCATTGGAGAGAATCTTTTCCATAAAGGCCACATAATGCTGCTGCATTTCAGGTTTCCTATTTAGCGTCCGATTTGAGGATGAGAACCTTGTGGCTACCTTGTTGTCTGTTTTTTGGTAATTGTTGGTGGGGTTCCTTAAACGGAAGTGGGGCAACCCAACTGTTGTCCACATCTCTGTACATAGTTTAGAAAGTGTCCTGTATTGAGTGAGCTGGTTTATTGTCGTTATCTGTCTGGTTAAAAACTGTTTGACCCAGAGTTTGTTCGGGCACTTTACCTGGTCTATTTGTGTGTGGCACTTCTTTGAGTTGCAGAAGGCTGCTGCATGGTTGGAAAACTGAAGGACGGCCATTTTCCAGAACAACTGTCTTCAGGGTGCTGACTGTAGGTCTATAAACATTACCCAGACAGACCTTCCCAACTACAACCCACCCTAGGTCTAGGCGTTGGGCGAAGGGGGCATTATGGGGGCCACTAATTCTCTGCCTGACCTTGTGTGCCTGTAAAACATCTGCCATGTAAACCACATCCCTGGTAGCAGGAGTATTTCGGCTTTAGGGTCTAGTTCTGGGATGTACTTTGATATGGTTTGGAGGTGCGGCTGATGTAGCACTGCGCTGGGATTTGGGATTTCACTCCTATTGTTAGGAATGTCCTGACACTCTATGAGCAAAGGTAGAGGGATAACTACTGACCTATCCATTGACTCGATATGGAAGCCTTCAGCTGTTTTATCCCATGTTTCTACAACACCAGAGCATGTCCTAAGATTGCAGGAGAAAGGTTCACTTTTAATGTCAAAAAGTTCGAAGAACTCAAGCTTGGCTAAAGAACAATTGCTCTGATCGTCTAGTATTACATATGCCTTAACAGCTCTGTCCTTGTAACCTTTAGGGTACACCAATACAAGACATGGAACATGAACGTCCCCGCTGACCTGGACTGCACACGTCTGTGCAGCATGTTGTGACATCAACTGTGTCGTAACCAATGTTCCCTATAATTTTTCATGTGTCTGAGCGAACAGACAAACTCCCTGAGCGATCCCTTGGACCACTGTGAGCAACAGCAGACGTGTGCACTGTGGTCACGCCAGCATCGAATCCATCCAAGTTACATGGTTTATTAAAATAATCATATCACAGCATTTACATTTATGTTAGACTACTTTTAATTAACTGCTTTAGCCCACTTACAATGAAAATTAAAATACATCTTGTTCATGACCTGTGTAGTATGTTAACACTATTGGAAGTAAAAATAACTTGAACTCCAATTTTGAAAACACAGTTGTTTTCTTTTTTTAATAAAGCTCTGACTTGTATTATAAGTCTGCGGTCTGGGAGAGAGTCCTGTAACTCTGTCTGCAAAATACAGTATATAATGACCAATGTTGGGCAACTAATTATATAGTTACTTCTTCAAAAAAGTTACTGAGTTATGCAAGCAACAAAGTTTTTTGCAGCTGTTTACCTAAAAGTACAGTCATTTTTTAAAACAAACATTTCAAAAATATTTACAGAACAATCAGCTGTTCTGCATCAAATTTGATGCCACAGAAATTAATTTTGCCACTCCAAAGAATAATTTCTGTCCACTATGAGACAAAGTAAAACAACAGCCTGATACCTGCAGGCCTGACAACAGGAGATGTATCACTCCTGTAAGACCTGTAACACTCACCTCATTGTTCTCACACAGAACAAAACTACTGACTACACTACACACTAACCACACAAGATTTGGGCTAAACAACTAAATGCCATGTTGCCATATCATTTTTTGATTGGTCGAAATGGTACATTTTTCGACCAATAGGAAAGGGTGGGGGTTTTTTATTTTGTTTTTGCTCACAGGTGGAGAGCGCTTTCTAGCGTTTTCCTTTTAAAATGCTGTTTTTACCGTTTCTTCCCGCAGTAAATATAAACAACGATAGTATTCATAAAGAAAACCAAACATTGCAGATATTTTTATCCTAACACAATGTCATTAACGTGACTTCACTCCACATCAGCCACGCCGCTTTGCTCGCCAAAACACCGGTGTCGGCACATAAGGACGCTGTCATAGCCCATCAACGACGTTGATTAGCTGCGTATATACGAATGTGAATCACATTATTGGCTGGACTATGGGATAAGGTGGCATCGTTCTAATCATATACGGGAGCAGCCAGTCACTTACTGACTAACACTGCAAAACAGAATTGTTAACATATTTACTTTAATTTCAATTCAGGTTCAATTTTTTTTTTTTTTTTGTGCAATACAGATTATTTGTGCACAGAGACCGTGCCAGCAGTGTGTAATTTCGCACACACGCAGCTTAGAGGGAACATATGTCATGACTGCTTGCTCTCTCCCTGCCATTCTCTTGTGCTGGAGGTGGAGCCTTATTGGTCTGTGGTGGAGGATCAAGATGCACGACTGCATCGTGACCTGTGCTTTCACATTCAGAACACTTTACTGAAGATTTGCATTCCTTGGCAAGATGAGTGTCTGAAGAACAGCTTCTGAAGCATATTCATTTCTCTTTCAGGAAGGCCTTCCTTTCACCAAGTGGTTTCTTCCTAAGCATGAATTACACATTTTAACAACATGTATTTATTTTTTTTTTATGACAAACATTCTTAGAGTTATTTATTTTAAACGTATGAACTTATTTATTCAGAAAAATGCTTTAGGACAATACAAGGCCCATCTCAGCTCTGATGATGAGCAGATAAGAGGAAGAAGTGACAGCGAGCACTGAGGGTTGTTCAGCAGTCACAGTGGGGTCTGGTTTATCTTCTCAGGTGGTTTCCATGGTGACTCGGACTGACTTACCAGTTACTGACCTCCACGATGATCCTTGACTTCTGATTGGTCCTAAGCCAGAGTTTGGATGTTGGAAAGACTGAGCTGAGTTCAGCTGCAAACTCCCACAGCTGGAATAAGCAGATGTTATTTTAGAGCAGGACCAAACTGTCGTCTCTGACACATGATAAAGTTCAGATGATGTTTTTTTTTTTTCAGTTTCATTAGTAACTTGGTGAAAGGGAAGAGTGTGAGTGTGATTTCCAGCCTAACAATATAAATAGCCTGGGGTATATCTACACTCCTGAAACTTAACAGAATCAGATCTCACTAACACTGTCAGATATTTTACTTGAGTTGAGGATACCGACATATTTATTTCTTGGTTATATTCATAGAAAGAAATATAGGAGCACACGTCCAACGCTTCCATGAACAGTGAGGCCTTAACCAAAGCTGTATTTTTCTTTCTCAGGTTGTTGTAATTTAAAATGATTTAGGTACAAAGTGATGAAACTTTCCAGTGAATCAAGTAAAAAATGTTTTATTCTGTGAACATGAAGTGATTTAGAAGTAAATATGAAAATCATCTCTTTAAGAAGGTGGTAATCAGGGTAAAATATTTAAAGGGGATCATCTGGTTTCTTACTATTAGTTTTGTAGCTGAATGTTGTAAAGGTGAAGGTGTGTGGATTTCTTTTTTACCTGTTACCAGACCATTATAATCATGTGAGGTATGCAAGTAGAGTCTCAACTCAGATTGTCTTATAAAATAAGCCGGATGCAGCTCAAAGTGGACACAGCTGCTGAACTGTTATTAGAGAAAGAACCAAGAGAGGACCACAGCCGAGTTATCAAAGTTGTAATTTGGTCTCTTTAAGGCAGGTGAAACAAACCAGTGCTGGAGTCCATGTGACAGAAGACTGACCAGCTGTAACCAAAGCTGCAGTCAGCTGATCTGTGGTCATATCTTTAAACAACTGTGTGACAGTAAAACAAAACAGCTGGTTTATGTGTTTCCCATTTGAGCTGCTGATTGGCACTTAAAGTTGCAGGACAGCATCACCTTTACTGTGATCTTTAGTGCTCTGATAAACTCAGGAACATATGTATGATCCATCCTTCCTCTTAGAAAACACACAGTACAAAGTGATGATTTCATGGTGACTTTTTCCTTTCTGTGTTGTTTTTGGAGGCAGCAGTGTTGATAACAGCTCATTGAAACTGAGACTCGATGCCCTGCTCTGTCTCCTTCATACTTTACTGTTTGTTCCAAAAGACCAAAAAAATAAATAAAGGACATGTGTAATAAAATAATCAGAGTTTTTTTCTCTTCTTTGTCACTTCCACTCAGAAACTGTTTGTTGCCATCAGCTGTTTCCAGGTCAAAATTCTCTTTAAGTTCTAAGAGTATAAAACACATTTCTTTCATGTCAGTCTGTCCTTGATACATGTATGTGTCATACTGTTTCACAATGTGTGGCCTGTGGACCTCCACAAATGCGTTGTTTGATTTGGTCCATCATCAAACTTTGTCTCGAGGTTCAGCTGTTTAGGAAGATGAGATCAGGAAGTGTGTCAATAATGGATTGGATTTATATAGAGCTTTTCAAGGCACCCAAAGCGCTTTACAATTCCACTATTCATTCACTCTCGCATTCACACACTGGTGGAGGCAGCTACGGTTGTAGCCACAGCTGCCCTGGGGCAGACTGACAGAAGCGAGGCTGCCATATCGCACCATCGGCCCCTCTTTTTAACCAAACTTTTTAACCAATTAATTGTAACATTCTGTTTTTATGACACACTGACACACTGCCGTGGTGTGCTGCTCTTTCTTCATTTTGGGTCTCCTGAGTGAAGGAATAGACACAGTGCTCTTTTTACTCAAACCTTTGACTGCTTAGTAAATTTAAGAAAATGTACTTTGAGTTCTCAAAGTGTCTTTAATCATTAAAAAATGAGCCTGATAAAATTGCAGCCAGTACAGGGAAAAATTAATCACTTGCGAGAGAAAATGGGCCGAGATTAAAAGTTAAGAATGATTTGACATTATTAAACATGACCTGGGTTACACCATGTCTCAAGTTTTGTGAGGTGCTTTTGTGATACTTAATGGATCAGACAAAATTTTTTATTTCTCTCCGATATCCGATCCAGTAATTCAGGTCAATGTCAGACAGATACCAATACGTAATATCGGATTGGTCCACCCCTACTTTTGGTTGTTTGTTTGTTTGTTTTGCCTCTGTATTGGTATCAAAGACCAGCTAAGGAAGTAATTTCATCAAATTATTTTCAGTAAAGTGTTTAAAAAAATAACAAAAGGGTATAAATGTGTCTTTGCTTGTCATTGTTCTTTGTCTTTTTCTTTGTCTTGGTTTTGTTTAAAGGGTGCACAACGTCTGGTAAAACTTAAAGTGAAGAAGAGATGAGATCAGGTCTATTCAACAGAGTGCGACACCGTGTGTGCAAAAGAGTGAATTATGTGGTGTATTTGCATTGTACAGTAGATGTTAATGCAGCCGGTCAGTGTAGTTAGGCTGACGGCAGCTAGAGGGCGAGACCGGTGTGTTTTGAATAGAATGTTATGTTATGTGGGGAGCAGAGCAAGAATGGATAAATAAAGTGTGGTTATGAATCATACAGTGGACCCGCGTATAATTGAATAACACGACATGGTGTCAGAAGTCCTGTACTGATCCATATAACCTCAACTGAACGACCCTGTGAATATGGCGGATGAGACTGCACAGAGAGCACCGGCGAGGCCGAGCGCGACATTCAGCATCCAGCCCCCGGAGTCCTTCGATTTTTCAAAACCGCAGGAGTGGTCCAAATGGATACGGAGGTTCAAGAGATTCCGTCTCGCCAGTAATTTGAACGTCAGTTCGGAGGAGAACACGTTGATTTACTGCATGGGAGACGAGGCGGACGATGTGCTTCGCGGTCTGAGTTTAACAGCTGAGCAAAGGACAACATATGAGGGGGTACGTGATGGTTTCCAGGCTTTTTTCATTGTGAAGAAAAATGTGATCTATGAGCGCGCCAAATTCAATATGCGCCGACAGGGAGAAAATGAGACAGTGGATGCTTTTGTGACAGCACTGTATGCGCTAGCAGAACATTGCAACAATGGAGTGCTACATGATGAGCTGATACGTGAGAGGCTCATTGTCGGTCTCACGGACAAACGGCTGTCAGAACACATGCAGCTTGACCCAGATTTGACTTTGCAGAGGGCTATCAACATGAGGCAAAGTGAAGAGGTAAAGTGACAACAATCCTCCTTACGAGGTGACACTAGAGCTGAGGCTAGCGATGCTAAGTCCGTAGATAGAGTGCACAAAATCAGTCGTAAGCCTGTTAGAACCAAACCTCTCCAGACTGATAGTCGTCAAGCTAAAACACGTGGATTCCGAGAAGACGGCAAAAAAGGGCCAACCTGTCAGAAATGTGGTGGCGCTCCATCCCATTCAAAGCAGGATTGTCCAGCGAATGAAGTGAAATGCCATGCATGTGGAAAAAAAGGATATTACAGGCGCGTATGCAGGGCACCCAAAACCGTGCATGAGGTTGAAGAGGATGAACATGGTTTGTTCCTAGGCAGTGTTAAGTGTGAGGGTGAGCCGTGGGCTGTCAACTTAAGCATAAACAACAAAAACGTGTCATTTAAAATTGATACGGGTGCCGATGTGACAGTCCTACCCCTTAAGGTGTTTAAGGAGCTCTACAGACACAAACACCCCCCCAGTCTCCACAAACCAACCAAGGCTCTGCTGGGTCCCGGGAGGAGTCGTTTGGATGTCGTTGGTGTCAGTGAGCTTGCACTGAGGAAGGGAGACAAAGAAATACTAGAGGATGTCTTTGTCATCAGACACCTGCACACTGCTTTGCTGGGGAGACCTGCCGTTAGCAAGCTGGAGCTTGTGGCCCGTCTGGAGAGCATAACTATAGAGACGCTTAAAAAGTGCTACCCAAAGCTATGCAGTGGTCTCGGTGAACTACGTCAGCCGTACGACATCAAACTGAAACCTGGAGCTCAACCTTTTTCCTTGAAGACGCCATGGAGAATCCTGTTACCTCTAATGGACAAAGTTAAGCAGGAGCTGGCCCGTATGGAAGAACTAGGGGTGATCAGCAGGATTGAGGAGCCAACCGATTTGTGCTCAGGCATGGTGGTGGTACCGAAGAAGACAGAAGATGTACGCATATGTGTCGACCTTACACACCTCAATGAGTCTGTGTGCCGAGAGAAGTACATACTGCCATAATACACCACTTTCATCACACCGTTTGGGCGTTATTACTTCAAGAGACTGCCCTTTGGGATTGCTTCAGCACCGGAGCATTTCCAGAACAGGATGGTCACAGAGGTCACAGATGGTATGGAAGGGGTGGTTTGCCACATCGATGACGTGCTGGTCTGGGGCAGAACGCAGGAGGAGCATGACTCTCGCCTACACGCTGTGCTGGGCAGGATCCAAAAAGCTGGCATCACCCTAAACATTGACAAGTGCGACATCGCAAAACAGCAGGTGATGTTTTTAGGGCATGTTCTTTCAGCCAGCGGTATCAGCACTGACCCGAGCAAGACCCAGGCTGTGAGGGAGATGAAGGAGCCACAAAGTGTGAGTGAGTTAAAGAGCTTTCTGGGAATGGTTAACCAGCTTGGGAAGTTTATCCCACAGCTCGCAGAGAGAGACAAACCTCTAAGAGACTTACTGTCTAAGAAAAACTGCTGGAGATGGGACATTGACCAGGCTAGAACATTTCAGGACCTGATAGATGCGCTCACATCACCGCCAGTGTTGGCCATGTATGACCCAAGCCGTGACTGCAAGGTGTCAGCAGACGCATCATCATATGGCTTAGGGGGTGTGTTGCTTCAAAGATGGAACAAGGAGTGGAGACCCGTTGCCTACGCGTCACGCTCCCTCACTGCAACAGAACAGAGATACGCTCAGGTTGAAAGGGAGGCTTTAGGTCTGACCTGGGCTTGTGAGCGGTTCCGCAACTTTCTTATTGGCAAACACTTTCAAATGGAGACAGACCATAAGCCGCTGCTGAGTCTGCTGGGGGCACAAACTCTGGATGCGCTCCCTCCCAGAATTCAACGCTTTAGGATGCGCCTCATGTGATATTCCTACTTGATTTCGCATGTACCAGGCAAGCACCTGTGGACAGCTGACACGCTCTCACGATCTCCAGTGAAAACAAAAGAAACACTTCAAGACAAGGAGTTGTTGGAGAGCACAAATATTTACGTGGGCATGTTAATAGACAATCTGCCAGCTAGCAACAATTTCTTGGAGCAGCTGAGGGAAGAGCTGAAGAGTGACAGCGTATGTGCTCGTGTGATGCAGCTGTGTGAGGAAGGAAGGCCCACACATTTCAACAGCGAACCAGCACTAAGTCTGTACTGTGCAGAACGGACATTCCTCACTGTACATGACGGTCTGCTAATCAAAGAGGATAGGTTGGTTATACCTGCAACTATGAGAAATGATGTGCTCACCAGGCTACACGAAGGTCACCAGGGGGCGGTTAAGTGCAGAGAGCGGGCACGACAGTCGGTTTGGTGGCCAGGGCTAAGCCAGCAGATAAATGAGCTTGTCCTTAACTGTTGCACATGTTGCCAAGGGAGGGAAAACCGCATAGAACCGCTGATGCCATCACAGTATCCAGGGCGGCCGTGGCAAAAGCTAGGAGCTGATCTGTTCATGCTAAAGGGGAAAACCTACCTTTTTGTTGTGGATTATGCCTCAAGATTTGTTGAGATTGCCCCTCTCACACCTTCAAAGTCAGAGGATGCGATCCATCATCTCAAAGGGATTTTTGCACGTCACGGGATCCCCGAGCAGCTGGTAACAGATAATGGGCCACAGTTTTCAGGGGCAGCTTTTGAGACATTTGCAAAAGTGTATGGCTTCCGTCACATCACAAGCAGCCCAAAATATCCCCAAAGCAATGGCGAAGCTGAACGAGCAGTTAAGACTGTCAAGAATCTATTGCGGAAAGCTGCTGATCCACACTTGGCTCTGCTCGCTTACAGAGCCACCCCACTGCAGAATGGATATAGTCCAGCCCAACTCTTGATGGGGAGACGGCTTCGCACCACAGCGCCAATACTGCCATCTCTGCTTGACCCCGCACTTCCTGATAGTGTGGTTGTCGCCAGGAGGGAAAAGGAGAAGAGGACTAAAGAGGCACAGTCATATAACCTTCATCATCGCGCACGCAGCCTCGATGGGCTCACTCCAGGCCAAGAAGTGTGGATAACAGACCAGAGAGCCAGCGGCGCCGTTATTGGCAGCCACTCTACACCACGTTCATATCTCGTGGCGGGACCTCGTGGGACAATTAGGCGGAATCGTCGACACCTTGTTCCCATGAAATGCTCTCCAGACCAAACTGAGAGTGATAATGGGAAGCCAGAATCTGCAGAAGCTGGGGAGCAGTGCTCCACAGACATGCCAGAGACAGTTTCTCCAGAGCTTCCATCTACACCCAGAACCAGATCTGGAAGAGTGGTTGTGAGACCAACCAGATTGGACTTGTGACGGATCAGAGGGAAAGGACAGTTTTACACAAGAATACCCCCCTTTCGTAGTATTCTTTGCACAGTAAGGGGAAAAGTGTAAAAGCTAAAAGGGTGTCATTTTCAAATATGCATGTTCAGAAGTTGGGAAATACAGGGGGTGTGACGAGTTAGCATGTAAGAATTTGTGTTACTTAACGGGTTAATTAGAGTTAAGATTTTCGTTATATAGTATTCCTTACAGGTAAGCGCAGGACCAGACCTTCCAGCCAAAGAGGCAGAATAACCCTCTAAGGTCTGGTGAGTCAATGGTAGTCTACCCATTGATTCTAGAAAGGGGAGATGTGGTGTAATTGCATTGTACAGTATATGTTAATGCGGCCGGTCAGTGTAGTTAGGCTGACGGCAGCTAGAGGGCGAGACCCGTGTGTTTTGAATAGAATGCCGTGTAGTGGAATCTGAAAACAGCAGAAGAAAGAGAACTACCTGCTGAAAACACTGTGTAGAAGCTGAACTCTTTGCTGAAAACTATTGTATTTGAAAGGGTACACTAAGCAGTATCAATAAAGCAGAGTAGATGCAAGCAGGGAAGATGTGCAGCAAATGTCACATGTAGGATTCAAACCTACACCACTAGATCTCAAAGCGGTTGCTCTTCCCATTGAGCCAAACCAGCTCTAATCTCAAAGAAAGATATAATGAGAGAAAAAATGTTCACTGTGCAGAAGAAGCTAAATGGTGCTGAAAAGAAGTGAAAATGCTCAAGGTTCAGCAAAACAAAAGATAAGGAACCTGAAAATTGTGCTGAAAAGAGGTGAAAAAGCTGAAAATTGTGCTGAAAAGAGCAGAAGAGGCTGAAAATTGTTCTAAAAAGAGGTGAAAAAGCTGAATATTGTAATGAAAAGAGGTGAATCAGCAGAAATATTTGCTGAAAAGAAGTTAAGAAGCAGAACTTTGGGCTGAAAACAGGTGAATCAGCAGAATTTCTCCTGAAAAGAGGTAAAGAAGCTGAAGTTTGTGCTGAAAACAGCTGAAGAAGCTGGAATTTGTGCTGAAAAGTAGTGAAAAACTGAAAATTTTGCTAAAAAGAGGTGAAAAAGATGAAATTTGCGTGGAAAAGAGTTTAACACAATGGGCAGCACATTGAACACATTTTATAAGTGGTCAGAAACTTGTAAATAACTCATGAAAGAATAAAGTTACGTTAAAAGCAACCACACCATTGTTTTTCTTGTGACATTACCAATAAGTTTGATGTGTCACATGGCCCTCTTCCTATTGAAAAAACAAAAGTTGTATCCAAGATGGCCGACTTCTAAATGGCCACCATGGTCACCACCCATCTTGAGGAGTTTGCCCCCTCACATATACTAATGTGCCACAAACAGGACTTTAATATCACCAACCATTCCCATGTTATTACGGTGTATCCATATAAATCGCCAACCCTGTACATATATATATATATATAGATAGATAGATATAGAAAAAAAAAAAACACCCAGCATGCCCCTGCGGGTGGTTTATCCTTCAAGCTCGGGTCCTCTACCAGAGGCCTGGGAGCTTGAGGGTCCTGTGCAGTATCTTAGCTGTTCCCAGGACTGCGCTCTTCTGGACAGAGATCTCCGATGTTGTTCGCGGGATCTGCTGGAGCCACTCGCCTAGCTTGGGAGTCACCGCACCTAGTGCTCCGATTACCACTGGGACCACCGTTACCTTCACCCTCCACATCCTCTCGAGCTCTTCTCTGAGCCCTTGCTATTTCTCCTGCTTCTGGATAGCGTAGTGGTTAGACTACACGCCTTTGGAGCAGAGGATTGCAAGTCGATTCCTGCCTGGGGCAATCCAACACAAACTATATATACATATTTATATACATATATATATATATTAAGGGTCCTAAGGATAGACCCCCTATATAACCAGTGCAGGGGCCACCCTACACCCCGGACTCTGCGTTGTGTAAGTTTGTGTTGGATTGGGGTGCACAGTAGAGAGACCAGTCGGACACAGGCGTTCAATTTGTGGCTCGGACCGCACCGTTTATTCAGATGCTGGGGCAAACACCACTCCAACTCTGCTGCTGGCCCTTTGCAAATCACAGTAAACACTGCATGATTATCAACATATAGTGAAAGCCAACAACAAATATATGAAAAACACATTAAACAAAAATAAGCATGTCTTTACAAAATTCCTCGGTCTCAGGAATGTGTATGACACAAAACTAACATAACCGGACTACCAGCAAATTGTAGCTGAAAAGCTAATGCTTCATCTTGCATTACTTTCTGACCCCACATGCATTTGCATACATTATAGAGACCAACACTAGTGCTGACCATCATTTTCTCTTCCCCTCGTAATCATTTTTCGTCATCTTTCTTTGCTATTCCACTTGACTGGACATACGTTTAGCTTTTATTTTAGCTACAACTGGTGAAGTTGTGGTAATATGCTAACATTAGCCTATTCATCGTAGCAAGCTAGTCTCCAGTTAATATTTGCTAGATCTCATCAACAGGTTAGCACAAAATATTCAGCAACCTCATACCAGCAGTTCCTGTAATCACGAAGAGAACAGAATCATCACAAACTGAAATATAAAGTTTATCCCTCAAATCTGAAATACAGCTGTTTGTTCTCTGTCCTCACTCACTTCAGGATCTAATGTTCTTCTCTGTAGATGAGAAGATGGAGATTTCAGTCTGCTGCTGCATCATGGTCACCAACATACGGTGGTATTATCAGCAGTGTTTGAGCTGCTGCCTAGTATTGAACAAGAAATGTTAATATTTCAAATTATTTCTCTCCAACGATGCAAGCTGTATGGCTGTTTTCTCTGGAGTAGGCCTCTGTTTGCAGGATGTCGAGGGTCGAAGATGCTTCTGGAGGACAGATTGTTTTTCGTTTTGTTTGAGTTATTGTTTTCCTTATTTGGCTCTTTCTTTTACCTTTTTGTTAAACATAATCGGAAAAAAGATTACAGTTTGCTGACGATGTCATATTATCTGTACTTAAATCTTTCTTCTTCATCATCATTTTTGGGCTTAAGCACAAGGTTCCTGACTTCTTAACTAGAAAAAGGATCTAATAGCCCCAAGGGCAGAGGCTCATGGGAGGTTGCCTGAGCATCTACAGTCTGCAGAAGTAACGCCTAAGCGCCTGACATGTGATAGGTGGCGGTGTTTTTGCACTTTTGGTCCGTATAAGGCAAAAGGCATCGCTGAGGATGCTTGGCGAGTAAGGGATCTGGATCCAGCAAAACAGCGAGCATTTTCCTGTTCACCCATCCCCGTTTGTTCTTCTCCTTGTGCCCCATTGCAGGCTGCTCTGCAGGCCCTGAAAGCCGAGGTTGACCTGGATTCCTAGCCCCCTCCCCCCATTCAGAGGGCACAGGGCACAAATGCCGCCCTCAGATATGTATCGGATTCAGTACCACATATGAAAGTGACCTAAGTTCGCATTTGTGCTGTTCAGACTGTCATATCGTGATCTGATATGGGTCACATAGGGTCAAAAAAGTCGGATTTGATGCGCTTTCACCTGCATTGTGAACGTAGCCTAAGATTGTGGCCACCAAAGACCAGAAGAAACAGGGCGTTGTCATCAATCACGACAACAGACTGTCAATAGAAAACTGTACTTAGTAGTTAGTATAATCTTTTAATGATATAAGTTTCCATATATGCTTAATCGATTGTGTAGTGATAGGATGTGTGATCTTTAGTAGGCTGCAAAGGTTTTGTGTGCATTCCAGAGTGTTCTGGCATTCACACCCACATCCTGGGAGCATGGGAAAAGGGCATACCTTCTCTTATTGTTTTATGGTAGGATAAATGTATCTATGTCTGTTTTTAGCTAAGTGCCTTTTGTTTAGATGAACTGTTGGACTTCCAGACCAGCAGGTTTAGGGAAGTCTTTATGGGGTCACACTCTGCCTGCCCCCCCCCCCCCCACACACACACACACACACACCCAGTGATGTATATAAATAAAGACCAGGGCAGTGGCACGGCGCGACTCTCAGAGCCCTCACTTCTGTGCGAGTGCTCTGTGACTGCCCTTGCTTGCAAGTAACTAACTGCAGTGTGTGTTTCTCCTCTCTGATTCGAAGCTGAAGAAGTGTCTTAGAATACATCTCTTGACACAGACATTTGGTGGAATTGATGACACAATCATTTTGACAACAACTGATGTGTCCCGACCATCAAAGGAGACCATTTTTTAAACACACTAAGACCACTAAGAGATGGACTTCAGACCAACAACAGACAATTACACCATCAGCTGGTATTACCTCATAAAATATGGATTTAGTCACCCGTGCAGTCACCCATTGTTTTCTGGACAGGGTTGTTCTATATCAGTTGATCAAATTTAGGGAAAAATAATCTGAGCCTGCCCATCTCTGACTTTCCTAAAATAAAATTTGGGATGATGATATACATCATAACAGAAAAACTGCCAAATTTTATCCTTCATTCTGCTTGAATACTAGTCTAGCTCTACTTATCATTGTTGAGTCATTTGTTCTCATCTGCTTGTGCTACTTTTTCAATGAGATTACTTATTATTGTATAGAGTAAATGTATTTGTTTGATTACTTAAGTAGGAGTACTGTGGAAAGGTTTACAAGGACCTGCACTTACATACGTCTAACAGTACAAGCTCACCGGGTTCTGAGGTACCACATACGAAAGTGACCCAGGTTGGATTTGAAAATATCGGATTTGTGCTGTTCAAACTGGGTCTGGTGTCCCAGTGTCCATGTGTTTTTGACTATGTTTAATATTTCTTGGTTTTGTATCAGTTAGAATTGTTGTGCTTATGTTACTTTTTAGTCGCTAGGTTTTGGAAAGTGTTTATTGGGTTAAAAGGATATTAAGTTATATATAGCTATAAGTTAGATTAGGTTCTCTGAGTGTCAGGGTCTGCAGCAGCAGACATGTGGAGTAGTGAGAGGGAGGACCCAAACAGTGAAATAATAATAGATGGTATTTATATAGCGCTTTTCAAGGCCCTCAAAGCACTTTATAATTCTACTATTCATTCATACACTGGTGGAAGCAAGCTACAGCTGTAGCTGCCCTGGGGCAGACTGACAGAAGCGAGGCTGCCATATCACACCATCAGCCCCTCTGGCCAACACCAGTAGGCGGTAGGTGAAGTGTCTTGCCCAAGGACACAACGACCGAGACTGTCCGAGCCGGGGCTCGAACTGGCAACCTTCCGGTTACAAGACAAACTGCCAACTCTTGAGCCACGATCGCCCTCATATAAAGAATAAAGAATAGCTATTTAAAAAACTCTGCACTACGGCTCCCATGGCAATTCTCCCTGAATCCCCAATAGTGATGTGTCAATCTGAAATACAGCTGTTTGTTCTCTGTCCTCACTCACTTCAGGATTTAAAGTTCTTCTCTTTAGATGAGAAGATGGAGATTTCAGTCTGCTGCTGCATCATGGTCACCAACATACGGTGGTATTATCAGCAGTGTTTGAGCTGCTGCCTAGTATGGAACAAGAAATGTTAATATTTCAAATTATTTCCCATAATGAGCAAAAGCATCGGCTCTAATGCAGCTCCGATGCTTTATAGTGAATCAGTGCCTCAGGTTTCTCATTGGCTCACACACTTGCGGAGGCGTAGCACGCACATGAATGAGAGGCTGAAGGTGATTGTGGTTCCTATTAACAGGGTGTAGCCAACTATCCCGCTAACTGCAAAGTTTACTTTTGTCTGTATGTCATATTTACGATTTAAAAAAAATAGAAATGTAAATTTTTTTATCAACGTAGATATTGATATTTTGGTATGCAAATTGATCCTGCAGCATGAAACGCTGGTAATGGAAGTATTGATATTTCAGGATTGCTCTGCACATCACTACCCCTCAGTCAGTGAGTGAGACGGTAGACAGCGGCTAGGAAAAAAGTGCGAGTGCATCGCAAAAAACACATAAATATGACCCCCATAAACGAAGCAGCATCTGGCTGCAGTTTAAAGAAGAAGCAGATACTGCATCAGCCCATCCAAGCTGAGGCATTTGATTTTACTGAATGCAAACCTCACTGTAAAAAAAAAAACTGTCAAATTTACGGTAAAATACCGGCAGCTGTGGTTGCCAGGAATATACCGTGAAAAAAATGTGGAATCTGTAAAAGACAATACGGTATACTGGTTTTGTAACCCTAAATTTTAAGAAGGACAACGTATTATTTTACCAAAATCATGATAGAAAAAAACAAATATATTTGTCAATTATACAGCAATTTAATGTAAAAAATGCAACTTTCCATAGCTTTTTACGGATATTTGCAGTAAAAAAAAGTTATAATATAATAATATTTACAGTAATTTGTTGTTAATTTAACAGTAATAGGATAGACCCTATTATTGTAAATAACTGTAAAAATAACAGAAATATGTTAAACCTTATTAAAACCTTTGACAGTAAAAAACACAGTGAAATTGTATAAGAAATTACAGCATTTTATTTTGACCAGATACATTTTACGGTAAATTCCTGGCAACCACAGCTGCCGGTATTTTACCGCTAAAAATACAGTACAATATGAGGAACATAAATGGTTTACCGTACATTTTACATTTGCAACCGCTAAATATAGAAAAATCTAAAGATGCTCATATATAACCAAGGTAGTGAATATTACTGATAAACAATGAGAAAATTTGACATACCATTTGAAAACAGACTAAACATATCATTTTCTCTATTCCTACAAAACAGCATAGATCTTGAGAATACAGCATTTGTCCATATATATGGCTGGTAATCCATGGAGGAATGAATAAACATGAAACAAAATATTACCTGCCCCTGACCTATCAACAGTAATGAGTCACTGGGTCCTGCCTTGGTGAAGGAAAGGACTCAGTGGAGTTTCTAATGCGCATGGTGTCGAAGATACAAGCTCTGCAGGAGTACTTCAATGTCCATCAGGAGTTCACTTTGGACTGGCAGGATCCCCTCTGCAGCAAAAAATGAACAAAGTTTGATCAGTGCTTGAGCAAAATGCACAGAAATGAACAAAACGTGCTGCCAAAAACAGATCTAATGATAAATGATTTCTTAAGTGTAAAATATACAGTTCTTAAAGGATAGCTATTGTCAAAATGCAACCTGGGCTGTTTTTTTTTTACTGTAAACGAGACAAACATATATCTAAAAGCATAATTACGACAAACGAGCCGTTTTTGAGATTGACCGTGATTTTGTTTTGTGGTCAATAGCCAGTGAATGGGAATACTAGGGGGCCGGGGCATAAATTTGAGCGCATCAAAATCGATACAGAAAAAAAACAAAACAGCCCAGGTTGCATTTTGGCAATAGTTATCCTTTAAATGGCCTGTATTTATATAGCGCTTTACTAGTCCCTAAGGACCCCAAAGCGCTTTACATATCCAGACATCCACCCATTCACACACACATTCACACACTGGTGATGGCAAGCTACATTGTAGCCACAGCTGCCCTGGGGCGCACTGACAGAGGCGAGGCTGCCGGACACTGGCGCTACCGGGCCCTCTGACCACCACCAGTAGGCAACGGGTGAAGTGTCTTGCCCAAGGACACAACGACCGAGACTGTCCAAGCTGGGGCTCGAACCGGCAACCTTCCGATTACAAGGTGAACTCCCAACTCTTGAGCCACGATCGCCCTTTAAATCCTTTAAATCTACTTATGTAAAAGTGATACATAGACAACGCAGCCCTAATCACAATCATAATTTGTTGGAAAACGTATTTAAGTTTCCTATTGATTTATCATAGAACTTTAAGTTAATGGCTGAATGCATGGTGATGAGACCTATCATTCAATCTACATTTTATAGCGTATGAAACTGCTCACCTGGACATGAACCTGAGCTCGGCTGATTAAGATTAGTGTCTCCTGTCCATCTTTTTTTAGCAAAACTTGAATAATACCACTGCTTACCTCTTATTGAATCTTTGGGTGCAGACTTAATTGAAGGGCCTCGTATAAACAGGCAGGGTGTGATGTTTAGGGAAACCAAAGAATACAGGCGCCATCATTTCTGCCAGAAGACTCATGGGGTGCAACGAAGCTTTCATTGTGGACTGGCTAGATACCTTCTGCATTCAGAAAGAAAACAAGAAGGGCATACACCATAAACAATAATAACTGACAAAAATAATGAGACAAGAAATTAAAGTAACAAAATAAGTGCAAATCAAGTTTCCCTGTGTTGCAGTGTAGCTGAATGTTTTTCAACAATTTGATTTACGGTAAAACACATACCAAATATTTCCAGCCAAGGTTTGTTTCAATCTTCAGCATGTTTTTCCTGCCATTGTCTTGAAACTGTTTCATCTGTCCCTCTCATTTGATGCTGTTTACAAAAACAAAACAGCAATATTGTAAAGGGAAAAAGGAAAATGAATTTAATGGAAAAAAAAAAAGAAAAAAAGATTATGACCTGAAATCTCACCATTTCCTGAGTCACAGGTCCTTTGAGTATCCTTATGGTTTCTGCTCAAATTCAGTGTCTGAAAAGGGCAGGAACAAAACAAACCTTTTTAATCATAATAAAGACAAAATAAGATTTAGAGACAGACAACAAAGAAATGTGTAAAATATCTTCTTGAATCTGTTTACTCCCTCAAAGATATCATGACCTAGACATGGTGGCAAGCCTGGCATACAAACGTTGAAGTATTTCAGTGAATTGAACACTGACCTGAACTTCACTCCTTCGACGTCTGGTGTATTGTCAAGGCTTTTTTAAAGGTCTGAGCTCTGGAGTGCACTGTCCTCAATGGCCCGGTATGACATGCAGAAAAAAGATCATAGCTTTTGACAGACTCGCAGACTTTGTTGATGTCCTCCTCTGATAATGATGTGTCATCTTTTAACAGTGATGCAAGTTTACCCAAACTGTATGTTCTGCATTTCCTCCACAATGTTCTGTATGGTTGAAGCAGGCAGTAGAAACTGACCCTGCAATTTTAAGTAGAATAGTGAAACGTTTCTCAGAAAAACTGACGTGGCTCATTCCGATGCAGTTTACAATGAAGCACGTAGCCCCTTGGTGACTGAACTACCTTACCACAGAAATTACAGGTTAACATAACTCCATGTACTTTGGTAATTCCTCCCTAGCGAATTAAGCACGCCAAACACAGAAACTAATCCAGAGCAATGCTTCCCTCGCAACAGTAATGCTAACTCAACTCACAAATGCTAACTAAATTCACAACCTCACTCATAAAAAACGAACTGCTAAAATTATCTATAAACGCTGGGCTGGTGGATTTTTATAACAGAGATAACTTGAAGTTGCATGTACTCACCTCACCTCGAACTAATTGTAAGCTGCCAGGATGTCTACAAATTCCGAAGATGCTGTGGTCCAAGCAGCAATAAATGGCGTTAATATAGGAGTTCAAAACTGTGTCCGTTAGCGAAGCCAACTTGAATCTCCTGCATGAAAAAAAGAGCGGTTGGCACACAGCTCAGCAGCGCGCCACGCTATTGGTCATTTTCAGGTGACGTCATCCCGCACTGTAATGTCGCTCTTTGTTTCTTTAGGAGGAGGTTCGAATTTGATAAGAAGTCACGTCTGCAGACCGCTGCAGCCACGTCTTGCCTTGCTTCCCCTTTTTTTGGTGAAATGGTTCGCTCATACTGCACAATGTTGCTACCAGAATTTTTTTTTCTCTGCAATTCGAATGTAAAACGTCTGTAAACAGTTTACCAGCAGTTTAGCTACCAATCAACAGCGATCAGACAAACTCAAAATTTAAGGCGGACCCACTTAAGGTGGTCTGATAATATGGCGTGAAACACAACAACATAAAGTTGTTTTAAAATAATAATTAAAAAAGATTATTGAAATCAATTTTATTCACAACCATGAACTTTATTTTTAACATCTTCTTTTGCTGTTGATTTTTTTTTTATCAGAAGGTTAACAATGATATACTGCAGGCCTAACCTTTAATCTGTATATCAGTATCTGAATTAAAAAAAAAAAAAAATACTATCAATTTTATTGTCTTTCACTGCTGATATTTGCTTCTTTTTTTTTTAAAATGGTATTTACTGGTTGTATTATTACGGTGGATCCTATTGTTTAACATCTTGCTTCTGTAAAAATGAATGTTTTTGTTTGCTTAAAAATCTACAGCTTTATAATGTGAATTCCAATGTGCACAACCCCAAAAGATGTAGTTTTACTCAAATAATACCGTAAAATCTAAGTTTTTCAGACATTTTCAACATTACAATATTTAATTGTAAAATGTATGCATATTTATTTGTTTTCACAGACAATATTTATAATTTCAACATTTTATTACAGTAAAAAACAAAGTTTTATCCAGTCTCACAATTAACGGTTATTCAATCTATTTAATACAGTAAAAGGAAGTTTTTGGTTTTACACTCCATTACCGTTGGAATTTGACGGTGTTTTGCTGTGTATTTTACTGACTTTTGTTGAAGACATACTGTTTGGCTACTGAGTTTGAGTCCGTTTCTGTTCTGTGGATTTGTTCGCAATGTTTTGTTATTGTGTTAGCACTGTTGCCGCACAGCAAAAAGGTCCTGAGTTCAATTCTCCATCAGGCCGAGGTCTTTCTGTGTGGAGTTCTCCCCATGTTTGCATGGGTTCTCTCTGGGTACTCTGGCTTCCTCCCACAGTCTAAAGACATGAAGTTTGTGGGGAAAGGTTAATTGGATAATCTAAATTGCCCATGTGGGAGTGAATGTGAGTGTGAATGGTTGCCTGTCCCTGTGTGTTGGCCCTGTGACAGACTGGTGACCTGCCCAGGGTGTACCCCTCCTCTCGCCCTATGACAGCTGGGATAGACTCCTGAGACCCTAAAAAGAATAAGCGATAGCGAATGGATGAATGGAAAGCTTCTCATAAAAACACTAAATGCAAAAGGGTTTATCAACATATGAGGCATTCATATTTGCCAAGTAAGGTTAAAGTATGAGGCTACAGATGATAATAAATTAAGAACAATTTGGGAGCCAAAAGAGCCGGCTCTTCTTTGGGAGCCATGCCACAAGAGCTCTGAAAAAAGCCGAACTTCCCATCACTAATCCCCACACAGTGCAAGTGTCCGTAAATAGCGAAAGGCGACAACTCCAAAAAACACCCAGTTCCAAACCATGGCTCTGCTCCAGTGAAAACACCGCTCCACTCCTGATTCCTATTAAAGACAAACAGAACACACTGATGATTAGGCAATCTTCTGATAGCGAGGGTTGTTCAAATAACAATGTAATCCACGGCTGTACTGATGGGGTTAACTCAATAATCCAGCATTGCCTGAAGCCCAGCCACACTGTTAAGTAGAGCAGCTCCTGATGAAGGCAATCAGCTACGGCTGATGAGCTACAGGTTTGGCTGACTTCAGCGCGGGAACTCCTCTTGGCCTGACGGTGCATGTAAACCGACCTTCCAGATACACACACAAACACTTATACCTACAAGCAGGGAAACAGAGGACCAGAAGAGGGGCCACGACAAAACGCACAAAAGCAGAGCATACCTAACACAGCCCCACAGGCAGGACGACCTACGAGAATCGTCAGCCTGAAGTAACTCCAAAAAAACCCATGAGCCCTGGGTACTCAAAACACTCAGTGTCATGGGGCCTGGGTCTTTGTTCTTCTTGTGCTTTTGGTCTTCATGTTAGGTTGTTTAGTTTCTTGCTATGAGTGATTATGTTTACCTCTCTCAGTGTCTAGCATTGTCTTGTGTTTTGTGAGTTTTGTCTGAGTTTCATTCCCCCAGTTACAGTGTGAAGCTTGCGTGTCTTGTCTGAGTCTACGTACTTGTTATGCTTCTTATTTTATTTTGATAGGCCCTGTCTTGTATTCAGTGTATTTAGTTTTGCTTCCTTTCTGTCTCGTTATGTCAGATTCGTACCAGCTGTGTTTCCACCTTTACTCCATCCTCTCATTATTCTGCCTGCGTATTTAAGTCCTCAGCCTCCCCTTGTTTGTTGTTAGTTTCTCCACGTAGGGCCCATTGTTCCTTCAGTGGGCTGGTTTCAGTCATTAAGCAAATGTACTGTTTATAAGATTGGGGAAACCTGCAGTCAGCTGAGACTGAAGAAGTCACTTGGATGAGTGACGAAACGTTTCTCCCACTGAAAACGCTACATCCAGATGAACAGAATCAACTTTTGGAGAAGTCAAAGTTTCATACAGACAGATGTTTTATGTTGTGTGGCTCAGTCTGCTCACTGTTCAGTCACACTGGTGCAGTTGATCGTGCTGTCAGCAGGCTCACTGTACATCATCTCAAAGCTAGGGGGCGACAAACAGCAAAGTTCAGGCTCATTAATACAAACACAGAATATCTACAACATCAGCAACAGCAGTCAGAGCAGGGGTAGGGAACTCCAGGCCTCAAGAGCCGGTGTCCTGCAGGTTTTAGATGTGTCCTTGACAGTGTTGGGCAAGTTACTTTGATAAAGTAATTCAATTATAGTTACTAGTTACCAAGGTTATTATCGTTAACGAAAACTAACGAAATAACGAAAACTAGAAGTGAAAAAACATTTTCATTAACAGAAATAAAAATAAAAACAAAAAAAGGAAAACTAACTAAAACTGTAATGAGTGTTCACAAAACTAACTAAAATTAACTGAATTTATCGCAAAAATGCGTTTAGTTTTCGTTGATGTGTGCGTGTCATACAATAGTCAAGGGTGAAAAAGAAGTTTAGTTTCCAGGTTTTTTTCTTGCTGTGTCTCATTATGCCAGCAGGTGGCAGTACGTTAGTCGAGTCGTCTGTGTTGGTGCTCCGTCCACGCGCAGAATCATGTCAGGAAAAGTCCAATTTGGGATTACTTTGAATATGACTGTGTTTTGGATAAAGCAAGTGTCTTGTAGTGGAACGAGACAAATTATGAGGGACATTTCTAAAGGGAAAAAAAATCCCACAAACCTTAAAGTGCACTTGAAAAGCTCACACAAGAAGGCTAACCTAGCTTACCTGGAGAAGGTAAGGGAGCACGCCCAACCCTCATCACCAGAAACAGAAGCTAACCCCAGGCAAGGCAGCGTGATGCATCCCGAGACAACAGGACTGGGATATCTACATAACTGTGTGAGTCAATTGCCTTAACACCCGGTGCTGCAAGAGTTAATAGTCTCATTGGGGCCAAGATATACATTTTATAGTTGCCATCAATGGTTGTTCATCTGCCTTTATTTGTTTATGTAAAGAACCCATAGGTGGGAATGTGAGTTGTCTGTCTCTGCGTGTTAGCCCTGCGACAGACAGGCGACCTGTCCAGGGTGCAGGGTATGGTAGCTGGAATAGCAACATACCCAAGGATAAGCAGAAGAGAATGACTGATATGATGAAACTGGGATTTTGTTACACTTAATTATTGCAAACACAACTAAAACTATAACTGAAACTAATCAAAACTAAACTGAAACTAATGATTTTCAAAAAAATAAAAACTAAACTAAACTAGCAAACAATTGGTAAAAACTAATTAAAACTAATATAAAATTGAAAATCTGAAGTCAAAACGAAATAAAAATAAAAACTAATGAAAATTGCAAAACTATTAAAACCCTGCTAGTTACTTCTTCAAAAAAGTAACTGAGTTAGTAACTGAGTTACAATATTCTAAAAGTAATTAATTACTTGGAAAAGTAACTATTGCGTTACTTAAAAAAAAAACAAAGAACGTTTAACCCTCTGGGGTCCAGGGTATAATTGGCCATTTTTTTACTACTCTTGATTTTCCCTCCACATTTTACCTTTAAAAACTATTAACTTTGCCTTGTTTGGTATCATTCTTTTTAGCACAACCTCACGTGCCTGAATTTACTGTTATGTTCCCATTTTGTCATACTGTATAACCAGAATTGATCTAAAATCAGACAAAAACCATAAAATCAGCGTAGAAAAAGTTATATTTTTACTGTAACAGCCACAAACATGTTTAATGAATCATATTTCATAACTTCAAATGCAAATATTAATTGTCAATTTTAAAATCCTATGCACAAGTTTTGCAAACAACAAAGTTATTTGCATCCATTTACCTTTTACCCTTTTTTTAAATAACCATTTCAAACTATTTACAGAACAATCAGCTGTTCTTCAATAAGATGCCACACAAATTATTTGTGCCACTCCAAAAAATACTTTCTGTCCACTATAAAGGAGAACATCACAGCCTGATACCTGCAGGTCTGACAGCAGCAGGTGTATCACTGCTGTTTCTACCTGGAGACAGCAGTCGCCTCTGTGGAGAATAGAAATATTTTCCTGCTATTATTTGCTGCTATCTCTATAATCATCATTATCATTTCAGTATTAATAGTGATGTTGCTTTCCCAGATGCATTCAGATGTTCAAATATATTGGTATTATATCAGTCTTTATTACAAGTCCAGCAAGAACTACTTTAAACTGTTGAGTTGAATCTATAATGTAAAGGTTTTTGAATGTTTTATATTCTTATACTGAAGTCTTCAGTGGGTGAGAAGCTGACTGCAGGCTGACAGGAAGTTATAGGCTTTTGAAGTTGCAGGCTTTTGCAGAAGTGTAACGGGTGAGATGTGAGAGCATTTAAGGGCGAGACACACATACAGACACAAATAGTGAGAGGTCATGACACGTACACAGTACACAGCACGCACGCGCCCCCGCACGTGCACACATACACACCATAATAGATCTATTTTGGTAGGGCAGAAGTGAAGATGTATTTTTGCTGCAAATGCAGAATTGTGCCGACGTACTTAGAGGAACTGCAACAGATCTCCCACAGGGAAGCGACAGCGAAGACGAGCTGAGGGGAAGCACCGACCCGAAGACTATGTTCTTTTAAAACTATGTTAAAGTTCACGGAACATTTTGTGGTTTAGGCTGACGTATGCTTTGTTTAAATCTGCCTACCAACAGAAAAGGGGGCTGTACTATCTTAACCCTATAAAACTGTTGTCTGAATATGGTAAAGACAGTTCAATACTGATTGGGTTGTTGAACTCACACATGTGTTCATTAAAATACTGTCTAATTGCACACTGGACCGGATCTGTGGTTATTTATGGATTCCTCTCTCAACAATGAACCTTAACACCTCATTGTTCTGACACACAACACAAAACTATCCACAACACTACACACTAACTACACAAGACAACACATTAACTACACACTCCAAACACGCTAAACGTCACAAATCTCACATCTCAAAACTCTCTCTCTCTCTCTCCCTCGCCGTCACTCCTAAAACTTTCCCTGTTTTGTTTTGTTTTTTTGCTCATAAGCAGAGAGTGGTTGCTAGCGCTAACGTGGCGAAACTATTGAGAAAAAAACGCTGCGTATATATTGTTTATCATGACTCTGGTTTTACGTGGCCTATCAACACAATTTAAAAACTGGTATATGTCACCTTGTTGCTTTGTCTTTAAGTGGTCACGTGATTGACTTACCACGACTACTTTATTCTTCCTCAGTCAAACAGCAGCACTCATGCGATTGTTTTGCCCCCTGAGCTCCAGGTGTTGTGCTAGACAGTGATCGTGATTACCGTCGGCGGGAGCGCGCAGCTGCTTAAAGCTGTAGCGTCCAGATTACTTACAGCTGCTTCTGTGCAGCTGATATAAGATGCGGTAAACTGAACACAGCTTCAGCCGTCTGTTTGTTGAAAAATAGTAACGGACCGCATTTCCTTGTTAGTAACTGTAACGGCGTTGTAACGATAGGAATAGTAATTAGTTAGATTACTCGTTACTGAAAAAAGTAACGCCGTTACTTGTAACGCCGTTATTCCCATCACTGGTCCTTGATCCAACACAGCAGATTTAAATGGCTAAATGACCTCCTCAACATTTCTTTAAGTTCTCCAGAGGCCTGATAATGAACTAATCATTTGAATGAGGTGTTGTGACCCAGGGTGAGATCTAAAACCTGCAGGACACCGGCTCTCGAGGACTAACGTTCCCTACCCCTGAGTCACAGGGACTTTTAGCTTGTGATGAGGTCTTACCTGGTGGAGCTGTACTCAGAGAGTCTCAGGTCAATCAGAGACCTGCTGGAGTTTCCACACAGACCCTCCACAGATGAACCAGCAGGTCCTGCACAGGATCAGGACAGAATGAGTCAGATCAGCATCAATATTCAAACTGCACGAACACAGCAGCTCAATAAATAACAGCACAGTTTGGGGTTTACATTACATTTATTAAACTTTTTTATTTTCTGTACCTTCTAAGTGGATCTGTGCGGTGTCGCCATCAAAGAAGACAGAGATGTTGAGGTTGGAGAGCGACAGCTTGGCAGTGACTCCAGTTTGGTCCTTAGAGAGCTGCACACCGTAAACCAGCTGAGGTGAGCTGTTGAGGGTCAGCGTGGAGTCGTCCAGCTGCATCACAGCAGAGACAAAGTGGAGGAAACACTGAGTGAAACATGTCAAACACACAAACAGGCTGATTTCACAGCAACAACCACTGAGTTCAGCAGCTCTGAAAGAACTGCTTCTAACAGCCCTGAGAAGAAAGATCCCTCATTGAGTCTCTGTGTCACCACAGCTTTTCTTTGATACACAAAGATTACATATTTACATGTTGTTGCCTTGACAATGCTGCAGCGGAACAAAGCTGGAGTTGTGGAGGATTGCGGTCTCATTACACGTGAGACTGAAGCAGGTTTCTTGAGAGTTGATCACTGTAGCAGGTCGATACAGCTCACCTGAGGATTGAAGGAGAGTTTATTTTAGTTCAAACACTCACAGATCACTGACTCATTTAACAACTGTGAGCACAAACATCACCGTAACATATTACAGAATCCCAATCTCGAGTTTGGAGCTTTAGATTCACTTACCCGAGTGTCTGCATCCACTGATGTCTAACAAACATTGAGATGAAGAAACAGAATTCAGTGAAACAAACACAATCAATGTTACGACCAAAAAGCAGAAGCAATGTCGGACTTGTTAAAAGGAAAACAATGATGTTTGTCTTAGAAAGTATTTAATGTAGTATTTAAACATTCAATTCAATTTCAATTCAATTCAACCTTTATTGACAGACTTTATGTCCATAAAAAAACAAGACAAAACACAAAAAGCAAAACTCAACATATAAACCTTAATAAAAAATATATAAAATATGAAACATTTGTAAAAATATAAAACCATAATACACATAAAATACACAATTACTTAAAATAAATAAATAAATACACAAACACTTCAGCCAGTGCTTTCTCAGGCTGGTAATGGGAACCACTCACAGTCGGATCTGTGAATGCTAAAATTATTCTGTTACTACGCCATGCAGCTGTTCTCTAAAATTGAACATTAACTTTCTTAAAAGTGCTTTAAATGTCCAAACACCCACAGCTACAAACATTTTGACTGGCACTACCCCCTCTAGGTGTCCTACAAAGGATTCTCATCGCATCATTATATGCAACATGCAGCGTCTGCATGCTACGTTGTTTGTAGGATGACCACAAGGGGGCAGTATATAGCGGTGTGCAATATGCTTTAAACAAAGGCACTTTAACTGGGCATCGACAAAAGCTGAATGTGCGTGCATTGGTATTTGCATGCACATAGAGCTTACACTGTTGTCTGTATATGTTTGTCATCATTTATATGATCAGTAATAAAGTGACCGAGGTATTTCACCTATGAAGCTCCTGTAACCCAGCACTACTTGGACTAAAAACAACCAAGTCATCTGCATACATAAGATGATTATCAAAGTTTTATCTAATATGCACCCAGTGTTACAGGCCCTCAGCTGTATGGATGAATCATCAGCATATAAATTAAATAAAATTGAAGATGACACCATTGCTGACACCAAAGGGGGCAGAAATACTGCTTCCCTATTTAACCTGCATGTTCTGATGAGTGTACCAGTGAGAGAGAATCATGAACTAGCATGTTTTAAATGTTCTGCAGTGATGTAATCCAAACCACAAGCTTTACTATCAGATAACCTATGAATGGCTTTATATACCTCATCTGTCCTTACACTTATTGTGTCATTACTCATTTCAAAATTGTCCTCATATGGTTCACTTTTTATACAGTTAAACAACGCACTGTTATGCTGTCCCCATAATGCTGCAATGTTATCTGCCCCAGAAACACCTTCAACAGTTGATGGTAGAGATGGTTTACACTTATTAACAGCTTTCACCTCTTTCCACAAATCTGCCATATTATTACACAGCATTGTCCTGGCCAAAGAATCTGATCTCAGCATTTGCTCATTTTTAGTTACGAAACCAACAGCGTACTTATATCTGGCATTCACACATTTTTTCTGTTCAAATTCTGGGCCTTGTTTAGGTCTTCCAGCCATGGCCCAACAT
The DNA here is from genome assembly GCF_001858045.2 of Oreochromis niloticus. Classification (NCBI taxonomy): domain Eukaryota; kingdom Metazoa; phylum Chordata; class Actinopteri; order Cichliformes; family Cichlidae; genus Oreochromis; species Oreochromis niloticus. Next base: position 51,407,665 of record NC_031967.2, read on the forward strand.
TTATAAGCTACACGAGCTTCATCATGGTACATGGCTACATGTTCTTTCCAGCTGTTAGGTTTCGTATGCTTATACTGTTTATCAAGCAGTGTGCCACTTTCATACAGAGCAGTCACTATATCATCATACATGGAGCTGAGTTCATGTTTATGTAGAGCATTCTTACAGATGACATCCTTACTCAAAATAGCTTCTTTGGGCAAAGAAATGTTGTTCAGATGTGTATCGGTATTACTATGATAAGCTAAGAAGTCATCTTCACTAAATGCTGACTAGTCTAATTATACAGCAGTAGCACTACTAGCAATATTATTTCCAGTTGTTGCTGGCATTTGTTCCACATTCACAGTAAAATCAAAAGGTATATGGTCTGACACAGTTACCTCATACCTGATAGTCATGTTTGCTAAAGCTGCATATCCATCAGCTGTACAGATACAGTGGTCCAGCCATGATGTACTATGCCAGGCTTCACTTATGTATGTGTAGCTATCTGCAGTCAGTAACACTTTGGTAGACAGGATAAGATTATTATCTTCACAAAAGTGGGTTAAGTGGTTAGAAAACCGAGAACTGCTGTCTGTGAGATCAGCATTAAAGTCACCTGAAACATATATGCTGTAAGTATCGTTGTCTTGAATAAATGCAACCAGCTACTGAGGTATTCTTGCTCATTTTCACAAGATTCATAGGGAGGATATATATCAAGAATAATAAAACTACTATTGTTCTGTGTATATTGTATACCAATACTCCAGTCTACATCCAGTCTAAGGGGCTTTATCACATTAACAGACGTGTATAGTTGTTTAGAAACACTGAGACACTCACCACTGGATCAGGGATAAATGTGAACAACTCCACAGCTGTTTGTGTCCCAAAGTGATACAGCTCCAAACCAAACTGTAACGAGCAAACAGAAAAGTTTCAGACACTGTTGGAAAGTTTGCTCTAAAAGCTTTTACAAAAGTGTTTGATGTGATAAAACCTCAAATTTTATTTTTGGGGTTTTCAGTGTTTATACAATTAATTTGAGGTAAAACAGTGAAAAGTGACACCAGTCAGATTTGACTGTGTGATACAGAAACACTCACATGAGAGAAAGATCTCCAAAAATAACATTCCAAACTGTTCTTAATGGTGGGTAAACTTTCATAAATAAAACTCTCATCATCAGAGGAAGGTTGTAGAAATGTCCCAAAGTAAAATCTTTTTGCGCCCCGTGAACGCTCCACGATACAGTCGCCTCCAGTTTCAGGACTGAAAAAGCCGTTGAAACAGACGGTAACATTTCCAGATGTTATGTTTACCTGTGGAAAATCAGAGACACAACGAGTCAAACATCAACATCTTTTGTGCTTTGAGTCATTTACAGCTGAACTGTTGGTGTCAGAGCTGCTCAGGTTTCAGTCAGAGCTCTCGCTCTGCTTCAGGAAGCTGCATCAGCTGATGTTCACATACTCAGCATCACTGCAGAGGACATTAATGAGACTCTGAGCTTAAAGCCAGCTGCCCTCTGAGGGCCTGAACCCGGGAACAGAGAGTGTGTGACCTTCATGAACTGCTGATGTTCACTCAGTCTGCAAACATGATCTCTGCCACAGGTGGAGACTAAACAGCAACAGTGATGGAAACACAAAGATCTGCTAAAACATCAGGCTTCATCCTACTCACATAGAGCTGCTCGTACTGCTGTCCATAATACGTGATGGGACATGAGCTGATGTCCACCCCTGAAGACTCAGCGAATAAGTAAGTCTTCTAAGTTTCTGTCTGAGCACCTGAAGACACAGAGACACATGAGAGCTGTGAGCTACAGTCTGTTAGCTACAGGCTGAAAAACTGACTTCATGAATGGATTAAACAGCGTTTGTTCACCAATCAGTGTAAAGCTTTACTATGACATCATCAGTTTGCTGTTCTTGAAAACACAGATAACAAGTAATGACAGCTTGATAAGACTTCTGGATACTGAAGGTAATAAAACAGAATCAGGAACTTCCTCAATAGTCTGATGAGAAGTTAAATAGATCAAACTTTTTATAATAACTGTTGTGTGAAAAATAATTTATGCTTTTAAATAAATTATCACCAGCAATTTGGATATTATCAATGCTGTTTTGGCTTTTGTTGATGGCAGTAATTAGGGAAAGTTAGGTCACATTTGTGGGTGGTTGATATCAGCACCTCTTTGTAGGGAGGAGTGAGATAGACTACGATAGTCATATTCATGTTGATGGCTTTTTTTTCCTTTAATTGATTAATTGATTTATTTATAATATAATCTGTGCATGTCTTTATAAGTTGAATTTCATTAAATAAATCATTTTTCATTTATTAAGTACTGTCAGGGTAGTAGTAGTGTTAGTAGTTGTAGTGGTGGTAGTAGTGTTAGCCAGTGATGGGCAGTAACACGTAGTCCAATTACTTTTTTCAAGTAACGAGTAATGTAAGGGATTACTATTGCAAAAACAGTAATTAGATTACCGTTACTTTCACGTAGGAACGCTGCGTTACTGCGTTACTACAACCGTGATTTTTTTGCGAGAATGTCTCATGACAGTGACGTAAGCGAGTGCGACGTTCGTGACAACAGCTGTGTGCAGATCAACAATGGATAATATATCAAGTACGGGAGAGAGTATGAGCGTGCAGCGTTTAAAGCGTGGAAGTACTGACCTTACTTTGAGTTTGAGTCCATAAAAAGTGACAAAAACATTAGTGTCCGTTGTGCGTGGGAAGAAAACGTCTTTTTACAGTGAAAAAAACCCTTAAACTTCCGAGCAAGCAGCGAGTGTACTACGACTGTAATGGGAAATTCACATTCCTACCACCTGAAGTATTCAGACTTTTTAGAGAGTGTGGCTATTTTTCACTTGGGCTGCTGGTTTGGTTCAGGTGTTCATCAGCACTCCTGTCTTAGAGGGTTATTCTGCCTCTTGTTTGTCTGTATCTAAACAGTCTCCTGAAATTAATGTATTACCATTTCACGTTTGTATTTAAAAGTGCTTGGAAGAGGAAAGCATAAATATATTATCTTACATTTCTTTAACTGAACAAGCTAACACCTTTCTAGTCTTTCTTTCCGTCAGTCACACTGCTTTTCATTATCTCCCACTATTTTTATTTTCTCAAATAAATGTTTAGATTTGTTGAGTTAATTATTAGGTATGCCCTCACTGTCATTTGTTATGCTCTTATTTTGTAAGGATGCTTCCTGTTTGTGCACGGAGTATGCGCGAGTTCAATAAAACAAAGTCACCCCTTGCGGTGTGAATGTTCCGGTGAAAGCCGATGCCCCACGTGTGATTATTCCTCCGTCTAGATATTAAGTATCTTCAATATTCATGCAGATTCCGCTGGAAGACCCGTCTCTGCTAACAGGTTATGGGCCCAGTAACATATTGAAGCTACGCAAGGAGAAAGTTTACCACCAGAAAAGTCGCAAAGTACAGCGTGTTCGGTGAGGACTAGCATGCTAAGTTAGCACCATGAGTAAGCGTGCTGGTGAACCTAGTGGCCGATGGGCAAGGTTGGTTTTTGACGGAGATGAGAAGAATTATGAACTGTGGGAGACAAAATTTTTGGGACATCTTAGATTACAAGGTCTGAAAGACACAATATTGAAAAGTGATGACGAAGATGAGGACGATGAAGATAAGAATGCCCAGGCCTATGCAGAGTTAATACAGTTCCTGGATGATAAGAGTTTATCGCTTGTGATGAGAGAAGCTGCCGATGATGGACGCGAGGCACTGAAAATTTTAAGAGATTATTATGCAGGAAAAGGTAAACCAAGAATTATCAGCCTTTATACTGAACTGACTTCTCTGAAGAAGGCAAGCAGCGAGAGCGTCACGGAGTACATCATACGCGCAGAGACATTTATTACAGCCCTGAGAAATGCTGGAGAGACACTTAGTGATGGTCTGCTTGTAGCGATGGTGTTAAAAGGTTTACCAGAAGCTTTTAAACCTTTTTCTGTCCACATAACGCAAAGTGAATCAGAAATCAAGTTTGCGGAATTTAAAACAAAACTCCGCAGCTATGAGGACACTGAGAAAATGCGGTTAGTGGAACAAGAGGATAACATCATGCAGGCGAGAGTGCAACCTAGCGCGAGACCCGCAGCAGCTGCTAGTGACCACAAGAGAGACATGTCAGACATAGTCTGTTTTAAGTGTGGCCGGCGGGGACACAAGGCCAGAGCATGCCACTACAAACAGTGGTGCAGTCACTGTAGAAGCAACACCCATCGAGAGTCAACTTGCAGGAGACGACAACGGAATGATGAAGCGCGCACAGCCTCGGAGGAGGGCGGCAACGCAGAGAGCGACGACACCTATGTCTTTCGGATGAGCGATGACTACACAGAACCTCAACAGCGACAGGACATCAGGACCAAAGGCCTGATGGTGGATACTGGCGCAACTTCACACATCCTGAATGATAAAACAGCATTCAAGAAATTTAATGACGACTTCCAGCCGGGAACACACTGTGTGGAATTAGCTGATGGCACCAGGTGTAAAGGAGTGGCTGAAGGCAGAGGAGATGCAGAGGTTTGCTTGATTGACAGCAGAGGGAGACAGTGTAAAGCAACACTGAAAGACGCTCTATACATTCCCTCATTTCCACAGAATATTTTCTCTGTGAGAGCGGCCACCGCGAATGGAGCTACTATCATCTTTAAGAAAGGAAGGAACGTCCTTCAACACAGAGACGGTACAAAGTTCTACATCCATGAGCACAACAGACTTTATTACCTTGAAACTGTAAGTGAGTATGATGATAAGTGTAATAATTGTTTTGATGTAAAGACATGGCACGAAATTTTGGGACATTGCAATCATAGTGACATTCTGAAGTTACAAAATGTGGTTGAAGGTATGAAAATCAAGGGGAAAACAGACAACCAAAGTTTGAACTGTGAGGTGTGTATCCAGGGAAAATTTGTCCAGACTAGGAATAGAAACCCTGACAGAAGAGCCGAGAAACCTCTCGAGCTGGTACATACGGATCTAGCAGGGCCGATAGATCCAGAGTCACGAGATGGACACAGATATGCATTATTGTTTACCGATGACTTTTCCGGTGCAGTATTTGTATATTTTCTCAAAAACAAAAGTGAAACAATGCAAGCAACTGAGATCTTTTTGGCCGATACAGCCCCACACGGGAAGGTAAAGTGTATCAGGTCAGACAACGGCACAGAGTTCATGGCAAAGAGTTACCAGGCATTGTTAAACAAACACGGAATAAGACATGAAACTTCAGCCCCATATTCCCCTCACCAGAATGGTACAGCAGAACGTGGCTGGAGAACACTTTTTGATATGGGAAGGTGCATGCTTATTGAGAGTGCCGTACCAAAGAAACTATGGACGTATGCAGTTCAAACAGCGGCTATTGTGAGAAACAGGTGCTTTAACAACAGGACAGGACAGACACCTTACTTTTTGCTGACTGGGCGAAAGCCTAATCTATCCAGAATGCGAAAGTTTGGGTGTGAGTGCTTACAAGCAAGACAAGGGTAAGCTGGATTCTAGGTGTACAAAAGGGATTTTTGTAGGCTACGACAAAAACAGTCCAGCATACAAGGTTTATTTCCCAGACAGCGCTAAAGTGCAAAAGTTTAGGCTGGTTAAGTTTGTAACCAAACACAATGAGGAAAAGCAAACACAAACTGATACGACATCTGAGGATGAGGACATACAGGTGTGGGAGAGACCAAACATGAACAGGGAAAGCCCCAGTACCAGTTCACAGGAACCAGGTACTGACAACCAACCAGAAGTGAACAGTCAGATGCCACTTAGTGATGAGACTGAAAATTCCAGAAGGTATCCTTCTAGAACAAGAAAGAAACCAGATTATCTAAGTGAATATGAGTCAGGAGAAGACATTGATGATCAAGTGCTGACTAACATAGACTACTGTTACAGACTGATAAGTAACTCACCCGTGACATTCAGTGAAGCTGTAAAGTCACCCAACTCTAAAGAGTGGAAAGCAGCTATGGATGAGGAAATGCAATCCTTAAAAGAGAACAACACCTTTACCCTAACAAGCTTACCTGAGGGAAAGAAAGCAGTGGGGGGTAGATGGGTATATGTGAAGAAAAACAGTGGTGACGGATCAGAAAAATATAAAGCACGGTACGTAGCTAAAGGTTACAACCAGTGTTTTGGGATAGACTATGATGAAACTTTTTCTCCGACTGCTAACCTGACAAGCATAAGAGTATTGATGCCGTGTGCGATACAAGAAAACCTGATTTTGCATCAGATGGATGTAAAAACTGCATACTTGCATGCACCAATAGACTTTGAAGTTTACGTTGAGCAGCCGGAAGGCTATGAAGTAAAAGGGAAAACGAATGAGAAACTGGTCTATAAGCTGGAAAAGTCACTTTATGGGCTTAAACAGTCAGGCCGAAACTGGAACAGGACATTACATGACTATTTGATAGAGAACGGTTTCATGCAGAGTCCTGTAGATCATTGTGTTTACACAAGGAAAACAAGAAAAGACAAAGTGATCATGATCATATGGGTTGATGATATTATTATTGCAGCCAGTGATGAAAGTGTTTTGAAAACTGTGAAGGGAATGCTAACTGCAAGGTTCAAAATGAAAGATATGGGGAAACTCAAACATTTTCTTGGTATTGATTTTGAGCAAACCAAAGACTGTGTAAAAATGTCACAAGAGAGATATGTAGAAAACATACTGGAAAGATTTCAAATGCAAGACTGTAAACCAAGATCAACACCTTGTGAACAAAAGTTGAACTACAATGATGATGCTGAGAAAATGAACAATGTCAGGATGTACAGAGAGGCAGTAGGTAGCCTTATTTACTTGACCTCTTGCACACGACCGGATTTGAGTTTTGTTGTGAGTAAGCTGTCACAGCACTTCAAAGAGCCAACTGTGGAACATTGGACTACTGTGAAACATGTTCTAAGGTATTTGAAACAATCAAAAGACAAGACATTGTGCTACAGGAAAAGTGACAAAGATTTGAGAGTACAAGGTCACAGTGACTCAGACTGGGCTGCAGATGTGACTGACAGGAGGAGTACTACAGGTTACTGCATAAGCCTGAATGAAGAAGGTACTTTGGTGTCATGGCGAACAAAGAAGCAGCCAACTGTTGCCTTGTCAACTTGTGAAGCAGAGTACATAGCTTTGGCAGCAACAACACAAGAATGTTTGTACTTGACACAACTGTTGCAAAGCATGTATGTGCATCAAAAGGGACCACCAAAGATTTTTGAGGACAATCAAGGGACTATCGCATTGGCAAAGAATCCTGTTAACAGACAGAGGTGTAAGCATATCGATATCAAGTATCATTTTGTAAGATCAACAGTTCATGCTGGAAATTTGGTACTGGAATATTGTTCGACAGGTCTGATGGTGGCCGATGTTATGACGAAGCCAGCAACAAAGGGGAAATTGTTGAAGTTTGAGAAATATATGTTTGGAGTATAAACAAATAGTAAAGAAAAACTGTTTCTGTTGGAATGTATGTAAAACTGACAACGTGAGTGCAAGTGGGGGTGTTGAGTTAATTATTAGGTATGCCCTCACTGTCATTTGTTATGCTCTTATTTTGTAAGGATGCTTCCTGTTTGTGCACGGAGTATGCGCGAGTTCAATAAAACAAAGTCACCCCTTGCGGTGTGAATGTTCCGGTGAAAGCCGATGCCCCACGTGTGATTATTCCTCTGTCTAGATATTAAGTATCTTCAATATTCATGCAGATTCCGCTGGAAGACCCGTCTCTGCTAACAAGATTCTTCTTTATACATACTAAAAGAAAATAAATGGAAAATAATTTAAGATTCAACTTTCTGTATTGCTATTTCCATGAAACAAGGCAAGATGAAATACAGCCATCTAATTGATTTATAACAGTAACACAATACCAGTAAAATAAAACAATAACAATAAAGGAGAACAAAACCAAAAGTGTCATCATGCATGCTCAATCATCACCAAGTGACGAAACATTTCTCCCACTGAAAATGCAGTCAGATGAACAGAATCAACATTTTGGGAAAACAAAACGTGGTTATAAAATTAAACCACACCCTGCAGTGGTATGGGTGTGGGGTCAGAATAGTGCCAGTTGATCTTGATACTGAAAAAGAAAAAGGCAATGACAGATAAAAACTCAAACTGAAAAAGGAAACACAAAAGCAGGAAGAAATATTAGCTAATGTCAGCTGGCGAGGCATAACTGAGTCCTTTGCTGTTAAGGAAATTGTTAGATTTTTGTTTGTATAGCCTTTCTGTGCCATTTAAAGGAGCGGCATGATTATGACATCTTGAGTGGCCGATATGCGGGTGGATAATCTTTCCACTCATCCAGTGTCTTCTGGAGCCACATGCCTGGCAGAAGGAAGCTGTCAGTCCTCCAACTCCGTCTCAGAACAGCTACAGAGCCCTTTAAATGGTTGCAACTAACTATGAAACAGTTCAATTACATTTTATTTATATAGCGCCAAATCACAACAACAGTTGTGTCTGTGTGTGATCAGAGGTGAAGCTGCTTCCTGGTTGTTGATGTTTGTTTCTAAAGATGTTGTTGATGAGACTTTGTAGAAAGCAGCTGGTCTGAGTGATGTGATCAGAGTGCAGTAGATAATGTCTGACAGCAGTTTGAAGAGGAAATGGATTCTGTTCTGTTCTTCACTCATCACCTACCTGACAGCTGACACCTCACACCTGTTTCTCACCTGCAGGTCAGACAGGAGGACGCAGAGAGGATTTATAATCTCTAACATCATTAATTACATTTCTTCAGTTTTGGCTGTTTTAGAACTCTCTCATCTCTATTAACTATTAGCATACCACTGCTAATGCAACTCAGGTCATTAATATGAGAGATATACTCACATTTCTGGGATTCTCTGACTTTCATTTTAAATATATACTTTATATGTTTGTTTCTAGTACCTGTTTTCTTACTATTAACATCTGAAGGCATGGAGGGGTGAGGGGTGTGAAGGGGAGGGGTGGAGCGACATGTTCAGGAGACTGCACCAGGTAAGACTGTGATCCATCCTAACCACAGTCTCAAATTTCAACCTGAAGCCTGGAGAGGGGAGAGAGTAGCAGGAGCAGGAGCAGGAGAGGAGTGCAGAGCTGGACAAGGACCTGAAAAGTTGCTCACACTGCATTGTGACAAAATAAGACACTGTAAATAAAACACTGATGTCACATGACTGAGCATCAGAAGTTTTTTGTTTTTTTTAATCCTTCAAACATGTGGACAATGTTCAAAATGTCTGTTGAAATAAATACTTTAGGACAAATTTAAAATGTTTTCTTTATTTTTTTTAGGATTAAACATTTCAGCATTTGTTACTGTTGTAGTGTCATTATGATGGGAATAATAATGAAATTAGAAAGGAACATTTACATTTTTAATTCACTAACACTGCTGGTTGCAAGTAGGTTGCAAGGACACCTTTACTGATTAGCATTCATTGTTATTGCTCATCAACTCACCACACAATTGATAATGAGGAGGAAAACTACCCATAAAGGCAAAAACTGCTTTGTTGCAGACTGGAAAAGATTTATATTTTGCTGTGAATAATTAGGACATTTTACAGTCTTTCCTGGGATCGTCTCACTGGAATAATGAGTGAAATCTGGGTTTGTGCAGTGGGCACAGACTTATAATGGGGAGCTGTATGAGTTCTATGAGAGACACGTAGCACACAGTCCTGGTAATCAGCACTGCACTCTATGAGCTGTCTGTAAGTCATCTTCAAGGCTACAGAAAGCTGCTGCTCAGGTATCGATGAGAACACACATTTGTAAACACATCGCCGCTGTCAACGTGTGAGAACAGAATTTAAAGCATGTGCCATTGCTTGGCATGAAATCTGCACTGATCTGTCACAAAAAACTTTGTTTCGTTTAGAAGTCACGAACACAGTCATGAAGAGTGTAAGACAAGATGATGTTGAGTCATTTGCACTGCACCTGTTAACAGGACAACAATGCAAAGTACTTCAACCATCACATACTGTTCATACTTAAACCCCTCACAGTATGAAAAACTAAAAAAAACAAACAGGAGCAGAAACTGAAACTGTGGATGCAGAGTCACTGACAGCTAAAAGAGCAAATAAACTAAAATTAAATTAAAACAAGAAGCTATTAACAATCATGATACAGACAAACAGCAAGAATGTAAAAACAAATATAAAGATCATGTTAAGGTTCAGATATTGAGGGGAATCCAAAAATAACCACAGATCCAGCCGGGTGCAATTAGACGGCATTTTAATGTACACACGTGCGGAGTCCGAACGCTGTGCAGATTTCAGCGTCGAACTATCGTACAATAGTCAAGCAAAGGCTTTATAGGGTTGGGGGTGATACTGCTCCCCCCCCTCTCAGACACAATACAGCATACGTCAATCCAAAACCACAAATGTTCTGTCAACCCTTGACACAGTCCAGAGAACATCGTCTTCGGCTCGGTGCTTCCCCTCAGCTCGCCTTCGCTGTCGCTTATCTCTGGGACATCTGGTGTACTTCCTGGAACAGACTAACACGTACGCACCCCCACTTTGCAGTCGCAAACACATCTTAACTTCTTACCTACTAAATGAGTCTACTTATATGTATGTGTATGTGTCAGCTTCTGCTGCCCTTTGTTTCACCTCTCAGCTCCCCAGCTAGACCTTGTAACCTTTCCACTAGACAGAAGGCCAGCATGTATTGAAACTATGTGTGTGCAATAATCTTGACTGATATATAAAATATATAAAACAAATGTTTCAATCCAATACAACTACTTGAAGCATACTCAAAGCTTAATCAAAGATAAATGCATAATAAAATAACCTGCTCAAAATTCTTGCACTCAGACTCTGCTTTCGGTTTCACTTCTGCAGAAGCATGCCCTGCAGAAGTGTTTCCTGTCTCATTTTGGCACAGAGTTACTCTACGTGGGGGCCTTTTCTTTCACCATGCAGTCTGCATATAAACATTTAAGATTATTGTTATAACCTCAGGATAGAAATGCTCGGAAACTCAAGTGCCAGTTTCAGGACGTTTACTGACCACTTTGTTAAACAATCACAGCTAGTCGTGACACATACAGGAAACTGTCCCACCCATAACATTCCGGCAGGGAGAACCCTGAAAACCCTCTGAAGGTTCCGGGGTGCAACGCCCCCAAACATACATTAACAACAACACTGTCTATAACACTTCCCTCCCCTTAAGCAAAAACCCACAACATAGCAATTATGCATAAGTACGGAAAGAGAGGGAGAATTCACCCCACATTATTTTAACAATTCAGTCTATCAGGGGGCTTGTGCTGCCTCTTTGACCTTCTCAGTCCTGCTGCTGGGTTCTCCAGGCTAGGAGCCTGCTGAGCTCCTGTGGCTGGGTTCGGCTCAGGTGACTTAGATTGCTCCACCAGCCCTTCTGGTGATACTGAAGAACCAATCCCGATCTCAGGGGCTGCTGACATGACTTCCCCTCCGGGTGAACCACTCTGAGGCCCCACAATGTCCACAGCCCCGTTTCCACCATGTGCGTGCAAACCACTCTGAGCCCTCTTCCCAGCTCCGTCCGTGCGGGCTCTCACATGATCCTTGTGCCTGCGAACTCGTCTGCCATCCAACAACTCCACCACAAAAGATACTGGTCCCGAACTGTGGTGAATGATGCCAGGCAGCCACTGTGAACCACCTGTAAAGTTTTTGATATACACACAGTCTCCATGCTTGAAAACACAGCCTCTGGCATGTAGATCATGTCTCACCTTCTGCCCACTTTGTGACTGGGTGACCCTGGCTCCCACATCTGGGCGAAGAAGATCCAGATGAGATCTGGGCTTCCTCCCCATCAGCAACTCCGCTGGGGACAAGCCTGTGGTGGTATGAGGCGTGATGCGATACTGAAACAGGAAACGGCAGAGCCTCTTTTCTATTGAAAGACCTGGCATTTTTTTCAGACCGTCTTTCAGTGTCTCCACGGCGCGCTCCGCTAAGCCATTGGAGGCAGGGTGGTAGGGTGCAGTGCGGATATGTCGGATCCCATTTCTCTCCATAAATTCTTGGAAAACCCCACTTGTGAACGTGGGCCCATTGTCCGTGACCACTGCCTCAGGTAATCCATGTGTTGCAAAGATTCTCCGGAGTGTGTCTGTAACGACTGGGGCTGTGATGGTTGGCGTTATGTGGGCATCCAGCCATTTTGAATGCGCATCCACCAACACCAGGAACATGTGGCCCAAAAAGGGGCCGGCAAAATCTAGATGAAGCCTGGACCATGGACGGCCAGGCCACTCCCATGGGTGGAGTGGGGCAGGTGGTGGCATTTTTTGGTTTGACTGACATTGAGAACAGGCTTTTACCTTGTCTTCCAAAGCACTGTCCATTCCCGGCCACCACACGAATGACCTTGCCAGACTTTTCATTCGAGAAATCCCTGGATGAGCCTCATGCAACACTTCAATAATCTGTGACCGACCTGGAGGCGGAACAATGACTCTGGAACCCCACAGGATGCAGCCATCTTGAACACCGAGCTCCTGCTGACGCTTGGCATACGGTTTGAGCTGATCCTGCTCCACTGTTGCTGGCCAGCCCTGCAGCAGCCACTGTTTAACCTGAGATAACTCTGGATCCCGTTCAGTCCATGCTTTGATGTTTTTAGCACAGACCGGAGAGTTCGCCAGCCTGTCCAGCAAAAACACAGTTTCTGGGGGCATACTCGACTGGTCGGGGACCTCCGGGAGGGGGAGGCGGCTGAAAGCATCTGCATTCGCATTCTCAGGTCCCGCCTTATAAACAATGCGATACTGGTATGCCGACAGTGTTAATGCCCAGCGCTGAACCCGGGCTGAAGCCATGGGTGGGATGCCTTTTGTTTCACTAAAGAGACTCAGGAGGGGCTTATGGTCTGTAACAACAGTAAATGGGCGGCCATACAGGTACTGATGAAATCGTTTCACAGCAAAAACTATTGCTAAGCCTTCCTTCTCAAGCTGTGAATAGCCCTTTTCTGCTGCTGTGAGCGTGCGTGACGCATATCCGACCGGTTTCTCTTCCCCCTCTTCCATGCGATGTGAAAGAACAGCTCCTATGCCATACGGGGAGGCATCGCAGGACAGGACCACCTCCTTCTCCGGATCAAAATGCACCAGGAGCGGTGCCGACTGTAACAGTTCTTTTACCCGTCTGAAGGCCTTCTCCTGTGCTTGGGACCACCTCCACTGACTGTCTTTGTGCAGTAGCCCATACAGGGGAGCAAGCATGCTGGAGAGGTCAGGCAAAAACTTCCCATAATAGTTCACTAAGCCCAAGAATGATCTTAGTTCAGCTACATTCTTTGGACTCGGGGCTTCCTTTACTGCCCTCACTTTCTCTTCCAGCGGGGACAGGCCCTGAGCAGAGATGCGATGACCCAGGTATGTCACGCTAGGGGCTTGGAAAACACACTTACTGCGCTTCAAACGCAACCCTGCTTCTGAGAGCTTCTTCAACACCTGCTCAAGGTTACGCAGATGCTCCTCTTCTGTTTTACCTGTAACTAAAATGTCATCCAAGTACACAGCAACACCAGGAATGTTTTGCAGAAGATTGTCCATGGTGCGTTGAAAGATAGCCGGACTGGATGCAACGCCAAACACCAGGCGGTTGTACTTGAACAGCCCCTTGTGTGTGTTTATTGTCACATATTTTTTTGATTCCTCATCCAGCAGCAACTGCTGGTAAGCATGACTCATATCCAACTTTGTGAATGTCTGACCACCTGCCAGTGTGGCAAACAGGTCATCCACTCGAGGCAGAGGGTAGGCGTCGAGCTGAGAGGCTTGGTTTACTGTCAGTTTGTAATCACCGCATATACGCACCCCTCCGTCCTCCTTCAACACTGGTACAATCGGGGCTGCCCAGTCCGAGAACTCTATTGGCTCAATGACCCCTATCTGTTGTAGTCTCTCCAACTCTGCTTCCACCTTGGCCTTCATGGCGTATGGTACAGTGCGTGGTTTGAAAAAGCGTGGCCGGGCAAAAGGATCCACACACAGCTTCACAGTGGTGCCCCGGAGAGTGCCCAATTCATTCTTGAACACATCAGCATACTTTCCCAGTAATTCTGCTATTACAGTAACATACCTGATTTCCCTCCAGTTCAGGTGGATTTTCTGCAGAAGGTCACGACCCAGCAGACTAGGCCCCTCCCCTTCCACCACCAGTAGTGTTGCTGCAGCTTCTTGACCCTGATAGGCTGCATGCACCTCTATGGCACCAAGCAGGGGAATGCATTCACCCGTGTACTGTCTCAGGCTTATCTCAGTCGCTTGGAGAGCTGGTGCCCCGCCCGAGTGCCACAAGCTGTGGTAGGTGGCTTGGCTGATCACGGAAGCTGAGGCCCCTGTATCCACCTCCATTTGTAGCTCCTTCCCATTTACCTGGATAGTGGCATAGATGGGCTCCGCATGGCACTTATTAAAGCCAACTAGATTAAACATGTTGAAAACACGCTCATCCTCCTCAGGCGCCATGCTCTGCAGGTGATGTGTGTTTAGTTTGTGTTTTGTCTTCCATTCCTTCTTTGATTTCTCCTTAGTGCCCCTGCATTTCTTGGCTAAGTGCCCCTTTTTCTTGCAGTTATGGCAGGTACTGTCTTTGAAAACACAGTCCTTGGCAAAGTGTGCTCCCCCACACCGGTAACACTCCAAAAGCTCCCTCGGTTTGCCCCTCACACTCTGAGACACATGATGCACCTCGGTTGATTGCATATTGTTGTTAGCTTTCCGAATGTCTTTAGTGTTATTAGCTGCCGTTTCTATTGCCTGAGCAATTTCTAAAGCTTTCTTAAAGTCCAGTGTGGGCTCCCCTAACAACCGACGCTGCATGCCATCATCATTTATACCACACACCAACCTGTCGCGGAGCATGTCATCCAGCACGCCTCCAAACTCACAGTGCTCCGATAGCTGTCTCAGCTCCGTCACATACGCAGCCACCGAAACTCCCGGCTTGCGTGAATGAGTGTGGAATTTGAACCGCTGAACAATCACGGAGGGTTTCGGGCAGTGATGATTTTGCACCAACGTCACCAGTTCTTTGAAACTGAAGTCCCCGGGTTTCCTAGGCGTCGTCAGGTTGCGTATCAACTTGTAGGTCCTCGCTCCACACGCACTGAGAAGAACTGACCTTTTTTTTCCTTCGTCCGAAATGTCGTTTGCCAAGAAAAAGTGTTCCAGCCTCTCGACATATTCAATCCAGTCGCCGTCTCCCTCGGCGAACTCCGTGAGCGATCCGATCGTAGCCATAGATGCGAAGTGGTAGTCCGACGGCAAAATCCGTAGCAAAAACTCAAAACTGTCCGCGTTCGGCTTTTATCCTCGTCGCCAAAAAGGTGTTATAACCTCAGGATAGAAATGCTCGGAAACTCAAGTGCCAGTTTCAGGACGTTTACTGACCACTTTGTTAAACAATCACAGCTAGTCGTGACACATACAGGAAACTGTCCCACCCATAACATTCCGGCAGGGAGAACCCTGAAAACCCTCTGAAGGTTCCGGGGTGCAACGCCCCCAAACATACATTAACAACAACACTGTTTATAACAATTATAAATTCAACTCAACAGTTTAAAGTGGTTCTTCTTGGACCTGTAATAAAGACTAATATAATACCAATATATTTGAACATCTGAATGCATCTGGATGCAACATCACTATTAATAATGAAATGGTAATGATGATTATACTAATAGCAGCAAATAATAGCAGTAAAATATTTCTCCTCTTGACAATCAGCATGTATAGTAGCTGTGAGAATAGCTTTAATTAGCAAAGATGCTAACGCTGTTAACATTAAAATTGATACAGTAATCCTCTGCTCTGGTCAAAGAATAGATGATGTGATTTAACAGCATGGTATTATAAAGTGTTGATGTGCATAAATTCATTGTTGAAAAGCTTCAAATGGCAGAGTTATGCAGCCTGATACCAGCCAGTCAGCATAAGGCCACTGCATAGTGAGAATTAGACCTGTTGAAGCCGCATATTGAAATCTTTTATCTTTGCTTGAGGCTATTTTAGTGTTGCTGTAACAGGATTCAACAACATTGTACATGTGCAAAAGCCTTAAGCCACCTCTCATTTCTTTACATGTTGCTAGGAGAATAGGAAGTAGCTGCAGTGATTTATTGAAATGTGCAAACATATATGGAAATACAGTACATAGGGCAAAAACAGTTCATACAATGAGCTTGAAAGTGAAAATTGTGTATGATCACCTTTACTCTTCCATACAGCCTGAAGTCTATTATCCAAGCTTTCTTGTAATTTCTTTAAGAATTTGTTCTCCTTCCTGGAAACAATAACAGGAAGGAAAAATAAAAATAAGAGGAAGAGCTCTTCATTGGATGTTTTAGCCATTTATCCTATTCGCTGTCAACAGGATCCCACACTGCTTCAATAATGTTGAGGATCACGCTCTGGGGAGGCCAGTCCATGACTGATATTGTTCAGATATCCTTTTACTGTTTTTGTGTTTAGGATCAATTTCATGCTGAAAAACAAAACAATTGGCAAACAAACACTGTCCAGATTTAGTTTCATGATGGATATGAATCTGACAGCACTTTTCTATGTTCACAGTTTCAACATAGGCCACCAAAAAAGGCGTTCCAAGAAGGTATTAATTCAATTGATACCAAGATGGCAGGTAGTTCTTTCCAAGGTGGAGAATTATTGACACAAATTAAAAACTGGTATGTAGCATCTTCTTGCTATGTCATCTTAAATTGATATGTAATTGGTTTACCATGACTACTTTATTCTTTCTCAGCCAATCAGAAGCATCTATGCAATTGTTTGCTCCCCCCAGCTCCCAGTATGCTAAAGACAGCTTTGACCGTCTGTGTTGAAAAAAAGTAACATGTCCACAGCACATTTTCTTCTAAGTTATTGTAATGGCGTTGCAATGATAGAATAAGTAACTAGTTAGTTCACTAATTGCTGAAAAAAGTAGCTCCGTTAGTAACACCGTTACACTGGTCAAAGACTAAAGACCTCAGCTAAAAAGGTTTCTATCCTCTCTGCTCCTACAAATGCATGCACGCATCAATATTATCTTCAGACAACGACATTCTTTTAATTAAAATTCTTCCCGGCCTTGTGTCTCTGTGTTTCTGTAACATAAATAATGAGTCGACATTTTCCTCACGACACCAGCAGTCAGCTCAACGGAGGCTCAATTTACCTGCATACATCCTCCACACCTGTCATCTGTTTAACACCTGCTGCTGATTCAAGAAATATTACCTGGTGATAGTCACAGTTTAACGTGGACAGCTGCTGCTTGAAAATAACGTAATGTCGGCCCAATATTGTGCACAAGATAAGTAAATGTAGTTTGTTTCCAGAGTGTAGAGCTGCTGGAGCAAGGAGGACATGGGCACTACACTTTATCAGTGGCAGATATCTTCTCACAGGCAAACAGCTTTAAAACCTCAGCTGAGTTTTAGCTCTCAGCGGAGGTTAAACACTTGACTGAATTCACTCAGGTTCTGTCTGTCGGGTCACGTTTACTTCACTGTTTTATTTATAACTGAGCAAATCAGTTTGGCTCAGATTAAAGTTAAGTTTCATAACTGCATAGTTTTAGTGGAGTTTAATGTCTCCCTGGAGCACATGTTAGACTGAACCATCTGCTTTTCTTTATTATCTGGTGTTCATATGTGTCGGATTGTTTTCTCAGTTTGTATAACAGAGCTTGCCAGTGTCTTTAGCCCTGGAGATTTCACCTGGACATCTGATGCTGGAAAGAATCGTGTGTATTTAAAAGTTTCCCAAATTCCAACCCAACTTTATGCACTTAGGTGTTCTGTGACCCTGACAATCATCATAATGAGAATGTAAAGTTTGCATGGCATTATTAGACATGCTGAAGTTAAGGCAGAGAAAAAAAGCCTACTCTGAGGAGGTCAGTGGAAAGGACCCATATGAAAGGTTAGATGTGTACCCAAACCTGACCTTGAGGTCATTGGCAATTTGTTAAATGTTAAGAGGTCAAATTTGAAGGGAAAAAAGTTCTCAAAAACCAACTGATAGTTGAGCTGCTTTAGACGTACTCTCTCTGAGTTCATTCACGTGATGGGTTATTACAGTTTATGATACCTGCAGTGGGTGGGGTGTAGACACACAAAACACAGTTTCAATGTCATATACTATCTTCTTCGGACTTTGGGACTTATAGAGGACAAGGAGAAGAAGGGGAAGAGGAGGATGACAGTGACGGTGACAGTGACTGAAAATGGTAGTTATTATGCTTTAGGACCAGGGCTGTGCAGAGATGTTTAAAGAGGCGGGTGCTCAAAGTTAAAAAGGGGCACATAGAACCAAACTGAAGAACAACAACCCACAATCATCAAAGATCCAATATGGAATCACATCATACTATATCACTGTCATCAGGTGGAGACAATGCAAAGCAAATGAAGCCTGTGTTTTACCTGATGGGTACAATGTTGCTGTTGAGGGGTTGTTGGTGCTGCTGATCTGAAACTGTAGACTGTAAAAAGTCCATAGGAGAGATGGTAGCTGATTAAACAGGTGCTATGAGATAATAATAAGATGCAAAGAATGGTGACAGTGCTTGGAACCATACGGCAACAAAACTGTGAGAAATAAACTAGGGTCGGTATTTGCCCTGAGCAGATGTTGTAGTTTAAAGTGTTTGATGTGTCAAATTATACACAACACATACACGAACCCAGCAGAAAATCACAGCAATGTTACAAAGACAAACTTATAGATGACATAATACATTATCAGCTGATCAATATCAATATCATCAATATGACCTATAACAACAGGGGTTGTTACTGATCATAAGTCAATGACCCTCTTAAGGCATGACCCCCACTGACCTTTAAATACCTGGGACTCTCCACCCTTTTGTTTTGGAACTGAAGAAGTTTCTTGAATGAGAAGTGAAACTTCTTCCCTTAAACAAGTCCAGTTGCTTTTCTTTCCAAGTTCCTTAGACTACCACGAGTTGGATGGCTGAGATGGCTTTCTGTTGCTGTTTATTTGCTCCAGGTGTAATTCCTCCATAACGCGCGATCTTCTGATTCTTTGTAGCTCTGATGCATGCATCAGTGTAATTGGTGTGCCAGGAACAAAAGTTACCCTTTGCTTGGAATGCAAGTGTGATTAAATGTGTTATTTTACGTGTGTTTTTTGTTTTTTCAAATTAATTAATCGCAATTAAAGCATAAAATTCCCACCCCTAGCTTTAACCACTAGTATAACAATAACAGATACATAATTATAGCAAGCATGCAGCCCAGCAAGTTTAGCTTATTAAAAGCAGATGCAGCTTAGAATTCAATCTGTCCTGACATGTAAACTGTTTTGCCCAGGGCTATCAAGTGGGTTTTGAGACAGTAAGAAAATGAGTCATGTGTTTTTCCTGTTTAAAAGGCTGTAGTTTTCTTCACCCTATC
Organism: Oreochromis niloticus; assembly: GCF_001858045.2. Classification (NCBI taxonomy): domain Eukaryota; kingdom Metazoa; phylum Chordata; class Actinopteri; order Cichliformes; family Cichlidae; genus Oreochromis; species Oreochromis niloticus. The sequence goes on from NC_031967.2 coordinate 51,427,183, forward strand.
AGTATTACCCAGCAGGCTGTGGAGAGTTCAGTTGGAGCCAATGCATGGGGGACTCACCCAGTTCTCACTACCTCTCTCTCCTACTGTCTACTCTGGTAAAAACCAGGCCCCACTGTCCATCAGTCACACCTGTTACGGCAGCTCCTCTCTAGGTTTGTGCACTTGGAATATGACTGGATTTGGTTTTGTGGCCTGAACAGTAGGCCTCAAGGGTCTGTTACCTTTAAAGGGCTGGATTAACCAGTAAAAGCTATTCACACTAAAGACTGAGGATTAATAATCAGGTTTTTACCTTTACTGTTTCACAAAGGGTAAAAAAAAAAAAAAAAAAAAAAGGGAACATGGGGACTTTACTGCAGAATGTTTTATTTAAGTAATTTAGCAGGAGCTGAGTAAATGCAGAATCACATAATACTAATCACAAAATAATCAAATTACTTGAAATTTAACTGATCTAATTAAGCAATTCTGAGCTAACGCTAACTATGTCCTGATATTTAACCCTTTAAGACCTACCATAGAACCAAGTCCGCCAGAGCTTATATTATATTTTTACATGCTGTAGTGCCATTTTTGGGAGCATTTCAAGTTGCTATACATCAATACAACCGTTATAGCCTAAATTTTAATATGTATGCATTAAGTGCATAGTAATTACATAAATTGCAAAAAAGTGCAATAAACTACAAAAAAATTGAAAATTGTTTTTGTTTTTTTAACATATATTTCTAATTTAAGAGGCTTATCCCTCAAAACTGTAAATACAAAAAAGTTGCTCAAAATAGTTTCCAACCACGAGAATTTTTTTTTTAAGTGTCTTCATAGTTTTATTTTTGAAATACACATATTTTCATATACTGCAGGAAAAACAAAAATAAATATTATAATGCAAATTTGCAAAAAAGCAGCATATGCATCAAAATAAACTATTTCCAGCAGTGCAATATGAGTCCTAAGCATCCCAGAAACGACACAGAAAGTCATAAAGTCAAACATAACTTTTAAAAACACAAGTATGGCCATATGGCCCCGATTGTAAAAAACTAAATTTCCGCAAAATTATGTCACTTCCGGTTTCGGGCAGGTCATGGCAGACATGCGATAGTTCACGGCAGGAAGTGCTACAAACAGCTGATCGGATCGGCAAAGCGTGTTTCTGGAATATTATGTTTTTGTTGCTGCAAGTGCTTTTTATGCAGTTTTTGCAAAGCTATATATGGAACAAAACCGTGACTTAGGACAAGCTGATTGCATAAGATGTAAGTACAACTCCTCCAGTTTCATATGCAAAAAAAATTATTGCGCTAGCTTACGTGGTTGCAGAGCTACCGACATTTAAAAATAGTTACGCAAAATGGAGCGTGTCCGCTCCATTTTGGATTAAAAGACTAAAAGACAGATTGAGAAGAGCCACCAGCACCCTTTTCACATTCCTGACAAGGTTGAAACTGGATCACACCCACCCACACAATATTCAGGAGATTCAGTCAGTAGTGTAAGAGTTTCCTGTTAAATTACTACAAATATATATATATATATATATATATTTATCCCTCTACTGCATAGCGTTGCCCTGAGGCAACAAACCACATTTTCATGCCTTACACTGGCCCTTCAAAAAAAAAAAACAACACTTTTTTTTTCAAATAATGCCACCAGGCACATCTCTTTCCAATAAAATGATGAGTTGAAGGTGGTGTGACTTATATTTGGGGGGGGGCAGGACCCCTTTCTGCAAGCTGCAGTACATGAGAGACATCTCCATTCGGAGGCAAGATAAAGATCACTATTTTACATGTTTATAGTGAAATAAATGTATATTAAAAAATACTTGTATGCAGCGCCGTAGCTCCGCAAACGCACATAACGCACACTGCGTAGGGCACCAAATGGCCGGTAGGGCACCAAAAAAATCAGGGTCGTAAAAAAAAAAAAAAAGTAAACCACATTAATACTATAAATATCATATGCATTAATATGGTTAAACAATACAAAAGCAACATAAAACAATTTTCCCGAGAAAAGGGGTGAATCTGCTTTGTGCCCTGTCTCCAGTCTCCTCCTGGTGCCCCCCCCCCCACTCCCAGTGGTCTGTTCTATAATGCCTCAATTCGGTATTGGTAAACACCTGTTTGAACATGGCCTCGAAACGGCAACAGGAGTCGGGAGCGGAGAAAAGAAAGAAGAAGAGGAAGCGTGATGAAACTCAGGCGTCGCTTGCCGGTAAGGCAATGTTTAAATAATAACAATAAAAAAAGTTCATTATTGTAGCCCTTGCTTGCACGCTCATGTCCGTCAACTCTGTGATAGCTCCTGTTAGCAGTGTTCATACTGTGTTAACAAATGTTGCAAATGATTGATGTTGGGTAGTTTGTTTACGTTGTGGATATGAATATAGAATGGACTACTAAAAGCAACTCATCATGGTCACTCAATTGACGGTTTTCAGATAACGTTAGCAATCGTGAGACTAGCATTTCCCTCCTCAGGTTGCTAGCTGGCTAACGTCATGCATGCTACTGATTAACCTTAACTTTGGGATAGGTCAGTGATGCAGTCAAGTATTATTATCAGATTAGACAAGATTACTTTGTATGTTGCTGCATTTCAGGATATCTATAAAGACGCATATCTTATTTATGCGGCATAAATAAGATATAGGTTTCATATTACAGTGTAATATGAAACCTATATCTTCCAGTAATATAGATTTCCTACTTGCGCATTTATATCAAATTATGTACAGCATGTTTATATTGCCATTTGCCATTATGAAAATCTATACATGTAAAATATAGTTAGTAATTTTTAAATGTACCAGTGACTTACTTAATTTATTAGTCTTATAATGCAATTTTTCGTAGGCCTACTGTAGATTCAAAATTGTATTTCTGTAAAATCCCTGAATATTTTCTCTTGTATGCAGGGTCAATGCTTAAATATGTTCAAGGAGGATCTCAAGGACAGGATGAACCATCCAGTAGTAGTGCCATCCCTGGACATCAACCACCAGCCATTGTAGACCCTGCAACAATCCCTAGCCAAGAAGAACAAGAACCATCAACCACCAGTTCAGGTACAGTTCCATACACAAGTACCACTGAGAGTCCTGTCACTGAGAGACTATCAGAAAGTGACACTGTGGAGACATGTGTGCCCCCTTCAACCGATCCTGCTCTTTGGCCAGCTCACATTGTAGATGCTGATCGTGTTGAAATTGTGCGGAGAGGTCCTTTTAATGTCAGCTCTGATTTTAATTTTCCAAAGGGGCCTGAGTATTTATTTGTAACAGTATTTTTAACCTCCTTTAACCTTATTTATTTGTTTAACTGTCATGTTTGTTGTTATTTAATTAAACAAATTCCACTGAGAAATTCAAAAGTATTAATGTTTTTTTTTTTTTTTTTTTTAAGTGGCGGGGGGGGGCACCATAAAGCATTTGTGCTTAGGGCACCCAAATGGCTAGCAACGGCCCTGCTTGTATGTGCATGAATATGTTAAGAAGCATATTTGATTGTTTTTTCTTCTTTTGTAAATTTATTTATATAGTAAAACTGTTAATTTTCATTCGTTGCCTCAAGGCAACACTGCGCAGTTAGCCCAATTTTTTTCAGGCAATATAGTGCATTTGCATACGTGTGTAGACATGTGTTTGTGTGCATTTATATGATCATAGTCAGTGCTTTTTACTTCACAATCTACTCATAATTACAGGACATGGATGTAAATACCTTTTATGCAAGGAAACCAAGGGAATGTGCACTTTCTGTCCTCGGAAAGTGAGGACAGTGAGCTTTCAGGGAGTGACACTGAAGTAGAGGAGTATGAGGTTTGAGGGACACTTAGGAGCTCAGGGGTCAGTTGGTAAAGTAACTGTCTGTGTGTGTGTTACTGCCCACATAGCAAGCAGGTCTGGCCAGGATCTGGTATCAAGTCGGCACTTTGAGTAATCTGGGAGAGTAGAAAAGCGCTATATAAAAATCAGTCCATTCACTGTCTGAACAGTTTCGGCATGTTACTTTTGCACTGTTTTGCATGTTCCGGCACATGTTGTTATTGCATGGCTTGATTAAGGTACACATTATGCTGACATCTGGGGCCAGAGCTGAAACTGTTCAGGCCAGCACAGGGCCAGCAGTGTGTCTACAACTGGCCCGTGGCTGCACACCACCTACAGATGGCCCACATACCACAATGAATAACGGCCCTTTCGTGGCCCAGATCAGGTTTGCCAGAGGTAATCCACTCATGGGCCAGCACAGGACGACTAGGGTGTCTGAAACTGGCCTTGTGCTGGCCCATGTGTGGGCCACCTCTGGCAAACCAGGTCTGGGCCACCAAAGGCCGTCATTCTTTGCGGTATGTGGGCCATGTGTAAGCACATTGTGTGGGCCTGATCCCTGCCATACCAATATTGCTGTGCGGGTGTCAGTGTGTGTGGTCGTGTATTACTTATTGTTGTGGGGACACAAATTTGTTTACACACTCACATTTTGAGGTCTCGCCTACTTTATGGGGACAAATTGCAAGGTGAATCATTCAATTTTAGGGTGAAGGCTTGAGTCAGGGTTAGGGTAAGGTTCAGGCAGGGACTTGTGATGGGTAGAGTCAGGATAAGTCTCCAGGAAATTAATGTAAGTTAATGTAATGTCCACAAAAGTGATGGAAACACAACGTGTGTGTGTGTGTGTGCGCGCGCGCGTGCATAGGGTTATGGTCAAATGTTGGATGCATTTTGGTGTTTTATTGTTTTGTGAAATGTTTACATTGTTTATTTGTTGTTTATTTATTTGTTCATCCTTGTTGTACTAATGCAACTTATTATAGAATAACTTGCCATTTTACTACCCTTGTAGTATGGAAGAAATATAGTATCATCAGAATCCAACTATTTTTAGACATCGAATTTATAACACTGAATTTTTATCCTCCAAATTTCCCTGCAAAAATATTCAACTGCAAAAATTCACCTGCAAAAAATTCACCATCAAATATTCACCTGCAAAAAATTCACCTGCAAAAATTCACCTGCAAATATTCACCTGAAAAAAATTCACCTGCAAAAAATTCACCGTCAAATATTCACCTGCAAAAATTCAACTGCAAAAGTGATGAACTTAAATGACCCAAGCCAGAGCAATCAGCACTAGATCGAGTCGAGCGGCTCTCAGCCAATTAAATTACGCTGTTTGATCACATGACATCGTTAGCCAGCAGTGTGTCTCCTGAAAAGAGAGCTGTTTAGAGGTGAGGGATTAAGTTTTTCTCCTAAATAAAGATCATTACAGGACGCCTAGTCCTACTTAAAATCCCATTCATTTTTCTTTTATTTTATCATCTACTCGAACTGAGGAAAACGTTTGACTAACTCAAAGAAAATTTCCGCGCCTCCCCTGCCTGTCTGCAGAGGCAGTTTTGAATTCAGGAGCGGCAAACCCTGGCGGTTCTCCGGTAAGTATATTATGTTTTATCTTCAAGTTTGTCTTTTGAAACATTAATTTTATTTAAATCCGGTGGTCACGTATAAAGTACACAGACGGGGTCTTTGCTCAACTCGTCTGATGCGTGTCTCACTAAGCGCTACATGCTACCATCCTGCTAACCGAGCTAACCTTTACATGCTGTGCTCTACAAAATAGGATAACTCGGTACAAAACCATACTCCACAGATGTTTATAGATAGACGAACACTGCAAATATAATGTGGGAAACGAGAACGGCATTTGGTGAAGGGGTAAAATACACCATGAATAAAGCCATAGAGTGAATGGCTGCCATGGTTGCAGAACGGCCTGATTTAATGACAAGAATGGGGAAGAGTGAGGTAAAGTGAACCAAAGCCACAAAACACGGTCAGACAAGGTGGGAATAGGGCAGTGATATGTCCGTCAGTATGAAGTTGGTGTGTGCTTTGGTGAACAAAAACTCGAGACCGGTATCAGGAAGATGGGAGACTCGTGTTTCACTGGAATAGTGGTGAATTAAAACATCATTTGTTGGGGAAATTTAGGTGTAAATGCATCCATACAGGCGAGACAGAGGCAGACCAGGCAGTGAAGAAAACAAGGCAAACATTAGAAATATTAAAACGGAAATATGGGATTAATATAACATACAATTAGGGAAAATTGAAGGAACACAATGTAAATTATACTGTAAAGTCATTAAAACAGCATAACCTGATTAAAAGAAACATGTAATTGGGTAGGATGGTGGTGGTGATGATGATGATGATAATAATAATATTAAAAAACATGTACAAGATGGGCATGTATACTTGTACCCAGAATTTAACAACTATAAAGTTGTGGCATGACAGTACCTTACCCCATCCATTATATCCACACTTTCAGAAAAGGATATGGTCAATATCTTTACAAATCTAAACTTAAACAGATAGCATAAGTTAAACGGGATATTCCCTCTGCTTTCTCCTAGAGAGAATACATCAAATTAAACAAATAAGTAGTCTATGGCATTTAAAAGTGGTTACCTACAATTCTGAAATGATAATACTAATTCTTATTGATGATGATATTGTATTTGAAATCCTGGTGTAACACTGAACCCGACATCATAAAATGATTACCCTTGTAATGTCAGGGAGCTACAACCAAGGAGGGAAAATATTACTGTCTCACCCCTTGTATCCAATTACATAACAGCACTGCTTGGTAAAGGTGTTGAATTAGCTGGGTCGCTCAGTTTGGGGAAAATTGTGGGTAGCCTGCAAGGGCCTCAACTTCTCCATTCCCACAATGTGCAACAAATGGGCACAGCTGATCTTCAAGATTGGAACATCGGCCAATTACTTCCAACTTTAACGTATTTTTGCAAAAATATTCTTAAACTTGTCTCTTTACACAGATCATAATGATACAAGATGGCACTTGTGTAATTTCCTATAAATTCAATAAATCTAAATAATTGTTACCAACCCGGTAAATCCTGAAAAATGTTTTAACAGCTGTGTTAAATTAAACTTCATACTGACACATGCTGGAAAGTGCATTCATGAGACAATTTTTTTTTTTTTATGCCTTCTAGAGCAGTAGCAATCAAAGATTTTAAGGATTCTTTTACATTTTTTAAAAACACTCTGATTAAGGCATAAGTTGTTCTTTATTATCAGATCTAAGTTTGTTTAAAGCTTCGAATGTTTTGAAGTACTTTTCTTTGTTTTCAGGATTCGTTGCAACCATGGATGGGAAAATGTGGAGGTTGCACGGCTGATGTTTACTGTTCGTGGCACAGGAAGAGGCAGTTTCATTTCAGGAATGAGTGTGCACAATCAAAGGTTTGTTCTCATAAAATACTGTCAACCTCAAATGTTTCTGACATAAGATGGAAGGTGTTGCAGCTTTATTTCCATTATTTAAAAATACATAAACATTTAAAGGGTATAATGTTATGATTTAATGTTGTCAGTGTTTTATGTCATGTTTAAGGATTTTGTTCTCGGTTGTATCTTACGTTTAGTTTAGTTCAGGGTCCATGTGTCATTCTGTCTCTCAGTGTCAGGTCTTCGTCTTGGTGTAGTGTTCTCATTTCCTGTTTTATTGTGAAGGTCTGCGTCTCATGTGAGTGTGTTCAGTTTTACCTCTGGCTGTATCCGAATTCAGGGGAAGGATGCTTAAAATGCCATATTTGGAGGCAATGACGTCACAGCGACGCGACGAGGACTGTCCGAATTCAAAGAGCACTCAAAATGTGGCGACAAATGTGTCCTACTTTTCCGCGAATTTGGGGGTTAGTTGTGTCCGAATTCAGGGGAAGGATGCGCCAATGCCATATTTGGAGGCAATGACGTCGCGGCGACCCGACGAAGGCTGTCCGAATTCAAAGAGCACTCAAAATGTGGCGACAAATGCGTCCTACTTTGCCCTGAATTCTAAGGATGGTCTGATGTATCCTTCATGTCCTACTATATCCCAGGATTCATTGCGGGTCATAGAGGAGATTTGTTTCTGATAACGATGGTGGTCGAAGCAGGAGAGGAAAACACTTTCATATGTAAGTATATGAAAATCTGGTTGTACAAAAGTTAAATTGTTATAGCGGTCGTTTTGTTAAGCTTTGGGCATCTGCATAGACATGTTTCTTTTCTTTAAAATAACCGTAAACCAGCTTGTATCGGGGGTCCCGCGATTTTTCATGTATTGCCGCTTACATACAGCTAATTTTGATTTTTTCGAATTGGTGATATGTTGTGGGGAATAAAGACCAAACGGCTTAATTTATTAAAACGAGGAGAAAACGATCACCTCTTCACTGGGGTGAGGAATTGGGCCGCTACGGCCTGGAGGTACAAGAATAAATCAATGTACACATCATATTCATATGAGTACGGTCCTATTAGCCCTCATGCTGTACAGCAGCGGTCCCCCAACCTTTTTTGCGCCACAGACCGGTTTCTGTCAGACACGGAGCGGCCTCTAAGGTATCACGGATAAATACAACCACATAAAATGATCCGACCAAGACAAAAACTGTGGTATTTTGTAAATATAATAATAAACGTGAATGTACTGTGTAACTGTGTAACTTTATTAGAAGCGTCCTCCTGAAAATGCGCCAATATTGACAGTAACATCCTCCTCTCTGCCGCTTAATGCTCTCTGGTCGCTATGGTAACGTGTAAATATTTCTTTCAAAATAAAACACACAACTACAACAAGGGAAAGACTCAGGGAAACCGAGTTAATGATAAAACCCCTGAAAACCATAAATTTCACACCGGAGCCTTAACTCTGTGGCCCGGTACCAAACGACTCACGGACCGCTGCTGTACAGAACCTGTGATGTCCAGATGGTGTTCCTCTGGTGTTCTGCTGTGAAAACCTTTGGACTTAGGGATTAACATAGTTGCCATGGTGTCCTTTCTTCTCTTATTTGTTGTGTGTGATCAGGACAATTCTGGAGAAGATGGGCCTGCAGGGGAAAGTCACCCCCTTGCAGGCCAGAAGACATGAGATAACTTTAAAGAATACAAAGTACGTATGTGTGTTATCAAGAAGATAATTCTCAAGAACACAAGTTAATAAATGTGCAATTACTAAGACTTGTTGTGGTGTTTTTATTTGCCTGCTGTCATTTTTGATTTCCTCTGCCTTTAGGATTGCAAGTATCCAGGCTCAGGAGAGGGGGTCAGTGGGAAGCCCACTGCTGCTACTTGGCTCTGGTTTGCCCTCATGGATGAGGTGATAGGACAGATGCCTTCCATTAAGCCTCCTGTCCTAATGTCCTCTCTTCCTGAGGACACTCCAGGGCCAAGCGCAGCAGTGGGTGACCAAAACGATAGCGATGACGAAGCGGCTCAGCCACCTACGACAGGGAGAAAGAGGAAAAGAGACAGGGATGATGAGCTGCTAGACCTCATCAGAGAGGACATGAGGCAGCAAAGAGAGGCTGAGGAGAGGAGAGCAGGGAGAGGATGGACAGACTGTTTTCACTTCTAGAAAGATTAGTTCCCAAATGAGTTATGTATTGAGAAATTTATTTATTTGAATATATTTGTTACATTGTTATATGTGTTGCATTAGTTTAAAGGTTTTATGTTATTAATAAATTGATTCCAACAAACAGTAATTGTCACTGAACTCAATTTGATTTACAGGCATTTGTAACATGTATGAACACAACGCTAACTTTGAACAATATTACTTGGATATTTATTTGATAGCAATAAAGTAAATAACAATAACAATTAAACAAGAATATTTCAAATACACAGTATGTAAAGATGGAAAACAATATTTTCAGTTGTTCACACAGGATTAACCTGAGTGACCTGTTCCTGGACCGTTTCTTTAACAACTGTAATAGATTACAGGAAGTCTCTGGCAGTGTTGCTGAATCTGCCCGAGCAAGATCAGACGTGGATGAGCTGCTGCAACTGAGACCTGCGGTTTGTCTTTTCTGTTGGGCGAGTGGAGAATCACACAGGGTGGTCTGCAAAGAGAGCTTCAGGATGCTTCCTCCCACTGTCCACTGCATCGTCCATCCACAGGGTTTGCAGGGCTCACTCGTGGCTGCCACACCACTGAGATGTTTACAGAGATATGCAAGCAGGAGATGGTGGATGCTATATTATTAGTATAATACTTGTAACTCTGTAGCAGACAACAGTTTGATAAAGTGCTATGTAAAAAAACAAACAAACAAAAGATTAGATTCTATACGTTTCAAAGATATTTAGTTTATATATTTTATATGATACAGTACATGTGTGAGAATGACCGATGTTGTGGCAAAAAATGATTGTCTGCCAAAAACTGATTTCCGTTTTTTGGCCTAAACTGATTGCTCGTATTTAACCTGCTATGAATAACTTGTTGTCTATAATACGTGAAACATGTCAAATGTGTCCCACATTAATGATATCAAGTCACCTTGAGCCACCAGCAACATTCCTGTAACAAGGTAGAAGCTGCAATCAGTTTTTGGCAGTGACTTTTATATATCCTTTATTCATCCAGTTAAAAAAAAAATCTTATTGGCATTAGAAATTTATTTTTTAAGAGTAATCTGGCCAAGAGGACAGCAGACAGCGCAACAAATATATCAATTGTACCTACATTATAACCAGAGTTATAAAGATACTTGAACAACAGGTAATTATTGTATATATAAAACCCCTTAGTAAACCATGTTCACCGAAGTCTATTTACCAATATACATAAAGATATTACACATATTACACTCGGAAACATTGGAAATCAGTTTTGGCAGGCGAACACTTTTTTGGCATCCGTGTAATTAGCTACGTAATTCATAAATGCGTGTAGATTAAAGGAAATGATTTTACCTGGATATGATTGTCTCTGATGAGCCTAAGGTACAAAACGTGCGGGCGGCGACGATAAGGTTTTTCTAGCTCCTCGAGAATTAAAATTGTCCACACAACGGAGCAACATTTCTGGGTCCATTTTAAAGTTTTCGCGCTGTGGCGCTAGCAACCGGAAAACCACGCAAGTAAGGGCGGAGCTGAAGGCTAGGAGGCTGTCCACAGCCCATCTGTTATATTGGAAACTGATTGTTTGTTCAAAAAAGATTCTATGGAGAAAAAAAGGGGGCTGTCCAAGCCGCTCACTTCCTGACTACCCGTCCGTCTAAGGACACTACCTTGTGACGTAGGTAGGTAGTGTCCTTATGAGCATCCTTCCCCTGAATTCGGACACAGCCTCTGTCTCGTCTGGTTGATTATTCCCAGCTGTGTTCCCCACCTGTGTGTAATCTCCTTGTGTTTCTCTGTGTGTATTTAAGTCGCGTCTTCTGTCTTTGTGCTGGCTGGTCCGTCTGTGTATCCACCATGTTCCACTCATGTGTTTGGTGTTAGTGTCTTAGTTTTGTAAATAGTTGTAAATAGTCTTGTCAAGTAGCGATCGTACATTTTGTTCACCTTGTGTATATATCCTTCACTGCAGCAGCATAGTAGGCGTGAGAAGCCATTTTTGTTGATTAAGTTTTCTCCTGTTTTTGTTAGAAAGTTAGGTAAGTGGATTGTCTTTTGGTTGGTTTTTATTTTGTGTAGGACAGCATAGGGACCAGTAGGGAGTTTTGTTTGTTATTTTTGGCACTGCTCACAGCTGAAGCAAAATAAATGGCTGCTTAGCACTTTTAGAAGATATTGTGGTTTGTGTACTTAGTTGGGTGGTGTGTGGGTGGGCCAACTTCTTGTTGCGTTCGATACTCGCCTAGACAAAGAACGTAACAATAGTTTTATGAAAAAAGTTTTATAGTAAAATGTCTTTAGAGAACAGTGCCCTATCCAGCAGGATATATTGTCTCATATGTGTCAGGTGTTTTTGTTGTTGTTGTTTCTTTCAATTTCCATTATTTACCCCTCAAGGAAGAAAATATTGGACAGGTCCTACAAACCCCAAAGAGCCTTCAGGACTCTGCCCTATTTTTAGTTATTCACACACCTTTTCCAGTCTGTTACTTCCTTCCCTGAATGTTCATTCTGTGTTAATGGTCTGGTTGTCATCTCATGTATTGCCACTGATCATTACAACCCTTTTGGCACCTTTTAAGTGATATGCCTGGGTCCTTCCTACATGCCCTGATAATGTATTATTACTGTTGTCATGCACACATTTCATGTAGGGTTAGAAACAAGCAGGGAATTTCTCATACACACCAAAGAAAGGCCATACCTAATTTAAATATTTTTTTATATATTATTTCAGAATAGAGCGACTGTGGAGAGACCTCTGGGTGGCCGTTACATGCATTTACTACGATGTTCTTCACAACCTTGAGGAAGAAGGCCTTCTTGACATTTCAAATGCTGCGCACACCTTTTGCTGCCATTACATCTTTCTTCCTCGACTGGAGGATGATTTTAATACATTTTGCAGTGGATGGGACAACCATCCACTGCGAACAGAAAACAACACGAGTCCCAACCAGCTGTGGGAGTTGTGTCACAGATATCACCCTGTTCCTGTTCCAGAAAACACACAGGTAAAGGTGCACATTTTTAGTACTCATTGATTCTCTTACAGAGAATGTGATGATTTTATGGATAATTAAAGTCAGTCATAAATCCACAAACACAACAAGCTGAAAGTCAGTGATGCTGCTCGGTTTGCAGTCCTGAATATCACGGCACAAGCAGGATTCACTGCACTGTTAATGTTAGCTATGTTATATTGCTGCCTCTGTTCGGTGGTGTCGAGCCAAACGGACTTTAACGTGTGTTTTGAACGAGCTGACGGTTCACTCGTTAAGCTGAAAGAAAGATGCTTTAATCACAGGAGTCACACATGTGTCCACTGGACCATCTGGGAACTCTTCTTGTTTAGCACTCGTAATAACACAAACACTAAATCCTCCTTCTCTTGTGCTGTTTTGTAGCAGTGTATACACCTGAGACTGTCACCTGTCTGTCTGTCCTGCACTCTCTCTCTGTTTCTTTCTCTCTGACTGTGGAATAAAAGTATGAACATGTATTTATAAGTTACACTTGTGTTTGAATCCTGCAGCTTATCACACATTTGATTTCCATGTGTGACAACTGCAAGTGTCCAGAGTGAGGACAGACTGAGGAACCCACTGCTGCACATCATGTGTGAGGCTTTGCACCCCTGATGATCCACCAGGACAAACTCAGCAGTGTGTGAGGAGGAGGAGGAGGAAGAGCCAGCAGCAGCTGACAGATGGAGAGAATAGACAGACTGTTCCCTGTTTGTGAAGGACTGCTAGGAAAGTTTAAAAGAACTGTCTGTCCTGAATCAGTCTTATTAGGTAATGTTCAAATAATGTTATCATCCCAGTGTTTTCAGTGTGAGAGAAAGTACTCAGGGCCTTCAAGTTACACACTATGAAAGGCAGCAACAAGTTTAATATTCAGAAACCTAAAGTATGTATCAGCAGCAGAATGGAGCTAAAAATAAATGTTTGTTTCAGTTCTATGAAGCTTTCAGTATTTTGGATTAGTAGTTTGTAGCATCATATTGTTGTAATTGTTTATATGCTTTATATATTCTGAGGTAAGTTGATCTATAGTGTTACATCATATTCTATAAGGATGTTATGTGTTTGTATAGTTTCTGCCCAGTTTGACCCATTTAGCAGAAGTCAGCCTGTTTATGGCTCTGATATCTATTCTGTGTGTCTTAAAGCAGTTATGACATGCTCTGATTTTCTCACCCAATAAAGGAATATTTAATATATCAGTCTGATCTTTGTTTATTAGAAACAGTTTTCACAGCTCGTACATTTTCTTTTTACACATATATGTAAGCATTGAGCCAAATTTAGTAATGCCAACATATTAAACGAACAACATTTGTCTCTTATATATAACACATCTGTATATACACTGTCAAAGATATTTGTCTTTGAGTGAAGATTTAAGGTGATAGGACTTATAAATAACTGGAACTTGAATCTTTACTGAAGCTCAGTATTAGACACAGAGTTCACTCACATGAATTTCACTCACATGTGCTGTACCAGTGTACCTGCACATGTGATGTGACAATAGAAGTGATTTGATTTGAGAGTTCAAACTCACTGCTGTAATAACTTATGATTAATATAATAACTATAATATTGGCCATATCATATTTACACTGACTTTAGTCTCATGAACAACATTGGCTAATTGGTATTTACTAACTAATCTTAAATGACTGTTCAGTACAGATATGAAGGCCAGCAATCATGTTTTACAGTCCTGTGGTCTCAGCCTCAGATACTTATTAAATCACACAAAGTTCGTGTAGAAACAAACACACGAACAAAATATGTTCTCCTTCATTTCTGTCAAACAAAGCTGTATGAAACATTTCCAGCGGTTGGTGTTATGGTTGCTAGGCAACCTGGGCAGCGCGACGGAGGCTAGACCGTCCCATTTCACGAGCCTCGCACTTCCGGCCTTAGCGGTCTTTGAGTACGCGGCCCTTGAAGATCGTTGAGGCTGCGTACTTTAAGGCTGCAGTATATAGTGCAGACCCTGAATTGGGATACAGCCTTAATCCCCCACCTCTAAACAGCTATCTTCTAGGAGACACACTGCTGGCTAACGATGTCATGTGATCAAACAGCGTAATTTAATTGGCTGAGAGCCGCTCGACTCGATCTAGTGCTGATTGCTCTGGCTTGGGTCATTTAAGTTCATCACTTTTGCAGGTGAATTTTTTGCAGGTGAATTTTTGCAGGTGAATTTTTTGCAGGTGAATATTTGATGGTGATTTTTTTGCAGGTGAATTTTTGCAGTTGAATTTTTTGCAGGTGAATTTTTGCAGGTGAATATTTTTGCAGGGAAATTTGGAGGATAAAAATTCAGTGTTATAAATTCGATGTCTAAAAATAGTTGGATTCTGATGATACTATATTTCTTCCATATCGCACAGTGTTGCCTTAAAGCAACAAACCAATATCCGTTTGGGGGGGGGGTCAAATTTTATGAGTGATATATTATTAGGGACCCTAAAGCTCCCCAAAAATTAAAAAGTCATGCAGTATAGGGACACATACACACATATATATATACATATATATATACACATACACATATATATATATATATATATATATATATATATATATATATATATATATATATATATATATGCACTTTGAGATTAATGAACTGAAATGTCAGATGTTAAAAGTCAGTATCAACATCTGATTGTGTGACTCTGCAGACCAACAACAGCCAAGTGATCTACAAAAACACCATCATGACCCAGAACAGCTCCTCTGACATCATCACTCGTCACGACCAAATCTACATCGACTTCTCCTGCATCCAAACTCAGCCGGACATCAAGACTGCCACCTTCAGGATCGGATACAGGTGTGTGGTTGAATTACTGTAAGACGTGAAGCTTCTCGTGAGGTTTGTGAGTCAGAGAAAGCTGAAGTGTGTTTGTGTTCTGCAGCTCTGTGATCCAGCACATCACATCTGGAGTTTGGGATTACACTCTGACCATGCAGAGCTTCACTGACGCCGGCCGCACACAAGCTGTGGAGCTAACCCTGCTGACCAGACTGTGCAGGTGTTGGGAAACGGACTGGGAACCTCCAACTACTTCTCCTTCAACATGTTCGAGTTCACCGGGAGCTCTGGTGACGTCTACCTGCACTGCAAACTTCACGTGTGCCCCAAACAGAACAACTGTGTCCCGGTACAGCTTTGTTACCAAACACATCACACACACAATGAAATGTATCTGTCTTCTGTTATGATCATTAAACAGATTATTTTCACTTATTCTTTTTTCTATTCTGACATAAAAGCTAAAATATTCTCAGCAGATTCAGTCCTGAATGAAAGGATCATTGTTGATCTTCTAAAGTCTGGACTTTGTCTCTCTTTGTCTTTAGACTTGTCCTGCAGGTGCTCGCAGACACAGATCTGACAGGTCCAAATATGAAGGTGAAGCCTTCATCAGCATGGCCTGGACTCATCATAATAAGTTTCTACCAATGACTTTGTGTTTCCAACTGTCCTTGTGATAAATTTAATGAACTGGTGAGTGAGTGAAAAGTCCTGGTTTATCTTCTCAGGTGGTTTCCACGGTGACTCCGACTGACTGACAGGTTACTGACCTCCACGATGATCCTTGACTTCTGATTGGTCCTGATCCAGATTTTGGATGTTGAAAAGACTGAGCTGAGTTCTGCTGGGAAAGAGTGTGAGCTACATGTGATTTCCAGCCTAACAATATAAATAAATCTGGGGTAAATCTACACTCCTGAGACTTAACAGAATCCGATCTCACTAACACTGTCAGGTATTTTACTTGAGTTGAGGATACCGACATATTTATTTCTTCGCTTTCTTCAAAGAAAGAAATATATGAACACACGTCCAAGACATCCATGAACAGTGAGGCCTTAACCAAAACGGCATTTTTCTTTCTCAGGTTGTTGTAATTTAAAGTGATTTAGGTACAAAGTGATGAAAATTTCCAGTGAGTCGAGTAAAAAATGGTTTATTCTGTGAACATGAAGTGATTTAAGAGTAAATGTGAAAATCATCTCTTTAAGAAGGTGGTAATCAGGGTAAAATATTTAAAGGGGATCACCATTTGTTTTGTAGCTGAATGTTGTAAAGGTGAAGGTGTGTGGATTTCTTTTTTACCTGTTACCAGACCATTACAATCATGTGAGATATGCAAGCAGAGTCTCTTTAACTCAGATTGTCTTATAAAATAAGCCGGATGCAGCTCAAAGTGGACACAGCTGCTGAACTGTTATTAGAGAAGGAACCAAGAAAGGACCACAGCTGAGTTATCAAAGTTATAATTTGGTCTCTTTAAGGCAGGTGAAACAAACCAGTGCTGGAGTCCATGTGACAGAAGACTGACCAGCTGTAACCAAAGCTGCAGTCAGCAGATCTGTGGTCGTATCTTTAAACAACTGTGTGACAATAAAACAAAACAGCTGGTTTATGTGTTTCCCATTTGAGCTGCTGATTGACACTTAAAGTTCCAGGACAGCATCACCTTTACTGTGATCTTTAGTGCTCTGATAAACTCAGGAATGATCCATCCTTCCTCTTAGAAAACACACAGTACAAAGTGATGATTTCATGGTGAAATTTTTCCTTTCTGTGTTGTTTTTGGAGGCAGCAGTGTTGATAACAGCTCATCTGAAACTGAGAGTTGATGCTCTGCTCTGTCGCCTCCACCCGTTACTGTTTGTTCCAAAAGACAATAAATAAAGGACGTGTAATAAAATACACATGTCCTTTTTCTTCTTTGTCACTTCCACCCATCAGCTGTTTCCAGGTCTAATTCTCTTTCAGTTCTAAGAGTATAAGATCAAAAGCACATTTCTTTCATGTCAGTCCATCCTTGATGCATATATGTGTCATACTGTTTCACAGTGTGTGGCCTGTGGACCTCCACAAATGTTTTGTCTGATTTGCTCCATCATTAAACTTTGTCTTGAGGATCAGCTGCTCAGGAGGATGAGATGAGAAAGTGTGACAAACAGGGTCATTGCAAATCTTGCAAAGTCAATGCAAACACCAGCATCTCTGAGCAATGTGATTTGCTTCACACAGGAAAGGAATGTCACTATTTGTCTTAGGCTAAACTCATGAACCAGCCACGTGTGTCAGACTCCGACTCTCAGAGTCAGATATACATCACATATGAATGAAAATATTTTAGTAAAAGTAAGTTCTCTTCATTTCTGGCCTACAATGCCGTTTACAACATTGCTAGCGACTTGTGTTATGGTTGCTAGGTAAACTGGGCAGCGCATCATAGGCCAGACTGTCCTATTTAATAACCTTTCCCTCGTAGTCTTCAAAGGACCGGGCCTCGTTAGAATTATTTTTTTTAATGTTTAATGCTTATACAACCCATTATTTTTTATTTCACAATTACCTCATATTTTAAATTACACATTAGAATAGAGTGTTGAAACATCTACATCACACATCTACATCACACATCTACATCACATATTCCAATGGTGGAAAGCATCACACACCACTTGGAGTGAGTAGCCTGATAAACACTGACAGTAGAAGACAAGAGAGAAGACCCTCTTTTAGATTTCATGGGCTATTCCATTGGAGATGGCACCAACACCACAAGAAAACAACTCTAAAAAATCACGGTGTTTAGGAGTTCTCTCTGTACCCCCGCTCTCACTCACTCTCTTTCCCCACAGATAACACCAAACTATAGAGGATGCCCTGGTGAAATGGGAAAAGTTGTCTTCATATTCCAGTTAGAAGTTTGCGTCCCCACTTTTTAACCAGTGATTTTAACATTCTGTTTTTATGACACACAATAGAAGTGTATACTGCCGTGGTGTGCTGCTCTTTTTTCATTTTGGGTCTCCTGAGTGAAGGAATAGACACAGTGGTGTTTTTACTCAAACCTTCAACTGCTTAATAAAATTAAGAAAATGTATTTTAAAATGTAATTTATGAAAGTGTCTTTACCTGTTAAAAATGAACCTTACAAAATTGCAGCCAGTACAGGGAAAAATTAATTGTTTGTGAGAGAAAATTGGCAGAGATTAAAAGTCAACCATGATTTGACGTTATTAAAATGTAATTCTTTTCATTATTACTGGTTAAAGGAGGTTTGTATCATGAGCAACTGATTGGTAGATATCAGAAAACTTTTATAAGTTGATGTATTTAGGAATTTTAAGTCTTTTGACTGTAAAGGTTGAAGTTTCTATCAGAATCAGAAAGTCTTTATTGTCATTTTTCACAAGTACAACAAAATTAAAAATGGTCCGGACCATTTTTAATTTCGTTGTATATCAGGGCCCTGATCAGTGCATCATCCCTCACAACATAAAAAATATAAATAAAATAAGAAAATTCAATAAAATCTATAAATAAAATACATAAAGTGCTAATAAGAATAGTATTAGCAAATATTCACATACACATACAAGAGTGGCGTGATGGACATTTTTTGTAGCAGTATCCAGATGTCTTAGTTGGATAAAAGCTGTGTTTGAGTCTATTAGTCCTTACACTAAGATGGTACAGAGATCGAACAGGATGTGGCCAGGATGTGAGGTATCTTTTATAATGTTTTGAGCTTTTTTAAGACAGCAGGTATTGTGTAGATCTTCCAGTGTGGGAAGAGGGCAGCCAGTGATCCTTTGGGCAGTGTTAATGATCCCTTGGAGTCCTTTCCTCTGAGCCGCTGTGCAGCTAGTTCACCAAATGAAGTTAAAAGTTAAGCTAAAAAAGAGAAAAGACAAAAGCTTGTTTTTCTCATCTGAGTGTTAGTATTAAAGTCCAATTTACGTAAGATTAAAGGGGGTTTTGTTTATGCGACGATATCACATAAATTTGGATATCTGCTGATACCAATATAATATACCAATACACCGATATAGTGTATTTTATAATCAATAAAACTTTTTTTTTTAACCCTTTACAGTCGGTCGGAGCGGGCACGCTACGCTTTGCGTAACTATTTTTTTCCCAGTAGCACTGCAACCACGTAAGCTAGCGCAATAATTTTTTTTAAATATGAAACCGGAGGAGTTGTACTTACATCTTATGCCATCAGCTTGTCCTAGGTCACAGTTTACATAGCTGACAGCTGGTAACTGTGCAGGGGATCTGATGTACCATGTATAGAAATCCATTACTGTATATAGCAGACATTCCCAAAGTGTGGGGCCCGCCCCTAGGGGGGGCGCAGAGCTATTGCAGGGGGGGGCGCGGCATGAAAAGGGAAAAAAAAAAAAACCCAACAACAAAGCTTGGACACTGCTAGCACGGGGCACCCACACAAACGCAAAGCAGGAGATGAAGCATCAATATGTTTCCAAACCAACTTCATTCTAAGCCAAAGACTAGAAAATATGCTGAAGCAAATCTTCCCTTTGGTTTCACCTGCACAAGTGCCGAGGTAGGTCTCCCTGCAGAATTAGTTTTCCCTGCATCGGGAGCAGCGCTGGGCTGTTCAAATCATGGACAAACAGTATCCCACAGTTGTTTATGTTTTTGAACCCATTTTGTAGAGGGTTTTTTTGAAAAATGTATTGATAGCAATGTTGAACATTATTACACAGGAAAAAAACAACTACATGTAAAATAATTTACACCGTGATGCCTCTGCCTTTCTAAATGCAGGGACAGTAACTGCCTGTATGTAAGTGTGTAAAACCTGCAGATTAACAGTAACAGTATTTTTGTCTCTATCTGCCATTCTGCAATTTATCTCATGTAAACAATAACGTGGCGCACAGTGTGACGTGAAAAAAGGCACATACCTTTGACATTGCGTGACAAACTCTGTATTCCTTGTCCACACGTAAATGCAAAAAAAAGGAGTTTTGAAAAATCTCCGTTCTCGGTGATTCGATACGCCGTTTACATGTGGACGAAACAGTTGCGTGTTCAAAAGTACCCGTGTAGGTGCGGACGGAGCGTAATAGAGTTGGTAGTTTATTTTCTTACTACCTGTAATTTATTGCAGGTTATTTGTATTTGCTTAATTGTTTAATAAATGTTTGAGGTGTGAAATAAACCGCAATGGAGCAAAATATGGGTGTGTGTGGTTGAAGGATGTGTTTGTGCGTGTGCGTCCGCGTGTGCACGCGCGGGGGTGGGGGGGCGAACATTTTTCTTCTAAAACAAGGGGGGCCCGGCAAAAAAAGTTTGCGAACCATATAGTAACTAATAAATCTTGGAGGAAAGTGCATAATGTCAAGTGTTTATAGCGCAGAAAGTCTTTCTGGTGTGTAACTAAGCAGTCTAACGGCGTCCAGCCCTTTTAACAGCTTTTTCACCTATAATATGGCAAGCCAGGCCAAAATTCGCCACTGTTCCAACACATCTGGTTAAAAAAATTATGTAAAAATCGCCATTTAATAAGTCAGTATTTCATGCCAGCGAGTGGCGCTTGAATGCCTCCTTATAAGGGACAAAAAAACCCCCAATCTTTTGTTTCAGTCATTGATGGCTTATTTTTCCAGCGCTTAGTGACAGCTGTGAAGGTGTTTTATTAAATTATCCAAGGCCCTCGTCACGGCTTTCTCAATCACTTAGTTTAAACTCCAGTCACCCGATTAAAGAAGTGCAGACCGCAAAGTGACCGCCTGTAACAGTCCTTGGCACAATCTGTACTCATAATCCCACCGTGCGATTTAATGAATTTAAACCATGATGATGAAGGACAAAAGACAAAATGATTTTTCTGAAACAAGTGGAGACTTCCCTCAATCTTTATGAAAAAGAAAATTTATAAGAGCCTTGAAAAACTTTATCAACAGTCTGTCAAGTAAAAGCCACATGTGCAGTTTGGAATCAGACCTCTTATCACTTTAAACCAGACTCAGAAGTCAGACTCACACCGACTGTGAACTGTTCAGTGAAGGAGGCTGGTTTAGGTGTGGGAGAGCTGGGGGGTTATGGTGGTGTGAAATCCGCCCCCAGTTTGATGGTGCAATTGTTATCTTTCTTGATATCTAAAGTTAATAATTTTGTAGAAAGAGGTGTCATCTTTCATGACACTTCTACGCCCGTTCTCCCATTGGTTAGTCCTGCTAGAAATGTGCTAGTAAAGAATCGACTTCTTCTCCTTCATGATGACAGGTTTGATGATAATGACACTGAGAAGCACTGACATCATAGACACTGTGTTTTTGACATACATCAGAAAAATGAAACAACTGATAAGTGTGTGTGAGAGGATGATAATTTATTGAAATTGTTCTGAAGGAGGAAAAGCTCTGAACCTGAACTAAAACTTTAAAATCTAAGAGAGGAAACAAAGCCGGAGTGAGCAGTATGGAGTCTGAAAGTGCTGTCTCTGAACCAGGAACAGCACAGTCTGTACTCTCCTGCTGACATTAGGAGGTTCTTACAGAAAACCAAAGGCCTCAAGCTGGTAAAAGTGAAGGGCTACTTTCCAGACCTGAAGCTGTTTGTTGAGTCGTCTCAGGCCTTGACCAAAAAAAAACCAAACAAACTGGAAATTTCATTTATTGTGTGTTAACAGATCAAGAGATTTATCATTTAAAGAAACTGATTTTGAAAGTAAGAGCTCAAGCTCTTACTGATGAGGATGATGCTGTTTATACAAATACTCCGTATGTTACTGTTCTTTTTTCTCTGTCTCTCCTGTTTTATGTGTGGATTTAAATATAGGCACATTGAATTTAATGGTCTTGGAGATGAAGAGAAAAGAGCTGCTTTTTTCAAACCTATGATTTTAAAGAAGTTAGATATTAGCACTGCTGACAATGAGAGAAGCTTGAGGAAGGGCTGTAGTCCAGTAGCAGTGGAGGGGTGGGGATTGTGTTTTCTGAGAATTTTGTGTCTCTTTCTTGTGAAACAGATATAACCTCATTCTGAATCCTCTCGAAGGCTCAGACTGTGCGAGCTCTCAGATGTGTCAAGGGGATGATTTGAGTAATTTTAAAAAATGTCAATAATCCCTGTTGATTGTCTGGTTTATTGTTCTGTTTTCATTAAAAATTTGTCTGCTGGCATTTCACTACACAGTCAGAAATAGGGGTACGGAAGGGGTACATTACTGTGCCCCAAGGTACAAAAATGACATTAATACAGTCTAAGGACAAATATTGGACCTCGGGGTAACTATCTGTACCTTTTTTAGCGTCTGAAAGGTACATACATGTTCCTTAATTGTGAAAAGTACTTATTTGTACCCATTCTTTCAAAAGATAAAGTACAGGTTTATTAAGCTCTTTTTGATTAGAGATTTTTTTTTAAATTCTTTTTGACAGTAATTTATTTGCAACTGTATTGATTTAAGCATATATTTTAGTGTTTTTATTTTATTTTTTATTATTTTCATTGCTGTTGTTGTTTTTGTATTCCCTGAACCCCCCTTATTTTTAAGCTGCTTTAAGAACAATGAATTTATTTGAAAGAAAAAAAGTAAAAATGCATTTAAACATTTTTTAAGAGAGTGTTTTTTTTAAAAAGTATAACTATTTGGATGAATTGCCAAAAAGCACCCTTATTGAACTCGGAGTGCGAGTTGAGCCCATCCTCACAACATCAAACAAAAAGTAGAAGAAGAAACTCAACGAATAGCTGGTGGATTCTAGAACTTTCTGTAAATGCAGCAGGTGCCATTTTGTTTTATCAATGGACGGAGATGGATTACGAACTTGCAAGTCTTGGTGTGCTCTGTTCACTTTCAACCGAGGAACTCTTAACAAAAATACAAGAGTGGGGCTTAGATGTCACCGAAGCTGAAGCTCAGCGTTTCAGAGGTAAGTTTTATTTAAAGAAAAATGTAGCGTAATTACTAATTATTGGTTTAGCCTAGCTTAACGTATATTAGCAATTTAGCTAGTTTCGGCACTCTCTTAGCTCAAATTATGTCTTTTTACAAACGTTTCATGTGTAAAGTTGAGGTCACAGTTCTGAAGAATGAAAAATGTGTACACATAGTATTTGTGTAAGTTTGAACTTATATATGTGGTTCGCCACAGTCTATGGGTTCGGTAACCCCTGCGCAGCGGAATGGCGCGAAATTTGATTCCCTGGTAGCTGAATGCAGTTTACCGTTAGTGTATTAATGGTTTAATAAAATCACGTTTTTACATCCATTCCAAGGCCATCAACACACATGGGCGGCTGAATATAACGTTTAAAGGAAATATCTTGACGCCGCAATTGTTTAAAATATAACAAGGGTGTGGCAGCTTGGGTTTGATAGTAGAGTTTTAAGCAATGTGGGAACTTTTTCAGCATGTAATCTGAGCTTGTAATACGGTCCTGCGGGTGTTATCGCTATAAGTAATCGGTCTGAAAGAAGAGACGGCAGAAACTGTCGGAAATCTGGAGAAAGGAGTCACCTTACTAGTGAATATTAACAAATTACAGCATTCTAGTCTTTTTTTTCTTCCAAACTTGAAAGGGCACAAAAGCATGCTCAGACTCTGCTCTCCTGTGTCCAGTAGTCCCAAACAAACATCTAAATTTAAAAATGAAAACTTTGCATATCGAGAGGATTCACTCTAAAAATTTGGTTTACTTTATTTAATTTACTGATTTTTTTTAATGAATATTTCTTTGAACTGAAAGAAGTTGTACAAAAGGTTTTAATGTGTGTGATATATGGTTTTTACCCATGTAAAAATGTGGTGATAAATATCCTTACATGGAATTTAGAGTTTGTACTACCATTTATCTTGCAGACAATGAGGTTGATGGTGACACAGTTGACTGCGGTCTTACTGAGACTATGGTTGCATACCTTTTCCAAGGATCCTTCAAAAAGCAGGTTAAATTCAACCAATTTGTGTCAAGGATGAAGGAATCTTCAGTGACGCTGACTCTACAGACTGTCTCTCCAGAAGACTGGCAACTGTCTACTTCGTCAACTTCAATAAGGTATTTTCTTATTTATAATGAAGTTAGTATGTCTGAAGCATACATGTTGGCCGTTATGCACTTTTAGGATTTAGTTAATATGATCATTGTTTCTACCATATGTATTGTTACTGTAGTGTTTTATACTTCAATTCATGCAATAAAAACAAACACTTAACTGTTTTCACAGCAATGAAAATACTTTGAGACTGCCAGCCTCTTTTGAAATTCCAAGATTTCCCAAAAATCTGCAACTAAAACTGGACAACAAAGAACCGTGCCATAAAAATCCAAGGGACAGACACACAATAATCAGAGTTCTATATGAAGCTGTGGCACAGTATACTATGTAAGTTAATCAGGGTAATATTAGCTTGTTGCTTTAGAAAAAGCTGAATCTGTCATATTGAAAATAAGCGCTACATTGCTAAGAAACAATAACTGACACTTGATAAAGTTTGTTTGTCAGCAGTTGCTCTAACACTTATGTTTCTTCTGATATTACAGGTATCCCACAAATTCTGAATATGTGCAAGCTCTGAAGACGCTGGTAATGAAGTATCCTTTCCTCAAGGATCGTGAGGGAAATGGTTATGTAAGTTAAATTTAAAATTTGCAATAGGTTCCTTCAAGATTACAAAGTAAAAGTGAAGCTTTTTTCGATCTTGTTTTGTTAGTAAGACAATCTGTAGCCTCTCAGTAGGTTTGTATGAAGTATGTTTACTGATTCTTTGTTGGGTGTATTTTGTGTAGATTGTTTTTACAGTAACTTATGTTTCTGTTCAACAAGCACACATGGCATATGTCTTTGAGACGTAAATTCAAATCAGAGCGGGCACCACTAGTCGACAGTGAGGCAGTGAGGCGTTGTAAGGAGAAGTTTGGTTCTACGAGGAGAGGGCAGCCTAATAAATGTCAACGAACAAGTCAGAGAAATGTTTGTCAGGTTGGTGTGAGGGACATCTTGAGCTATAAAATGTTCTTGCATCTGTTATTACATCTAAAACTAAGGATTAGGGATGCAACTGTACCCCTTTTTTCAAACCGAAACAATACCAATACTTGGATTAGAGCACTTGCTAATACAAAGTACCAGTGCTAATACTTCTACCTCACAAAAAATTATTAATTGGAAGGCGCTAAAAGAGGGTGAACTAGATTTTAAAAAATACAAAAAAACATTTTAAATATGACTCCAAAACTAAAATTTCAAGTTAACAATTAAGATTTTATGTGAAATTATTTCAGAGTTTCCATATTTTAAATATTGGTTCATGGTATCGGTTAACTTTAACCGATACGAGTTCTTTGTGATGCACAGATCGTGTCAGCTCTAATTGTATATTTAGTCTAATGTTGGGTTTCTAATCTGTTTTGACTTTCTCTTCTCACTCTTGCTTTCTTTCAAGGGACCATGCGTCCAAGGAGAGGATTTATTATCCATAGACGCCCACTTAAAGGTCTTACAGTGCCAATATCAGAAGATGCAACCAGATACCATGGTGGTTCATAACCGTATGCAGCAAACGTTTGCTTGGCGGCAAAAAGAAATTGCAGATGGTATGCCTGTGGAGGATGTGTTGAAGAAGTACCCCTTCTTAGGGATGCCTACTGGTGTAAGTCAGAAAGCTGAATTGAACTTGGAAATAGCTGTCACATTTAACATGTTTATAGTAGTAAATTGTATTTGCCCTTGACCTTGCTTTCTTCATCTGTCCCTCTTTCCTTTTTTTGTATGTTCATGTAACTTCTTACAGTATTGTTGTTAAATTCTATAAAAAAAATAATTATGCAGCACCATACATAATTAATATCAACTTTAGATTATTTCATTTTCATACACTGTTATTTTGTACTGAAAATGAATTTTTTACTTGTAGCTGTGCAACAAACTCGGGTGGATCCAACCAACAACGGGTAATGTAAGCCAGCGATTTCGTGAAGGGCCCTCATGTGTTGCAGCAAAGGTGATTGACCTTACACGAGGGAAAACCCCACTCTACCAGCTCTACCTTGATGCAAGAGAGGAGGCTCTCACTGATGACCTACCAGGTATTTGCTTTTTTTTTTAACTTAAAGGCTTCCATTTTATATAATTTTTATAGGTAACTGGAAATGCCAGATAAAATGCATGGGTGATCTTGTGTTTTTTGGGGGGGTTTTTTTTTTTTGGCAGATCTTGACACAAGGGCTGCACTTTTATTCCTGCCATACGTCTTCAAGGAGAAACTGGATCTCTTTGTCATACTTGGAGAGGTGTCCATCCATCCATCCTCATCCGCTTTATCCGAGGTCGGGTTGCGGGGGCAGCAGCCTAAGCAGAGAAGCCCAGACCTCCCTCTCCCCAGCCACCTCCTCCAGCTCATCCGGGGGAACACCAAGGCGTTCCCAGGCCAGCCGAGAGATATAATCTCTCCAGCGCATCCTGGGTCTGCCCCGGGGCCTCCTCCCGGTGGGACATGCCCGGAACACCTTACCCAGGAGGCGCCCAGGGGGCATCCTTGTCAGATGCCCGAACCACCTCAACTGGCTCCTTTCGATGTGGAGGAGCAGCGGCTCTACTCTGAGCCCCTCCCGGATGGCCGAACTTCTCACCCTATCTCTAAGGGAGAGGCCAGCCACCCTTCGGAGGAAGCTCATTTCTGCCGCTTGTATCCGCGATCTCGTTCTTTCGGTCACTACCCACAGCTCGTGGCCATAGGTGAGGGTAGGGACGTAGATCGACCGGTAAATTGAGAGCTTCGCTTTTACACTCAGCTCCCTCTTCACCACGACAGACCGGTGCAGCGTCCGCATCACTGCAGCCGCAGCACCAATCCGTCTGTCGATCTCCGGCTCCCTTCTCCCATCACTCGCGAACAAGACCCCGAGATACTTGAACTCCTCCACTTGGGGCAGGAACTCATCCCCGACCCGGAGTGGGCACTCCACCCTTTTCCGGCTGAGAACCATGGCCTCAGATTTGGAGGTGCTGATCCTCATTCCCGCTGCTTCACACTCGGCTGCGAACCGTTCCAGTGCGAGCTGGAGGCCTTCACCTGATGAAGCCAACAGAACCACATCATCCGCAAAAAGCAGAGATGAGATTCTGAGGCCACCGAAGCAAAAGCCCTCCGCCACTTGGCTGCGCCTAGAAATCCTGTCCATAAAAATTATGAACAGATGAACAGAACACCTTAGAGGGTACCACCCCAGTGACAAGACATTGTACCCCCATAGGTACATTTCTGTACTTTAATTTCTGAGTGTGTACAGCTCTGTTACATGACAAAGATTTTAGAACAGCCTTTCATTATTTCTGGTTCAGTCACAAAAAAATCCATCTGCATCATCTACCTGAGTGTTGTTGTTCCTCCAGGTGAGTGAGTAGAGTTGAGTGTGTGTGTGATCAGAGGTGAAGCTGCTTCCTGGTTGTTGATGTTTGTTTCTAAAGATGTTGTTGATGAGATTTTGTAGAAAGCAGCTGATGTGATCAGAGTGCAGTAGATAATGTCTGACAGCAGTTTGAAGAGGAAATGGATTCTGTTCTGTTCTTCACTCATCACCTACCTGACAGCTGACACCTCACACCTGTTTCTCACCTGCAGGTCAGACAGGAGGACACAGAGAGGATTTATAATCTCCAACATCATGAATCACATTTCTTCGGTTTTGGCTTTTTTAGAACTCTCTCATCTCTGTTAACTATTAGCATACTATCGCTAACGCAGCTCAGGTCATTAATATGAGAGATATATCTGGGATTCTCTGACTTTCAGTTTAAATATATACTTTATATGTTTGAATTTACTACCTGTTTTCATACTATTAACATCTGAAGGCATGGAGGGGGGAGGGGTGTAAAGGGGAGGGGTGGAGCGACTTGTTCAGAGGACTGTGCCAGGTATGACTTCCTGATACGGCTTACATCCATAAGTAACCACACCTTCCACATTTCAGAAGTTGCCAGAGCCTGGAGAGAGGTAAGAGTACCAGGAGCAGGAGAGGAGTGCAGAGCTGGGACAAGGACCTGAAAGTTGCCCACACTGCATTCGGAAAAAAATTACAAACTGTAAATAAAACACGTCACACGGCTGAGCATCAGGATATTACTGCTACAGTTTTTTTTTTCTTATAACCTTCAAACTTGTTGACAATTTTGAAAATGTCTGTTAAAATAAATAGTTTAGGACAAATTTAAAATCTTCTCATTTGTATCTTTATGACAATGTTTCAGTATTTGTTACTGTTGCAGTAGCATTATGATGGGAATAATAGTTACTTAGAAAGGAACATTTACATTTTTCATTCACTAACGCTGCTGGTTGCAGTAGTAGGTTGCAAAGACAGTTTTACCAACCTGCATCAGCTCAGTGAAACATTTGAAGTGGAATTTCATGCTCTGGTACATTTGACACATTTTTTTTCATTTGTTCTGTTCTCTGACGTGAGATGCCTTGAACATAAAAGTTTCCAATACAAACTAAAACATGGCACACTGAAGAAGAGGCGTGTAGCTGAAAGTCTATAATGTCAAGAATCATAACATCACAACATTTTTAACATCACTGCAGTTTCTGTTTGTAAGTTTACCATTATATACAGTAATGTGCAAAAGTCTTGAGCAACCATTCGGTGCAGTGATTTATTGAAACATATATGGAAGTACAGTATATGGGGCAAAAACAGTTCATAAACAGCCTGAACTGTATTTCTGTAATTTCCTTTAGGTATCATCAGAAATATTTTCCTGTAGGAGATTTAGAGCTCTACTTCATTTTCATGCTGAAAAATCAAACAAACACTTTGGTGCAACAGAACCCGACAGTATTTTTCTGTATTTTGAATGTTATCAATTTTAACAGGATTCTCAACAGCACTGGCTGAAATAAAGCCCCAAATCTTGACAGATCCAGATGGTCATAAACACTCACTGTAGTACTCGGTACATAATGATGACAATTTAAACGGAAAATGTCAAATGTTTATTCATAACTCCAGGAAACTTTTAATTAATGATTCATTTTACCACTAAATGCTTCAGTAACTTGCAGTATGCTTTATGATGGCAGTGATAGTAAAATTTTGAAGGAAAGTTCAAGTTTTGATTCTAAAGCTGTTGGTGGTAAGTTTGTTGCAAAGACACCTTTACTATTTAGTACTCGTTGTTATTGCTCATCAATTCACCACACAACTGATAATGAGGAGGAAAACTTCCTATAAAGGCAAAAAGTGCTTTGTTGCAGACTGTAAAAGATTTATATTTTGCTGTAAATAATTTGAACATTTTACAGTCTTTCCTGGGATCATATAACTTGATTTATGAGTGAAATCTGGGTTTGTGCAGTGGGCACAGACTTATAATGGGGAGCTGTATGACTTCTCTATGAGAGACACGTAGCACACACAGTCCTGGTAATCAGCACTGCACTCTATGAGCTGTCTGTAAGTCATCTTCAAGGTTACAGAAAGCTGCTGCTCAGGTATCGATGAGAACACACATTTGTAAACACATCGAAACTCTCAACATGTGAGAACAGAATTTAAAGCATGTGCCATTGCTTGGCATGAAATCTGCACTGATCTGGCACAAAAAACTTTGTTTAGTTTAGAAGTCAAGATGAGTGTAAGACAAGATGATGTTGAGTCATTTGCACTTCACCTGTTAACAGAGCAACAATGCAAAGTACTTCAACCATCACATAGTGTTCATTCTTAAACTCCTCACAGTATGAAAAACTAAAAACAACAAACAGAAGCAGAAACTGAAATTGTGGATGCAGAGTCACTGACAGCTAAAAGAGCAAAAAACTAAAATTAAATAAAAACAAGCAGATAAAGAACAGCTATTAACAATCATGATACAGACAAACAGCAAGAATGTAAAGACAAATATAAATATCAGCATGTATAGTAGCTCATCTGTGAGAATAGCTTTAATTAGCAATTATGCTAATGCTGTTAACATTAAAATTGATACAGTAATCCTCTGCTCTGGTCAAAGAATAGATGATGTGATTTAACGGCATGATATTATAAAGTGTTGATGTGCAGAAATTCATTGTTGAAAAGCTTCAAATGGCAGAGTTATGCAGCCTGATACCAGCCAGTCAGCATAAGGCCACTGTATAGTGAGAATTAGACCTGCTGAAGCCGCATATTGAAGTCTTTTATCTTTGCTTGAGGCTATTTTAGTGTTGCTGGAGCAGGATTCAACAATATTGACAATGAGATTCTTTTAAAATGTTGAGAGCAGGAGGTTGGTCTGAGTTGTCAAGTGCAACACTGGATTTTGTCTTTACAGAGAGATTTGACCTTTAGTGTCCCAACAGGAAACTGCTATTTATTATCAGCTCACTCAGCTGTGTCATTAATCAAGGACACATTTTAGTTCCTCTTTTAATTTTCATTGTATATGCTGCCCTTTAGCTCCATCCATCCATCCATCCATCCATCCATCCATCCATCCACTTCAGCTTATCCTTTTCAGGGTCGCTGGGGGTGCTGGCGCCTATCCCAGCTGTCATAGGGCGAGAGGCGGGGTACACCCTGGACAGCTTGATCTTTTGAAAATATTCACTGTTAATATTACAATTACCAGTTTTTCCTTTTATTAGATTAAGAATATTGTGAAGGGAAGGTTTAACAAACTGAAACCGCCTGGAGAACTACAACAACTTGTACAGATTTGCAGGAGATGCAGCAATCCAGTAGATTTTAATTCTAATGCTGCTGGTTGCAAGTAGGTTGCAAAGATAGCTTCCTAACCAGCAGGTGGTTTTTCCTGCTTTGGTACAGTTGAGACCTTTTATTTGTTTTTGTCCTGTTCTGTGAACCTCTGAAGTGACAGGCCTTAAACATAAAGGTTTCTATTACTAGTAAAACAAACACAACACTGAAGAAGAGGCATGTAGCTGAGTCAAGAATCATACCAACATTTTTAACATCACTGCAGTTTCTGTTTGTAAGGTTACCTTTATGTACACTAATGTGCAAAAGTCTTGAGCCACAGCTTATTTCTTTACGTGTTGCTAGTGTTAAGGGTTCAATATTGAGGACGACAGTAAAAACAACCATGGTCCAGAAGAGCTTGGTCAAACAATGATTTTAATGAACACACGCAGCGTGGGGAGATGTACACTGCAAAACATCAGCTGTAGATCTCCACCCCAATAACTACACAGGAATGGTTTTATAACATCAGGGTATGTTTACTGACGCCCCCCTCATACGTCATCCGATACAATACATGCATGAGTGAAAACCACAAATGTTCTGTTGACAACTTTTAACACAGTTTGAAAAGAGCATCGTCTTCACGACAGGTGCTTCCTGTCGCCACCGGACGCCCGCTTATCTCAGAACATCAGCAGCATGTCGGCACACTGTCACTTGTGGAGACACAATTTTGCAGTTGCAAGCAAAATATGATTAAACTTTCACCTCTAAATGAGTTTACCTACAGTGTATGTGTGTGTGTTTCTCGACCTCACACGAACTCTGTCTTGTGAGAAGAGACGCCAATTCTCATGTACCTAATAACCTAACTAAAACTATATATATATGTAATATGTTGAATAAATGTTTTAATCAAGAACCTCTACTAAAAGCTTAATTAAAAGATATAAATGAATAAGAGATAATAATGAATAACCAACACACGTTCAACATGAGTGAAACAGAAACTCTGACTCTGTCTCTGTGAAAGGTTCATGGGGTCAACATCACATTAATCATTATGGAGTCTCTGATATAAAACTATGATATGATCCAAATGGAGGATGATGTTTATTATTATGGAGAAAACCACAGAGAGAGGCTCAAACTGTTTTTGTGTGACGTTAACTTCTGCTGTGAGTTTAATATTAAACATTCTTACTTTAATAAACAGTGAGATCTGAGTGAGATGAGAACACAGACTCATAAAGGGAAGCTGTTCATGATGGACCACACGTAGCACATCGATTTCCAGGAACCAGCTCTGCATCATGTGACTTAACCTTTAAGGCATCTTCAGGTTGAAGAATGCTGCTGCCCAGGTCCTGATGAAGACAAATGTATGAATGCATCAAAGCTGCCAAAGTGCCAGAACAGAATTGAAAAAAATGCACATATCTTTGCAATGCATCACTGGATGAGGCCAAATGTTTTTTACATAACACCACAGTCACAAAGAGTGTGACACAAAATGTAAATTCAGGTGTATCACAGCTGTTAGCAGGACAAAGAGCTTTAAGAAGACATGAACAGCATTATTGTTAAATGTCTTTAACCCTGCAGTGACAAACTTATTTCAGTGTTTCCTGTTGCTGTTGTCCTGTTTGTGTAAGAAGAGGCTGAATAAGCATCCATCAGTGGGAGGTTCCCATCAGGTGTCTCCACCGTGGACTCCACCTCCAACCCCGCTCTCCAGGATCCACATAAAGAGAGACGGACGGAGAGAGCAGTGTCCTCTTCACAGAGACACCAACAGAAGAATCACCAGAGAGCCTCCTGAGCAGCAGCCTTCATCCTCCTCATCCTCCATCAGAGCTGCAGGTAAGACGAGCTGCACACCTGGACTCTTGCTCTGCCTCTTGTAACACATCAGGACGGCTCAGTGGACACATGTCAGAGCTGAACAACACATCAGTGTTAGGACTGTTAACAGACTGCACAACAAACACATCACACACAGATGAAGGTGTGAAAGCTGACGTTTAGTGTTTTAAACACTTCAATAACTGATTTTTATATTCTTGTTTTCAGCAGAATCAAAAACACAGAACAGGTTGGTTTTCCACACAAACACAGCTCATGTTCATGTTTATGCTTGAAGCAAATAATGAACTCTGTAAGCGAAAAGGAAATAATGTTTGGTTTGATGAGTCTGTACAACATATATGAAGTGAACTTAATACAAACAGGTTTACAAGAGATGATCATATTTTATTCTCTGGATGGTGAAGGCTTTACACTTTACATTTGTGAAATTAAACTTTATGGAAAATGTTTTGTTGCAGTTAAGAGAGCAAATCAGTCAAATGTCAATGTAACGACTCATTTTTCACAGATGGATGGAGAAGAATAAAAACATTTGTTTTCTCTTTGTTTGTATAACAATTTACAACACTGACTATAAATGTTAGAATTTTGTGCAGCTTTCTCAAAGTGTTTGTGTTTCAGGGTTCTGTCAGCTGATTGGCCCTTTCCAACATGCTCCGCCCTCTGCTATTCCTGTGTGCTCTCGTAACACTGACAGGTAAACACACACACCTGGCAGCCATTTTGAAAGTGTTCTCACAATACTCGAGTACAACAACATAAGAGGGACGATGAAGAAAGCTGTAAGTACAAATAATCTGAGATCGTCAGAAAACTTTCATCTTCTTTTTCCAAGATTTTAAATTATTATTTAACATTAAAGTAAAACAAAGAACCAAATAAACAAAAACAATAACCATCCATCCATCCATTCGCTTCCGCCTATCCTTTTCAGGGTCGCGGGGGGCGCTGGAGCCTATCCCAGCTGTCATAGGGCGAGAGGCGGGGTACACCCTGGACAGGTCGCCAGTCTGTCGCAGGGCCAACACACAGGGACAGACAACCATTCGCACTCACATTCACTCGCACATTCACACCTAGTGGCAATTTGGATTAATCAATTAACCTATCCCCACAAGCTGCATGTCTTTGGATGGTGGGAGGAAGCCGGAGTACCCCGAGGGAACCCACGCAAACACGGGGAGAACATGCAAACTCCACACAGAAAGACCCCGGCCTGATGTTGGAATTAAACTCAGGACCTTCTTGCTGTGCGGCAACAAGTGTAATAGTAGTCTGGAGGAAAAGCTACCTAGCCTTTCAATTTTTTTCATTGTATGGTGGCTCTTTTTCACTTATTTTCCTGAGGAATACTTTCCTGGAGAATAATGAAGAAATGACAAAAAAAATTACAAGAATGCCTGCCTACAATACACATGCGCTTCTAGAGTTGAAAGAATCAATAACTTTCAATCTCAATAATGCAAACGTTTTTGCCTTGTAGACTCTGAGTAACATGTTACTGGTGACATTTACCAACTAGCAAGAAATCATTTCTACACAATAATATGCACAAGCTCACATAAGTCTAAGTTTTTCATATTACAATACATGTTTCATATGGAATATTTGTATTCAAGGTTCAAGTTGTTTGGGCCCACCAGTTCTGTGTTGCTCTGGTCAAAACAACAGCTGTAACAGAGGATGTTTCTGTGATGAAGCGTGTCAGAAATTTCACGACTGCTGTCCTGACTACCTTTCAACCTGTGGACAGTGTAAGTAAAGACAAACACTAGAACTACACACAATTTTAAACATTTATATTTTGACTACATATGTTCCCACTGCAATTCCAAGCACAGACAGCACAAAAAGCCACAGCATTACATCTACAATGTATACATACAAAAATATATATATAACCAAATATCATAACAACTTCTTTGTCCATGGTTGCCCCGGCCTCCACCGCTGAATCCACCACTGAATCCACCGCTGTCCCAGCATCCACCGCTGAATCCATCGCTGTCCCAGCATCCACCGCTGAATCCACCGCTGAATCCATCGCTGTCCCAGCATCCACCGCTGAATCCATCGCTGTCCCAGCATCCACTGCTGAATCCACCGCTGAATCCATCGCTGTCCCAGCATCCACCACTGAATCCATCGCTGTCCCAGCATCCACCGCTGAATCCACCGCTGAATCCACCGCTGTCCCAGCATCCACCGCTGAATCCATCGCTGTCCCAGCATCCACCGCTGAATCCATCGCTGTCCCAGCATCCACCGCTGAATCCATCGCTGTCCCAGCATCCACCGCTGAATCCACCACTGTCCCGGCATCCACCGCTGCATCCACTGCTGTCCCGGCATCCACCGCTGCATCCACCGCTGCATCAACCGCTGAATCCACCGCTGACTCAACCACTGTCCCGGCATCCACCGCTGCATCCACCGCTGCATCCACCGCTGAATCCACCGCTGCATCCACCGCTGTCCCGGCATCCACCGCTGCATCCACCGCTGCATCCACCGCTGAATCCACCGCTGCATCCACCGCTGTCCCGGCATCCACCGCTGCATCCACCGCTGCATCCACCGCTGAATCCACCACTGAATCCACCACTGTCCCGGCATCCACCACTGCATCCACTGCTGTCCCGGCATCCACCGCTGCATCCACCGCTGTCCCGGCATCCACCGCTGCATCCACCGCTGCATCCACCGCTGAATCCACCGCTGCATCCACCGCTGTCCCGGCATCCACCGCTGCATCCACCGCTGAATCCACCACTGAATCCACCACTGTCCCGGCATCCACCACTGCATCCACTGCTGTCCCGGCATCCACCGCTGCATCCACTGCTGTCCTGGCATCCACCATTGAAGGTTTGCACCTCATTTTCTGTTGTAGTGAGCCGAGGCTAGTTTGTTGACAGTTTCTAAAGTAGAGTTAAGAAATTAAATATATATATAGATAGATAGATAGATAGATAGATAGATATATCAATCTTTATTTATAAAGCACTTTTCATACAAAAAAAGATGTAGCACAAAGTGCTTTATATGGTTAAAAGCAAGACCCAACCCACCCGACCCTCCCGCTCACTCCCCACACTCTCATTAACATAAACGATCATGAATACACACATCCCCCCCCCCCCCCACCCCACCCCCACCCCCACACACACACACACACATACACACACACACACACATACACACACTTAAAGAGTAAAATTGGGCTGGGTACACATTAGCCAAGTGAGGAAACACTATCACAGGGGGCCGTCTGCACCGGGAGCCGGTCACAGACCGCAGCCTCCAGGCTGGGCACACAGCAGGAGGGAGGCAAAGAAGCCCCCCAGCCAGGCTGAGAAGACCCACAGAGCCCCAGCAGCCACGGTCGATCACAGCCCCGGTGCAGAGAGCCCCCTCCGAGGAAACACTGGAGATATGACCTAATAAGAATATATACAGGATAAAGAGATAAAATAAATTAGAATGGGATACAGTATAAATATAAATAGAGTAAGAAGATAAAAAATTAATAAGAATCAAATCAATAAATATTAGGTAAAACTAAATTAATAAGATAAATAGAATAACAGGATAGAATAAATAAGCATAAAATAAATAAACGTTAGGTGAAAGCTAAATTAAAAAGGTGGGTCTTGAGCCTGTTCTTAAAAACATGAACGTTCTCTGCGGCCCTGAGCTTCTCCAGCAGGCTGGTCCACAGTCGAGGACCATACCACTGAAAAGCTGCCTCTCCGTGAGTATGTGTCCTGACTTTAGGGACAATCAAAAGGCCAGTACCAGAGGACCTCAGGGTCCAGGAGGGTTCATATGGTAAAAGTAAACGTGAGAGATAAGAAGGCCCAAGACCATTAAGACATTTAAAAACCAATAAAAGAACTTTAAAATCGATCCTGAAACACACGGGGAGCCAATGCAGCGATTGTAAAACCGGTGTAATGTGGGCCCACCCTCTGGTCTTCGTCAGCACACGAGCTGCAGAGTTTTGTAAAAGTTGTAGGGGTGAAATATTCTTTTTGGGGAGACCAGAGAGCAGGGCATTACAGTAATCAATGCGACTGGTAATAAAAGCATGCATCAGCATCTCCATGTTGGCCCGAGAGAGAATAGGGCGGACTCTGGCTATATTTTTTAGATGATAAAATCCAATTTTGGTTACATGTTTAATATGTGGGATAAAACCAAGCTCAGAGTCAAAAATAACACCCAGGTTTTTCACTTGTAGTGAAGGACATAGTGAAAATGCCTGTAATTTAGACAAGAGTTTCTCTCTCTGAGCCTCAGGACCGATGATTAAAACTTCAGTTTTGTCCTGGTTAAGCTGTAAAAAGTGAGGCCCACCATGTATTTTAGTCTGTTTAAAAGAATAGCGTGGTCTACTGTATCAAAGGCTGCGCTTAGATCCAGTAGCACCAGGACTGAGAGCTTTCGGGAGTCCCAGTTACATCTAAGATCATTTAAAACTGTGGTTCACCCTGAATCCAGACTGAAATATCTCTAGGATCTGTTTATCAATCAAAAAGTCATTAATCTGAGTAAAAACAAGTTTTTCTAAACTTTTACTTAAAAATGGTAAGTTGGATACAGGTCTGTAGTTATTAAAATCATTACAATCCAAATTGCTCTTCTTCAGAAGGGGCCTCACCACCGCCGTTTTAAGGGCAGCAGGGAAGACACCCAACTGAAGAGAGCAATTCATCATGTATAAAAGCTCAGCTTCAAAAAATCCATAAAGTGTTTTAAAAAGTGAAGAGGGGATTGGATCTAAAAGACATGTGGTGGGTCTCACTGTGGAGAAAACTTTCTTAAGGTTCTCAGCATTAACCAGGACAAAGCTGTCCAGTGTCTCCTCAGGTACAATCGAGCCCTCAGATGTGTTTAAAATCATATCACGAGAAGATGAAATATCACATCTGATGGTGTTGATTTTTCCCCTGAAGTGTGTGTGTATATATAAATATATATATATATATATATATATATATAGATAGATAGATAGATAGATAGATATATCAATCTTTATTTATAAAGCACTTTTCATACAAAAAAAGATGTAGCACAAAGTGCTTTACATGGTTAAAAGCAAGACCCGACCCACCCGACCCTCCCGCTCACTCCCCACACTCTCATTAACATAAACGATCATGAATACATGTATATATATATATATATTCTTAATGCTTATTTGCTGATTAGATTGTTTTATGAGAGGCCCAGACTTGAGTGTAAAATAGGTGTTTTTGCAGAATATGAGGAGCAGACAGAGAGTGAAACTAAGTTCAGACGAAGGGTGACAGGTTGCCCTGGCAACAGACCTCAGAAAGGGGAAGTTATTGCAAGCTGCACAGGAAGTAAGACACAAAGAAAAGAGGAACTGAGTAGAAGGAGTTGTTTGTATTGAAACTGTGTGAGACGTCTGAAGTACTAAAATAACACCTATATGGGACTCATCTTGAGCTTCGGATGTTAGAGATTCTGCAACTGGCTTTGGGCTGTGCAGGGCTCTCTCTTCCGGAAGATGATTGAATAAAAATATAGAAATGTTTTGACCACTCTGAGTCGGGTTTTCTCTGTTCTATCATGGGGATCAAAGAATCGGGTTTAACCACCGTGCAATAACTCAACAATAACTCGAAGAAAACAAACAACAATCTGTTCCTCCATCTTCAAACCTCAACATCCTCCAATCAGAGCTCTGCTCTAGAGAAAACACAAGTTCAGATTTACACAGAAAACAACAACAAACCAAATGGATCACAAACAGCATCACTTGTGTTCATATTATTCATGAAATCAATAAATATAGTTAAATGTGTTGAATAACTGATTATCTGCTTATTAAATTTATGAATGAAAAATAAAAATGAGCAACCAAAATGTCACTGGGATGTCGCGGTCAGGCTTCGTTTACTGACAGCTAACTTTCCCTAATTACTGCCATCAACCAAACAACATTGATAATATCAAAATTACTGATCATAAAAATATTTTAAGAACATAAATTACTTTTCACAACAGTCAGAGTGAAAAGTTTGATCTTTTCAATTCAGCTTCTTATCTTTGAAATTGTATTTCCTTCAGTATCCAGAAGTTTTATCAAACTGTCGTTTCCTGTTATCTTTGTTTTCAAGAAAGCTAACTGATGATGTCATAGTAAAGCTCTACACTGATTGGTGAACGCTGTTTAATCCATTCATGAAGTCAGTGTTTCAGCCTGCAGCTCTCCCTGTTTGTCCGACCAGCTAACAGACTGTAGCTCACAGCTCTCATGTGTCTCTGTGTCTTCAGGTGCTCAGCAGTCTTCAGTGGTGGACATCAGCTCATGTCCCATCACGTATTATGGACAGCAGTACGAGCAGCTCTATGTGAGTAGGATGAAGCCTGATGTTGTAGCAGATCTTTGTGTTTCCATCACTGTTGCTGTTTAGTCTCCACCTGTGGCAGAGATCATGTTTGCAGACTGAGTGAACATCAGCAGTTCATGAAGGTCACACACTCTCTGTTCCCGGGTTCAGGCCCTCAGAGGGCAGCTGGCTTTAAGCTCAGAGTCTCATTAATGTCCTCTGCAGTGATGCTGAGTATGTGAACATCAGCTGATGCAGCTTCCTGAAGCAGAGTGAGAGCTCTGACTGAAACCTGAGCAGCTCTGACACCAACAGTTCAGCTGTAAATGACTCAAAGCACAAAAGATGCTGATGTTTGACTCGCTGTGTCTCTGATTTTCCACAGGTGAGCATGACATCTGGATATGTTACCGTCTGTTTCAACGGCTTTTTCAGTCCTGAAACTGGAGGCGACTGTATTGTGGAGCGTTCAGTGGGTGCAGAGGAATTTTACTATTACATAAATCTACAACCTTCCTCTGGTGATGTGGATTATGTTCGTTCCTATTTTCCAACCATTCAGAACAGTTTGGAGCGCTATTTTTTGATACATTTTCCTCGTGTGAGTGTTTTTCTTTATCACATTGTTATATCTGACTGGTGTCACTTTATACTGTTTTATCTCAAATTAAACGCTGAAACCCAAAAATAAAATTTAAGGTTTTATCACATCAAACACTTTTGTAAAATATTTAAGAGGAATCGTCCCTGATAGTGTCTGAAACTTTTCTGTTTGCTCGTTACAGTTTGGTTTCTTTCCTTTAAACTTTGGGAGCAGCTCACAAGCAGCTCTGGTGTTGGACAGATACACCTCTGATCCAGTGGTGAGTCTCTGAGTGTTTGTAAACAACTATCAATATCTGTTCGTGTTTAAATACTACATGAAATAGACAAAAATATTTTTTTCATCTTGATCTGTCTGCTTTGTGGTCATAACATTGATTGTTTCTGTTCAGGTGTTTGAGCTTCAGGTTGGTGGAACCACAGTGGATACAGTCGATCTTACTTCCTCATATCGAGGTTTCTTAGACATCAGTGGATGCAGACACTCAGGTAAGTGAATCTAAAGCTCCAAACTTGACTTTGGGATTCTGTAAAATTGAACTATTTGAATGTTATGTTGATCTTTGTGCTCACAACTGTTAACCCTCTGGTTGTGTGCACCCCCACCCCCTTACTATAGTGTTCCTGGTCACAAGTGACCAGTCGGCTTTAACAGCTCTTAAATTAACATAAGAAACATTTTTCACCACCAAATTCAGTTCAGTGGGTTGTTCAGTAGGTCAGAGGCAAAAGGGTGGGAGTGGTGGTGGTGGATTCCCATCAATTTCCTACTTTGCACTTCTCCCTTACACTTTTGACTGGGAAAAACACAAATGTAACAAAATTGATCAAAACACTCAAAATTCAACGAAAAACATGCTCATCACTTTTTAATGTTTTAGTGCATAGTGTGGAGGATGTCATAAAGCCTTAAGGCAATCGGATGT
This sequence comes from Oreochromis niloticus, assembly GCF_001858045.2. Taxonomy (NCBI): domain Eukaryota; kingdom Metazoa; phylum Chordata; class Actinopteri; order Cichliformes; family Cichlidae; genus Oreochromis; species Oreochromis niloticus. Next base: position 51,467,904 of record NC_031967.2, read on the forward strand.
AAAACACAATATTTATGAGTTTTTTAATTTGTAAATCGGTCAGATTTGACACAAACACAACAGGAAGGTGATCTGTTAGTGTTTGAACTAAAATAAACTCTCCTTCAATCCTCAGGTCAGATGCATCGACCTGGTACAGTGATCAACTCTGATCCAGAAACCTGCTTCAGTCTCACCTGTAATGAGACCGCAGTTCTCCACACCACCAGCTGTGGTCCACTGGAGCGTTGTCAAGGCAACGGCATGTAAATATATCCTCTTTGTATTTCAAAGAAATGCTGTGATGACAGAGTTTAATAAACAGAATCATATGAACAGCAAGACAACACATAGCAAATCAATAAAAGCAAACCCTGAGGTGTAGAGCCTTAAGCACAGACAGCAGAGCCACACAGAGACGGACAATAAAGACAGCCCCTGTGGCCCCTCTGACCCTCCTTTTAAAGAAGTTCACAACTCCTCTTCCAGCAGCTAGGTAACTTTCCACTAAGCAAAAAATCGATTTCCAGATTCTAATCGATTTCAAATCAATGCATTTTAAATAATGCAACTTATCAATTCCTGAATCGATTTTTAAATATAAATGTATTTTGCCAAAAATGTAAGAATCTCAGGTTAAACCTCAGGAAACTATTTCAACAACCTCCAAACAGCTAAAACATCAAATGATTAAAGAGCAAATAAGCATAAAAAGATGCAAACACAAAGTGTGGCTCCTTCCCCCTATGGTACGTATGTACCATAGGGTTGCCTCAAAGCCATATAATTTCTTCCACACTATAAACTTTAAGATATAAAAGTGATGATCACCTCTTTCATTGAATTTTGAGTGTTTTAATCAATCTTGTTACATCTGTGGTGTTCCCAATCAAAAGTGACTGCCATAGGAAATGAATGGGAATCCATTCATCCCCCCACCCCACCCCATTGACTGAACAACCACTGAAAAACCCACTGAACTGAATTTCATGGTTAAAAATGTTTGATGTGCTAATTTAAGAGCTGTTAAAATAGACTGGTCAATTGACCAGGAACAGTAAAGGAACTAATGCCAGAAGCTATCACTAATTAGCACATATTCTAAAGGTAGGTAGGTAGGTAGATAGGTAGATAGGTTGGTAGGTAGATAAGACTTTATTAATCCCAGGATGGGGAAATTTGTGTGTTACCACAGCTCAGGTACAGATAGCAGAAGAACACAAACAGTATACCAAGAATCTCCAAAAGTTGATTCTGTTCATCTGGACGTAGCGTTTTCAGTGGGGGAAAAGTTTCGTCACTCATCCAAGTGACTTCTTCAGTCTCAGCTGACTGCAGGTTTCCCCAATCTTATAAACAGTGCATTTACATAATGACTGAAACCAGCCCAAGTATACCAAGAAAATTAAGTAAAGAAATACAAAAAAAAAAGATAATACACTATATACAATGAGCTAGAAGCAATATGCACAAAAGTAGTAGGGTGCAGCATCTTAAACATGGAACATGAACCCATGTTTATGTGATGCACACCATTCATAATAAACAGGATGGACTATTCGCTTTGGTTCCCAGCAGCTCTCTCCTGCATCGTCAGCCCAGTAACTAAGTCAGGCTCTCCAGCTCAGGAGCAAATCCCATAACTGCACAAAGGCTGCTGGGTAATGTAGTCCATGCAAACACACATTTGTAATGATCCTTAAGGTGATGTTATTGTGATGTATTTCTGTGGCACTGTTATTGTTTCTTTAAAATGCATACTTTGGTTGTGCTGCATAACAAATGTAGAGTGTGTGCTGTGTGGGGGAGTTAGTTACCGGACCTTGAAAGGAAGTTGTTCGTGAGGACTCTCCTCGGTGTTAACTGCCCTGTTACTGTACAATAATCTGGGGAGAGAGCAAAACATCTTTTGCTTAAGAGTCTTACAGGATATTCAGTGCAGATCAATATATATAGTGTATATAGGTATACATGTCATCCAAAAAATCCACAAGAGTTTCTTCCTGACCATTTTTCCTTCAAACTGTCGCCAAAGTGGTTGCACATAGGAGGTCATATGATTGTTGGGTTTTCTCTCTAATATTTACGTTGAGGTCTCTGCCGTTGTGATTTGGTGAACATAAACAAAGTTGAATAAAGCTAAATTTTCTGCATTTGTCAGCTGCACGTTGGACACCATGTTGGCCTCCATCTGCACTGCGACCGGCCCCACTGTCATCGACGTACATGGCCAGATGGACTCCATCCAGGATCGCTGTGCGTACTCTCTGTTCTCGACTCCGACACTCCCAGACTTCCAGATTCTGGGGAACTTCAGGGACCGGCGTCGTAAAGATGTGAGCTTTTTGGACAGTGTGACGCTGCGTGTGGACGGGCATTACATTCACCTGGAACAAGGTGGGAGAGTTCAGGTAAGCGACCTACAGCCACAGTTCATGTGTCAGAGTGGAGTCTGATCCAAAGTCCTCCCTCATCCTCTGCTGTGTCTCCTCTCATCTTTCTTCTCAGGGCTGTTAGAAGCAGTTCTTTCAGAGCTGCTGAACTCAGTGGTTGTTGCTGTGAAATCAGCCTGTTTGTGTGTTTGACATGTTTCACTCTGTGTTTCCTCCACTTTGTCTCTGCTGTGATGCAGCTGGACGACTCCACGCTGACCCTCAGCAGCTCATCTCAGCTGGTTCACGGTGTGCAGCTCTCTAAGGACCAAACTGGAGTCACTGCCAAGCTGTCGCTCTCCAACCTCAACATCTCTGTCTTCTTTGATGGCGACACCGCACAGATCCACTTAGAAGGTACAGAAGACAAAGTTTAATTCATGTAAAATAAACTGTAAACTGTGCTGTTATTTATTCTTCTGTGTTCGTCATGTTTAAATGTTGATGCTGATCTGACTCATTCTGTCCTGATCCTGTGCAGGACCTGCTGGTTCATCTGTGGAGGGTCTGTGTGGAAACTCCAGCAGGTCTCTGAGTGACCTGAGACTCTCTGAGTACAGCTCCACCAGGTAAGACCTCATCACAAGCTCACAGTCCCTCTGACTGCTGCTGCTGATGTTGCAGATAGTTTGTGTTTGTGTGAATGAGGCTGAACTTTGTTGTTTGTCGCCCCCTAGCTGTGAGATACAGTACAGTGAGCCTGCTGACAGCACGATCGACTGCACCAGTGTGACTGAACGGTGAGCAGACTGATCCACACAGCAGGAAACATCTGTGTTGTACCTTGATCTCTGTTGTAAATTATATGGTACATCACATGTGACTGCAGCATAGATGGAAGATATGATTACAGATTATCATTTTATTGTCTTCAACTTCTTCTTCCATCTGGGGTACAGCTGTAATCTCCTGAAGGAGGCGCCCTTCTCCTCCTGTAACAGTGACATCGACCCAGAGCCCTACATAACCGCCTGCACCGACACTTTGTGTAAATATCCTGCGGTGGACGGACTCGACTGTCAGTTCCTGAAGGCCTACGCCAGAGCCTGCAGTCTACACAACCACACTCTGGATGGCTGGACATCAAAGACCGGCTGCTGTAAGACCTTAATAAGACCTTAATAAGACATTAATAAGACCTTAATAAGACCTTAATAAGACCTTAATAAGCTCTCCTTTGTTAAAGACCTGAACTGTGGATTTTTAGAGCTCACATGTTTTCAGGATAATACATCAGTGTGTTCCTCTGTAGCCTCTGAGGCCTTCTGTCAGGACAGGACCTGCAGCGATCACGAGTTCTGTGGTGAGAAGACGGTCGGTGGTGACACTCGCTGCTTCTGTCGGGCCATTTTTGCCTCCAAGTACCAAGAAAACAACTCTTTGGGTACGACAGCTGTGACATCATCATGACAACAGGGCTGAATAATGGAGGAAAACTTCTAACAGTGATTTTTCTGACTGATATTGTGACGTTCAGGTGATCCAACGGTCTGCACGCAGAACTCTGCTTCAGTCACTCTGGTCGGTTGTCTCCTGGAGGACAAAGGCATCGACTACTCTGCCTTACACCTCAAGGACCCGACCTGCAGGGGTCAGGTGGACGAGTTCACTCACATGGTGACCTTCAGCTTCGACAGCAGCAACAGCTGTGGGACGGAGGTCACGGTGAGTTTCATCTCCTCCTCTTTACCTTCTACAAGCAGCCAAACATCTTCCAGCATCTGCTGAGCTTCTGCTGCTCTGCTCCAGTTTGGGGTCGTTCTGTGGGATCAGCTTCACCTCTGACCTCTCTGGCTTCTCATCATGTTGATGATCTGTGAAGTTCATACATAGAAACATCCAAGTCGGAGTTTGATTTAGTACAAGGAGAAACTCTCTAATGTTTGTGCTCTGTTAAAATAAAGTGACTTCATTCGATGTGCTCAACTCGTCTGTGTGACACAAGCGGTCAAAGGCAGAGACAGAAAGGAGACTAAAGCTGCTGTTGTTGCTTTTAAGAACAAAGTGAATGAGTTTGATGTTTTTAAAGTGTCTAATCAGCAGATTGTTTGTGATAACTCTCTGATTATAATCACTGATAAGATGTCATAAACTTCGGACTAAAATAAAAGGACACTTTCTTAACTTAACTTCATACTTCTAAGTTAGAGGTCCATCATCTTCAAAGTGCAGTCAAAGTGCTGATGTTCTTAGATTAAAATCACTGTAAAGAGACTGAAAATAAAGTTAACGTGGCTGCATGTGTCAGTGCAAATAAAGCAAACAGAGCATGATTTACATTCACTTTTTCTAATTGAATAAAACTGATTAAGTGCACTTTGGGATTAATGAACTGAAATGTCAGATGTTAAAAGTCAGTAGTAACATCTGATTGTGTGACTCTGCAGACCAACAACAGCCAAGTGATCTACAAAAACACCATCATGACCCAGAACAGCTCCTCTGACATCATCACTCGTCACGACCAAGTCTACATCGACTTCTCCTGCGTCCAAACTCAGCCGGACATCAAGACTGCCACCTTCAGGATCAGACACAGGTGTGTGGTTGAATTACTTTAAGATGTGAAGCTTCTCATGAGGTTTGTGAGTCAGAGAAAGCTGAAGTGTGTTTGTGTTCTGCAGCTCTGTGATCCAGCACATCACATCTGGAGTTTGGGATTACACTCTGACCATGCAGAGCTTCACTGACGCCGGTCGGACACAAGCTGTGGATTTCAGCACTGAAGTGCAGCTGAACCAGAAGATCTGGGTGGAGCTGAAGACTGACGGGCTGGATGGAGACCTGGTCGTCGTGGTGACCGACTCCTGCTGGGCAACAGACCAGCCATCACCCGACAGCACTCCGAGATACGACCTGATTATAAACGGGTGAGACAGACTCAGAGAGTCATGTGGTTTTGATCTCTCTCATGGACTCCTGAACAAAGTGTGTTTTCCTGTCTGTGAGCAGCTGTGCCAACCCTGCTGACCAGACTGTGCAGGTGGTGGGAAACGGACTGGGAACCTCCAACTACTTCTCCTTCAACATGTTCGAGTTCACCGGGGGCTCTGGTGAAGTCTTCCTGCACTGCAAACTCCACGTGTGCCCCAAACAAAACAACTGTGTCCCGGTACAGCTTTGTTACCAAACACATCACACACACAATCAAATGTATCTCTCTTCTGTTACGATCATTAAACAGATTATTTTCACTTATTCTTTTTTCTATTCTGACACAAAAGCTCAAATGTTCTCAGCAGATTCAGTCCTGAATGAAAGGATCAGTGTTGATCTTCTAAAGTCTGGACTTTGTCTCTCTTTGTCTTTAGACTTGTCCTGCTCACAGACGCAGATATGCCAGGTCCAAATATGAAGGTGAAGCCTTCATCAGCATGGCCTGGACTCATTAGGTAAGACACAGTCTGCTGTTTTAATAGTGCTGAGAAGTGTTTGTAGACAAAGTGCTGATTGTTAGTGCTGTAGCAAATATGTTTCTCACGGAGAAATGATTTATTTTATTCAACTGAAAGATATTTGCTTAGTTCCTTAGTAAATTACCAATTACCAATTACTCATTTACCAATGAGTTTGTGTTTCTAACTGTCCTCATGCGATAAACTAAATGAACTGCTGTGTGAGTGAAAACTCTTGGTGTGTCGTCTGCAGCCTGACAAGGTCTGTAATGTTTTCAACAAGCATGTTGGTGACACTGAGTTAAACCACAAATTAAGACCCTGGAGATTAGTTGCAGCTTGTTTAATTGTCTTCATGAACATGTGGTGAAAACTGAAATGACAGATAATAAACTCAACAGGTAGAAGCATGTTTACATCAATAAAGTGCATAACACTCACTAAAACATTCACATCAAGAAACTATACATCAATATCCAAACCTATCTGTGCAAACTATCGTATAAAGAAACTTCCAGCCTGAATAATTCAGAGTAGATGGTGTTATGGAAATGTTAACAATAACCTGCAACACACCCAGTGAGCTTGATTTGAAGTGGGTTTAATAAACACATTGCAATGTGGAGAGAGCATCCCAGTGAAATACCAGGACCATCTCTGAATTGTGGCCACTGCCCTTACATCTTATATACAGACACACAGACAAAGAACATTCCTCAAACTCTTACATGTTGGCCCCTCTCACGGGGGGGGGGGGGGGGGGGGGCTATACCTCCTCCCGCACAGAGAGAATTATGACCTTGTTTTCTGCTTAGCCTTCACCTAAGGATTTACATCCCTGATAAGCAGAAGGAGGCTCACCATCTGTTTAACGTCTCCCATCACAATGGCCTCACTGTGTTAACTTTCCTCATGCATGTAAAGTAGTGGCAGGAGTGCTCTTACTATGGTAAAGTGAGAAAGTAATATTACTATAACTAATGTGATATGATTAAATATGTGATTAATACATGAGAAAAGAAATCTGCCACCACGATGGCATCTGATTACATTTCTAAACTGTCTTTTGCATGTGGAGCTAGTTTTCCAGCAAAAACCGATCTGTGGACTTTCAGAAGTACTTGACCCGAACCGGAAGTGCACCACCAGAACCGGAAATACATTTTAGCTATTTTGTCGTTTAAAAAAACGTATATAAAGCATGAATTATACATTTTAACATGTATTCATTTGTTAATGACAAATATTTTTAGAATTATTTATTTTAAACGTATTAACTTATTTATTCAGAAAAATGCCTTAGGGCAACATACTCCATGCCTGGCCTCAGGAGGCCACTGTGTTAAACAAACATTATGCAATCAATCCTTTGGCATGAGGAGGATAAATTCTGTAACCGGTCTCAATAATGTCTTTACACACCCTTGATCGCATGTCTTTACCTCAATCTTCCTTACTCAATTGTCATTGCTTGGGAATTTGGCAGTGACCCTGGCCATGGGCCAGCTGTTTCGTGCAACCTGCTTGTCCATGAGCAGAACCAGGTCATCAACTTGGAGGTTTCTGCGTGACCCAGTCCATTTCTGCCTTAGCTGCAATGTGGGTAGATACTCTCACCTCCAGCGAGGATAGGGGATAGGACGAAAGGTTTCTCTGTATCAGTGGACACTGGGACGAGCGACCATGCATTTATTATGGCTGTAACTTCAGCCATGAGTGTGCATAACACGTCGTGAGTCAGTTGTACCTTATTTTTTAGTAGCATGGAGTCCAGTATTCTGCGGGCGACTTCGATCATGCGCTCCCAAGAGCCTCCCATGTGCGATGCATGTGGCCGATTTTAACTCCCAACTGCAGCCTTGGATGGTTAGGTACTGTTGCAGTGATTTATCCATTCCAAGTTATTTGAAGTGCCAATAAAATTGGTGCCACGGTCAGATAGCAGATGTTGGGCGGGGCCTCTTAAAGCGAAGAACCAACGGAGGGCGTTTAAGGAGCTGGATGTGTCCAGAGATTCTATTACCTCAATATGCACAGCTCTCGAACTCATGGAGGTATACACGATGGCCCACCGCTTACTTTCAGCTACTCCGCCCCTGGTACACCAAGTTGTTATGGTCCACGGTCCAAAGACATCAAGGCCTACGTAAGTGAAAAGAGGACAAGTTTTTAGGCATTCAGGTGGTAGATTTGCCACTAGTTGTTGTTCTTGTTTTCCACACAGGTTGCGACAGGTTAAACATGTGTGGATTGCTGAATTGACTAGCATTTTGCTGCGTAATATCCACAGCCCAGCAGCTGTGATTGCTCCTTCTGTCAGATGACTACCTTGGTGCCTTGTTAGCTTGTGGTAATGGTGAATGAGCAACACTCTCAATTTGTGCGTGTTTGAGTCGGCCTTCTACAAAAATTAGACTGTCCTGTAACATTAGGCTGAGCTTCTTGAGAGGGCTCTGTTTTGAGATTGGATTGCCAGCATCCAGGGCAGAAAGTTCCTTCTCAAAGTATGCCTTTTGTGTCTCTTTGAAGATGACAGTTTTTCTCTGGAGTGTGAGGCAGATGACATTTGTGCTAGCCTTTGCATTTTTTGTTTGGTTTAGTCCCATTGATGGACTTTGCCATGTGGATAAGTTTTGCTATGGTTCTGACTAAGGACTTAAAGGTGCAAAAATGCTCAAAATGCTTACAGATGAGTACTTGGAGGTGAGTGACGTACGTTTTTACTTGTGGTCTAGTTTCTGAGTCCTTATCTGGTTCAGTCATGTCAAACATTCCACTCACTTGTGTTGTATCTGCGGCAGGATGGTGGATGAAGGATGGTCCGGTGAACCAGGTGGACTTTTTTAGTTGGAATGCTGACAATGACCTAGACGCATGGTCTGCTGGATTTTTCTCTGTGTGCACATAATGCCACTATTCTGGCTTGATGACTGGCGAATGCACTGTACACTGTTGTGAACATATGCGTAAAGCCTTTTTGACTCATTACAGATGTAGCCAAGCACTCCTTACTGTCTGTATAGAAGTGCACTGCATCAAAGTTTAAGTCCAACTCATTTTAAATGAGGTCGGCCATTTCTGCTGACAAGACGGCTGCACATAGTTCAAGCCTTGTTATTGTGGGTTCTGAAAGGGGGGCTAGTTTTGCTTTGCCCATTACGAAGCCTACCTCGACGTTCCCATCTGTTTGAATTGCCTTTAAGAAGGCTATGGCTCCTATGGCCTTAGTAGAGGCCATAGGAGCCATAGGAGAGATGGTCATGCTGAGGAGACCTCAGCATGAACATTGTAGAGGATCTTTTCCATAAAGGCCACATAATGCTGCTGCATTTCAGGTTTCCTATTTAGCGTCCGATTTGAGGATGAGAAGCTTGTGGCTACCTGTTGTCTGTTTTTTGGTAATTGCTGGTGGGGTGCCTTAAACGGATGTGGGGCAACCCAACTGTTGTCCACATCTCTGTACATAGTTTAGAAAGTGTCCTGTATTGAGTGAGCTGGTTTATTGTCGTTATCTGTCTGGTTAAAAACTGTTTGACCCAGAGTTTGTTCGGGCACTTTACCTGGCCTATTTGTGTGTGGCACTTCTTTGAGTTGCAGAAGGCTGCTGCATGGTTGGAAAACTGAAGGACGGCCATTTTCCAGAACAACTGTCTTCAGGGTGCTGACTGTAGGCCTATGAACATTACCCAGACAGACCTTCCCAACTACAACCCACCCCAGGTCTCGGCGCTGGGCGAAGGGGGCATTATGGGGGCCACTAATTCTCTGCCTGACCTTGTGTGCCTGTAAAACATCTGCCATGTAAAACACATCCCCAGTAGCAGGAGTATTTCGGCTTTAGGGTCTAGTTCTGGGATGTACTTTGATATGGTTTGGAGGTGCGGCTGGTGTAGCACTGCGCTGGGATTTGGGATTTCACTCCTATTGTTAGGAATGGTCTGACACTCTATGAGCAATGGTAGAGGGATAACTACTGACCTATCCAGTGACTCGATATGGAAGCCTTCAGCTGTTTTATCCCATGTTTCTACAACACCAGAGCATGTCCTAAGATTGCAGGAGAAAGGTTCACTTTTAAAGTCAAAAAGTTCAAAGAACTCAGGCCAATTGCTTTGATTTTCTAGTATTACATATGCCTTAACAGCTCTGTCCTTGCAACCTTTAGGGTACACCAATACAAGACATGGAACATGAACGTCCCCACTGACCTGGACTGCAAACGTCTGTGCAGCATGTTGTGACATCAACTGTGTCGTGACCAATGTTCCCTCTAATTTTTCATGTGTCTGAGCGAACACACAAACTCCCTGAGCGATCCCTTGGACCTCTGTGAGCAACAGCAGACGTGTGCACTGTGGTCACGCCGGCATCGAATCCATCCAAGTTACATGATTTATTAAAATAATCATATCAAAGTATTTACATTTATGTTAGACTACTTTTAATTAACTGCTTTAGCCCACTTACAATGAAAATTAAAATACATCTTGTTCATGACCTGTGTAGTATGTTAACACTATTGGAAGTAAAAATAACTTGAACTCCAATTTTGAAAACACAATTGTTTTGTTTTTTATTAAAGCTCTGACTTGTATTATAAGTCTGCGGTCTGGGAGAGAGTCCTGTAACTCTGTCTGCAAAATACAGTATATAATGACCAATGTTGGGCAACTAATTATATAGTTACGTCTTCAAAAAAGTTACTGAGTTATGCAAACAACAAAGTTTTTTTGCAGCTGTTTACCTAAAAATACAGTCATTTTTTTAAACAAACATTTCAAAAAAATTTACAGAACAATCAGCTGCTCTGCATCAAATTTCATGCCAAATTATTTGTGCTACTCTAAAAATTAATTTGTGTTCACTATGAGATAAAGTTAAACAACAGCCTGATACCTGCAGGCCTGACAACAGGAGATGTAACACCTGTAACACTCACCTCATTTTTCTCACACACAACAAAACTATTGACTACACTACACACTAACCACTCAAGATTTGCGCTAAACGTAGCAAATCTCTCACATCTCAAAACACGGTAGTCACTCCTAAAACTTCCCCCCCTTTCCTAAACAACTAAACACCATGTTGCCATATGATTTTTTGATTGGTCGATATGGCACATTTTTCGACCAATAGGAAAGGGTGGGGCTTTCTTGATTTTGTTTTTGCTCACATGCGAGAGTGCTTTTGTGCGTTCTCCTCATAAAATGCTGTTTTTACCATTTCTTCCCGCAGTAAATATAAACAACAATAGTATTCAGGAAGAAAACCAAACATTGCAGATATTTTTATCATAACACAATCTCATTAATGTGGCTTCACTCCACATCAGCCAAGCCGCTTTGCTAGCTAAAACACCGGTGTTGGCACATAAGGACGCTGTCATAGCCTGTCAACGACGTTGATTAGCTGCGTATATACGAATGTGAATCACATTATTGGCTGGACTATGGGATAAGGTGGCATCGTTCTAATCACATACTGGAGCAGCCAGTCACTTACTGACTAACACTGCAAAACAGAATTGTTAAAGTATTTACTTTAATTTCAATTCAGGTTCAATTTTTTATTTTTTATTCTTTTGCGCAATAGAGATTATTTGTGCGCAGAGACCGTGCCGGCAGTGTGTAATTGCAGACACGCGCAGATTAGAGGGAACATTTGTCATGACTGCTTGCCCTCTCCCTGCCATTCTCTTGTGCTGGAGGTGGAGCCTTATTGGTCTGTGGTGGAGGACTGTGTCGTGACCTGTGCTTTCACATTCAGAACACTTTACTGAAGATTTGCATTCCTTCGTAAGATGAGTGTCTGAAGAACAGCATCTGAAGCATTTCATTTCTCTTTCAGGAAGGCCTTCCTTTCATCAAGTGGTTTCTTCCTAAGCATGAATTACACATTTTAACAACATGTATTTTTTTATGACAAACATTTTTAGAATTATTTATTTTAAACGTATGAACTTATTTATTCAGAAAAATGCTTTAAAGGCCCATCTGAGCTCTGATGATGAGCAGATAAGAAGAAGAAGTGACAGATTGGACTGAGGGTTGTTCAGCAGTCACAGTGGAGTCTGGTTTATCTTCTCAGGTGGTTTCCATGGTGACTCGGACGGACTTACCAGTTACTGACCTCCACGATGATCCTTGAATTCTGATTGGTCCTAAGCCAGATGTTGGATGTTGGAAAGACCGAGCTGAGTTCAGCAGGACCAAACTGTCGTCTGTGACACATGATAAAGTTCAGATGATGTTTTTTTTTTTTTAATTTTCATTAGTAACTTGGTGAAAGGGAAGAGTGTGAGTGTGATTTCCAGCCTAACCATATAAATAAATCTGGGGTAAATCTACACTCCTGAAACTTAACAGAATCAGATCTCACTAACACTGTCAGGTATTTTCCTTGAGTTGAGGATACCGACATATTTATTTCTTGGCTATATTCATAGAAAGAAATATATGAACACACGTCCAACGCTTCCATGAACAGTGAGGCCTTAACCAAAGCTGTATTTTTCTTTCTCAGGTTGTTGTAATTTAAAATGATTTAGGTAATAAGTGATGGAAATTTCCAGTGAATCAAGTAAAAAATGGTTTATTCTGTGAATATGGAAGTGATTTAAAAAATAAATATGAAAATTATCTCTTTAAGAAGGTGGTAATCAGGGTAAAATATTTAAAGGGGATCATCTGGTTTCTTACTCTTTGTTTTGTAGCTGAATGTTGTAAAGGTGAAGGTGTGTGGATTTCTTTTTTACCTGTTACCAGACCATTACAATCATGTGAGGTATGCAAGCAGAGTCTCTTTAACTCAGATTGTCTTATAAAATAAGCCGGATGCAGCTCAAAGTGGACACAGCTGCTGAACTGTTATTAGAGAAAGCACCAAGAGAGGACCACAGCTGAGTTATCAAAGTTGTAATTTGGTCTCTTTAAGGCAGGTGAAACAAACCAGTGCTGGAGTCCATGTGACAGAAGACTGACCAGCTGTAACCAAAGCTGCAGTCAGCTGGTCTGTGGTCGTAACTTTAAACAACTGTGTCACAATAAAACAAAACAGCTGGTTTATGTGTTTCCCATTTGAGCTGCTGATTGACACTTAAAGTTGCAGGACAGCATCACCTTTACTGTGATCTTTAGTGCTCTGATAAACTCAGGAATGATCCATCCTTCCTCTTAGAAAACACACAGTACAAAGTGGGCATGATTTCATGGTGAAATTCCCTTTCTGTGTTGTTTTTGGAAGCAGCGGTGTTGATAACAGCTCATCTGAAACTGAGACTTGATGCTCTGCTCTGTCCCCTTTATACTTTAATGTTTGTTCCAAAAGACCAAAAAAATAAATAAAGGACATGGGTAATAAAATAATTTTTATTTTAGTTTTTTTTCTCTCCTTTGTCACTTCCACTCAGAAACTGTTTGTTGCCATCAGCTGTTTCCAAGTCAAAATTCTCTTTCAGTTCTAAGAGTATAAGATCAAAAACACATTTCTGGCATACTGTTTCACAATGTGTGGCCTATGGACCTCCACAAATGTTGAGGTTCAGCTGCTCAGGAGGATGAGATCAGGAAGTGTGACAATAATATATTGGATTTATATAGCTAAACTCATGAAACAGCCAAGTGTGTCACACTTGTTAATAGTTTCATAAGGTTTTTATGCCTTTGTTTCTTTAATTATGGATTGAATTGAACAACAGAAAATATATTGATCTAAAATAATTGAATAAGTTAAATTAACTAAGCAAGACTAAGACCAACAAATTATTAGTATTGGTCTCACTGTGACAAAATGTCATACATCATTTTTTGTTAAAAAATGCATTTCATAGCAACACATGACAAACTTCTTCTACATCAATCATTTTGTTAGAAATGCTGCCAGACTAGATTATATTAGGAGATAAGATGTGTTATTAAGGATTAGAGTTATTGAATGGGTTGAAAATTACCTTTAGTAAGAAAAACTAGGTTTCTAAAATTAGTTTAGTCGCTGCCATTTTGGAAATTATGTTACAGCGACCTAGAGCCATTCACTTGTCACATGACTGCATCAGGATGTTCAGTAGATGGCACTTGGGAAATTCATGGGTTAAAAGTAAATGTTGAAACTTTAACAGGAACTTTCCTCAATGTTTAAATGGGCGGTGACAGACTAACTTGTTTACTATATATATATATATATATATATATATATATATATATATATATACACACACACACACAGAAACACTAATGATTACAAAAGTGCTATTTGGCTCTCACTGGTGGAAGGAGTGTAATACTGCAGGTCACTCTCCACCCAGGTTGACATGGTACAGCTGATTATAAGAGATAATAGAATACGGGGGTTAGAATGATGCCACCTTAAAATGAAACTGAAAACAAAATATGTAACTGAAATATGTATGGTATGCAAAGTGATCCTGCAGCATGAAACACTGGTAATGAAAGTATTGGTATTTCAGGATCGCTCTGCACATCACTACCCCTCAGTCAGTGCAAAAAACATATAAATATTTATTAAATTCAGTTCTTTGAATTATTTACGGTCAAGAAAGATACGGCTCAAAGTGGTCTAATTCTAATTCAGGTTATTCATGTACTTCTCGACGTCACACCATACTTTAAGTTTCGATCAAATATTCTACTTAGTTTCACTTTCTGGTCCTGTACTCTGCAAAAGTATGCAGTTTCGTGTCAGTACTTTTGGCACAGACTATACTAAGAGTTGGGCCTCTCTTATATATAAAGCAATATAATCAGCAAATAAGCATTAAATATATGTATTTAAATCTCAACATATGACCCCCATAAACGAAGCAGCATCTGGCTGCAGTTTAAAGAAGAAGCAGATACTGCATCAGCCCATCCAAGCTGAGGCATTTGATTTTACTGAATGCAAACCTGCACTGAGGACATACTGTTTGGCTACTGAGTTTGAGTCCGTTTCTGTTCTGTAGATTTGTTTTTAATGTTTTGTCATTGTGTTAGCACTGTTGCCGCACAGCAAGAAGGTCCTGAGTTCAATTCCCCATCAGGCCGAGGTCTTTCTGTGTGGAGTTCTCCCCATGTTTGCGTGGGTTCTCTCTGGGTGCACTGGCTTCCTCCCGCAGTCCAAAGACATGCTGTTTGTGGGGAAAGGTTAATTGATTAATCTAAATTGCCCATGTGGGAGAATGTGGGAGTGAATGTGAGTGTGAATGGTTGCCTGTCCCTGTGTGTTGGCCCTGCAACAGACTGGTGACCTGCCCAGGGTGTACCCCACCTCTCGCCCTATGACAGCTGGGATAGGCTCCAGCGCCCCCCGCGACCCTGAAAAGGATAAGCGGAAGCGAATGGATGGATGGATGAAAAGCTTCTCATAAAAACACTAAATGCGAAAGGGCTTATCAACATATGAAGCATTCATATTTGCCAAGTAAGGCTAAAGTATGAGGCTACAGATGATAATAAATTAAGAACAATTTGGGAGCCAAAACAGCCGGCTCTTCTTTGGGAGCCGTGCCACAAGAGCTCTGAAAAAAGCCGAATTTCCCATCACTAATCCCCACACAGTGCAAGTGTCCGTAAATAGCGAAAGGCGACAACTCCAAAAACACCCAGTTCCAAACCATGGCTCTGCTCCAGTGAAAACACCGCTCCGCTCCTGATTCCTATAGACTATGTGCACGTTAGCATATGCTAGTTCCGGTGCGGAAACTTCTGTGGGGAGCTTTGTTTCCGGTGTCCTATTCGCGCCTTGTTTACGGTCCAAAACAAGTTAAACAAATGAATGAATCAAGCGGCGATTTACATTTCTATAGATGTCTTGGGCATTTACCCAATATATCTGTAAATGATGTTCATCGACTTGTCGATATTTTATCCCCGCGCCTCAGAGCAAAAGAGAAAAGGGATTCAAATGTTATATTTCTCAGCTGTCCCTCGTTTATTGCGGGTGTTATGTTCTAAAAATAACCAGCGATAGGTGAAATCAAGTAGCCAATTTTATTTTTTGACAGTGCAAAACGTTTCGTGGACATCGTGGACATCCAGTACTGCACTTCAGAGTCACACTGCTAGCGATCAATGCAGCGATTCTGTACTGTACAGAAGAGACGTCACGGAGGAGATCGTCTGCAGCGATCAGGACGCAGGACACAATGTGCAAACTTGCACTAAAAAATCTGCGAGACAGCGAGGTGAAAGGTGAACCGCGTTACAGCGAGGGACCTGTGGAAAAGTATAGGGATATTCTGCTGCTATTTTTGCTGCTATAACCATCATTACCATGTCATTAATAACAGTATTGATATTGCATTCAGATGTTCAAACATATTGGTATCATAGTAGCCTTACAGGTCCAGTAAGAACCATTTTAAACTGTGGAGTTGAATCTATAACCCGAAATGCTTTTGAATGCTTTTATAAGCTTAAATGTTTATATGCAGACTGCATTGTGAAAGAAAGTATACTCTGTGCCAAAATAAGATAGGAAATTACATGTTTGCAGGGCATGCTTTTGCAGGAAGTGAAACCGAAAGCAGAGTCTAAGTGCAAGTTATTTTGAGCAGGTTATTTTGTATTATCTTTTATGCATCTATATTTTTGATTAAGCTTTTAGTAGAGGTTCTTGATTGAAACAGTTGTTTAATACATTTTACATATAAGTCAGGATTATTACACACTGGTTGCATAAGCGAAGAGGTGAAATAGGGTGCAATTGTGGTTAGCACCCTATTTGGTTAGCACATACACATACATACAGTTAGAGAGTTTCATTTGAAAGTTTAAGCATGTTTGCTATGACTGTATTTCTGCGTGTACGTGACTGTTTGATGAAGAAGCAGGTGCAGGATGCGAGAGCTGAGGTGGCTTGCGGGAAACTACCGGGGAGAAGATGGAAGCCAGTGTCCTTTAATTGTGTCACAAGTTGTCAAATAGAACATTTGTGGTTTTGAGTTGACTTATCCATGTATTGTATTTGATACCGCAAGAGGGGGCGTTAAACCCCGATGCTATAAGACGATTGTCTTGTGTATTTTTGAGCGGAGATCTACAGCTGATGTTGTCGCGTACATCTCCCCACGCTGCGTGTGTTTCATTAAAAATCATCGTTTGACTCCACCTGGCAGGGTCAGTGTGTTATTCCGATTTTCTCCATCTCCTTGATTAAAATGAACCTTAACAGACCACTGTAATTTTGAAGGTAAGTCAACATACCCTTCGTACATACTAATGCACAGACACTCTTACCAGCAATCATTCAATTTTTGTGTGGCTTTTTTTCCACAGTTTGTTAACATGCTGTGTAGGTGTGTACTTGACTAGCTGATATCGACATAACAGGGAAACATCTGGTTTGACTATTGTTCACCTGTAGTTTGAATGCTGAACATTTGCCTGTTTAAATCATAAGACCAGTCACTATACAGAGATGTGCTTCTGAATGTGGATGATGTGTCTTCTGATTCTGAAATGCAGTTCTGCTTGTGTTGAGTGATGTAAACAACTGATCGATCTAAACTCTTAAAATGTTAAAATTGATCATTAGATTTTTATGACACAACAGTGGTGAGTGTTCCCACCTTCTGCTCTTAGTAACTTAACGCGATCTTTCCGTTTTCGAGTTTTGGACATGATTTTGGAGTATATCTTCGCAGTAGCGATTGACCACAAAGTAAAGCTACCGGAAATGTACAACCCCACATCCGGTCTCAAAGTTAGCATTTTCTCGTGCACAGGGTCTATTGAAGACAAACAGAACACACTGATGATTAGGCAATATTCTGATAGCGAGGGTTTTTCAAATAACAATGTGATCCACAGCTGTACTGATGGGGTTAACTCAATAATCCAGCACTGCATAAAGCCCAGCCACACTGTTAAGTAGAGCAGCTCCTGCTACGGCTGGGGAAACAAATGGTAATGGAAGTATTGATATTTCAAGATCGCTCTGCACATCACTACCCCTCAGTCAGTGAGTGAGACAGTAGACAGCAGCCAGGAAAAAAGTGTGAGTGCATCACAAAAACACATAAATATGACACCCAGAAACGAAGCAGCATCTGGCTGCAGTTTGCAGATGATTAGGCAATATTCTGATAGCGAGGGTTTTTCAAATAACAATATTATGCATGGCTGTACTGATGGGGTTAATTCAATAATCCAGCATTGCCTGAAGCCCAGCCACACTGTTAAGTAGAGCAGCTCCTGCTATGGCTGGGGATAGCTGATGAGCTACAGGTTTGGCTGGTTTCAACTCCTCTTGGCCTGTTGGTGCTTGTAAACCGACCTTCCAGATACACACACAACCACATATACCTACAAACAGGGAAACAGCGGACCAGAAGAGGGGCCACGACAAAAGCAACAAAAGCAGAGCATGCCTAACACAGCCCCACAGGCATGACGACCTGCGAGAATCGTCAGCCTGAAGTAACTCCAAAAAACCCATGAGCCCTGGGTACTCAAAACACTCAGTGTCATGGGGCCTGGGTCTTTGTTCTTCTTGTGCTTTTGGTCTTCATGTTAGGTTGTTTAGTTTCTTGCTGTGAGTGATTATGTTTACCTCACTCAGTGTCTAGCGTTGTCTTGTGTTTTGTGAGTTTTGTCTGAGTTTCATTCCCCCAGTCACAGTGTGAAGCTTGCGTGTTTTGTCTGAGTCTACCTACTTGTCATGCTTCTTATTTTATTTTGATAGACCTTGTCTTGTGTTCAGTGTATTTAGTTTTGCTTCCTTTCTGTCTTGTTATGTCAGATTCGTACCAGCTGTGTTTCCACCTTTACTCCATCCTCTCGTTATTCTGCCTGCGTATTTAAGTCCTCAGCCTCCCCTTCTTTGTTGTTAGGTTCTCCACATAAGGCCCATTGTTCCTTCAGTGGGCTGGTTTCAGTCATTATGCAAATATACTGTTTATAAGACTCAGGAAACCTGCAGTCAGCTGAGACTGAAGAAGTCACTTGGATGAGTGACGAAACGTTTCTCCCACTGAAAACGTTACGTCCAGATGAACAGATTCAACTTTTGAAGAAGTCAAAGTTACATACAGTTTTCATACAGACAGATGTTTCCTGCTGTGTGGATCAGTCTGCTCACCGTTCAGTCACACTGGTGCAGTTGATCGTGCTGTCAGCAGGCTCACTGTACATCATTTCACAGCTAGGGGGCGACAAACAGCAAAGTTCAGGCTCATTAATACAAACTATCACTCTTGTGATGAGGTCTTACCTGGTGGAGCTGTACTCAGAGAGCCTCAGGTCACTCAGAGACCTGCTGGAGTTTCCACACAGACCCTCCACAGATGAACCAGCAGGTCCTGCAGAGGATCAGGACAGAATGAGTCAGATCAGCATCAATATTCAAAATGGACGAACACAGATGTATAAATAACAGCACAGTTTATGTTACATTAATTAAAATTTATCTTCTGTACCTTCTAAGCGGATCTGTGCGGTGTAGCCATCAAAGAAGACAGAGATGTTGAGGTTGGAGAGCGACAGCTTGGCAGTGACTCCAGTTTGGTCCTTAGAGAGCTGCACACCGTAAACCAGCTGAGGTGAGCTGTTGAGGGTCAGCGTGGAGTCGTCCAGCTGCATCACAGCAGAGACAAAGTGGAGGAAACACTGAGTGAAACATGTCAAACACACAAACAGGCTGATTTCACAGCAACAACCACTGAGTTCAGCAGCTCTGAAAGAACTGCTTCTAACAGCCCTGAGAAGAAAGATCCCTCATTGAGTCTCTGTGTCACCACAGCTTTTCTTTGATACACAAAGATTACATATTTACATGTTGTTGCCTTGACAATGCTGCAGCGGAACAAAGCTGGAGTTGTGGAGGTGTGCAGTCTCATTACCGCAAGACTGAAGCAGGTTTGTGGATCAGAGTTGATCACTGTACCAGGTCGATACATCTGACCTGAGGATGGAAGGAATTCAAACACTCACAAATCACTGACTCATTTAACAACTGTGAGCACAAACATCACCGTAACATTCAAATAGCTCAATTTTACAGAATCTCAAAGTCGAGTTTGGAGCTTTAGATTCACTTACCCGAGTGTCTGCATCCACTGATGTCTAACAAAGATTGAGATGAAGAAACAGAATTCAGTGTATCAACTGTGTTTCCACTGACCTGAAGCTCAAACTCCTGGACAGAAACAAACACAATCAATGTTATGACCTAAAAGCAGAGACAATGTCAGACACGTTAAGATGAAAACAATTATGTTTGTCTGAGAAAGTATTTAATGTAGTATTTGAATTCAATTCCATTTCAATTCAATTCAAGCTTTATTGACAGACTTTATGTCCATAAAAAACAAGACAAAACACACGAAAAGCAAAACTCAACATATAAACCTTAATAAAAAAAAAATAAAATATAAAACATTTGTAAAAATATAAAACCATAATACACATGAAATACACAATTACTTAAAATAAATAAATAAATACACAAACACTTCAGCCAGTGCTTTCTCAGGCTGGTAACAGGAACCACTCACAGTCGGATCTGTGAGTGCTAAAATTATTCTGTTACTACGCCATGCAGCTGTTCTCTAAAATTGAACATTAACTTTTTAAAAGTGCTTTAAATGTCCAAACACCCACAGCAAACCTTTTCATTGGCACTACCCCCTCTATGTATCCTACAAAGGATTCTCATTGCATCATTATATGCAACATGCAGCTTCTGCATGCTACGTTGTTTGTAGGATGACCACAAGTTGGCAGTATATAGCGGTGTGCAATACGTTTTAAACAAAGCCACTTTAACTGGGCATCAACAAAAGCTGAATGTGCGTGCATTAGTATTTGCATACACATAGAGCTTACACTGTTGTCTGTATATGTTTGTCATCATTTATTTGATCAGTAATAAAGTGACCGAGGTATTTCACCTATGAAGCTCCTGTAACCCAGCACTGCTTGGACTAAAAACAACCAGGTCATCTGCACACATAAGATGATTTATCAAAGTTTTATCTAATATGCACCCAGTGTTACAGGCCCTCAGCTGTGTGGATGAATCATCAGCATATCAATTATATAAAATTGGAGATAAAACCCCACCCGGTCTGACACCATTGCTGACACCAAAGGGGGCAGAAATACTGCTTCCCTATTTAACCTGCATCTTTTGATGAGTGTACCAGTGAGAGAGAATCATGAATTAGCATGTTTTAAATGTTCTGCAGTGATGTAATCCAAACCACAAGCTTTACTATCAGAAAACCTATGAATGGCTTTATATACCTCATGTGTCCTTACACTTATTGTGTCATTACTCATTTCAGAATCGTCCTCATATGGTTCACTTTTTATACAGTTAAACAACGCACTGTAATGCTGTCTCCATAATGCTGCAATGTTATCTGCCCCAGAAACACCTTCAACAGTTGATGGTAGAGATGGTTTACACTTATTAACAGCTTTCACCTCTTTCCACAAATCTGTAATATTATTACACAGCATTGTCCTGGCCAAAGAATCTGCTCTCAGCATTTGCTCAATTTTAGTTATGAAACCAACAGCGTACTTGTATCTGGCATTCACACATTTTTTTCTGTTCAAATTCTGGGCCTTGTTTAGGTCTTCCAGCCATGGCCCAACATTTATAAGCTATGCGAGCTTCATCATGGTGCATGTCTACATGTTCTTTCCAGCCAGGTCTGATGTTAGGTTTCTTATGCTTATATTGTTTATCAAGCAGTGTTATACTTTCATACAGAGCAGTCACTATATCATCATATATGGAGCTGAGTTCATGTTTATGCACAGCATTCTTACAGATGACATCCTGACTCAAAATAGCTTCTTTGGGCAAAGAAATGTTGTTCAGATGTGTATCGGTATTACTATGATAAGCTAAGAAATCATCTTCACTAAATGCTGACTAGTCTAATTATACAGCAGTAGCACTACTAGCAATATTATTTCCAGTTGTTGCTGGCATTTGTTCCACATTCACAGTAAAATCAAAAGGTATATGGTCTGACACAGTTACCTCATACCTGATAGTCATGTTTGCTAAGCTGCATGTCCATCAGCTGTACAGATATAGTGGTCCAGCCATGATGTACTATGCCAGGCTTCACTTATGTATGTGTAGCTATCTGCAGTCAGTAATGTCTTTGGTAGACAGGATAAGATTATTATCTTCACAAAAGTGGGTTAAGTGGTTAGAAAACCGAGAACTGCTGTCTGTGAGATCAGCATTAAAATCACCCAAAACATATATGCTGTAAGTATCGTTGTCTTGAATAAATGCAACCAGCTACTGAGGTATTCTTGCTCATTTTCACAAGATTCATAGGGAGGATATATATCAAGAATAATAAAACTACTATTATTCTGTGTATATTGTATACCAATTGTCCAGTCTACATCCAGTCTAAGGGGCGTTATCACATTAACAGACGTGTATAGTTGTTTAGAAACACTGAGAGACTCACCACTGGATCAGGGATAAATGTGAAAAACTCCACAGCTGTTTGTGTCCCAAAGTGATACAGCTCCAAACCAAACTGTAACGAGCAAACAGAAAAGTTTCAGACACTGTTGGAAAGTTTGCTCTAAAAGCTTTTACAAAAGTGTTTGATGTGATAAAACCTCAAATTTTATTTTTTTGGTTTTCAGTGTTTATACAATTAATTTGAGGTAAAACTGTGAAAAGTGACACCAGTCAGATTTAACTGTGTGATACAGAAATACTCCCATGAGAGAAAGATATCCAAAAATAGCATTCCAAACTGTGTTTAATGGTTGGTAAACTTTCATAAATAAAACTCATCATCAGAGGAAGGTTGTAGAAATGTCCCAAAGTAAAATCTTTTTGCACCCAGTGAACGCTCCACAATACAGTCGCCTCCAGTTTCAGGACTGAAAAAGCCGTTAAAACAGACGGTAACATTTCCAGATGTCATGTTCACCTGTGGAAAATCAGAGACACAACGAGTCAAACATCAACATCTTTTGTGCTTTGAGTCATTTACAGCTGAACTGTTGGTGTCAGAGCTGCTCAGGTTTCAGTCAGAGCTCTCGCTCTGCTTCAGGAAGCTGCATCAGCTGATGTTCACATACTCAGCATCACTGCAGAGGACATTAATGAGACTCTGAGCTTAAAGCCAGCTGCCCTCTGAGGGCCTGAACCCGGGAACAGAGAGTGTGTGACCTTCATGAACTGCTGATGTTCACTCAGTCTGCAAACATGATCTCTGCCACAGGTGGAGACTAAACAGCAACAGTGATGGAAACACAAAGATCTGCTACAACATCAGGCTTCATCCTACTCACATAGAGCTGCTCGTACTTCTGTCCATAATACGTGATGGGACATGAGCTGATGTTCACCACTGAAGACTCAGTGAATGTCTGAGCACCTGAAGACACAGAGACACATGAGAGCTGTGAGCTACAGTCTGTTAGCTGGTTGGACAAACAGGGAGAGCTGCAGGCTGAAAAACTGACTTCATGAATGGATTAAACTGTGTTACTAATCAGTTTAAACCTTTACTATGACATCATTAGTTAGCTGTTCTTGAAAACAAAGATAACAAATAATGACAGCTTGATACTGAAGGTAACAAAACAGAATCAGGAACTTCCTGAATAGTCTGATGGGAAATTAAATAGATCAAACTTTTTATAATGACTGTTGTGTGAAAAATAATTTGTGCTTTTAAAAATATTATCAATGCTGTTTTGGCTTTGGTTGATCGCAGTAATTAGGGAAAGTTAGGTCACATGGTTGTGGGTGGTTGATCTCAGCACCTCTTTGTAGGGAGGGGTGAGATAGACTACGATCGTATTCATGTTGACGGCTTATTTTCCTTTAATTGATTAATTGATTTATTTATAGTATAATCTGTGCATGTCTTTATGAGTTGAATTTCATTAAATAAATCATTTTAATTTATTAAGTACTGTCAGGGTAGTAGTAGTGTTAGTAGTTGTAGTGATGGTAGTAGTGTTAGCCAGAGATAACAATAACACGTAGTCCAATTACTTTTTTCAAGTAACGAGTAAAGTAAGGGATTACTATTGCAAAAACGGTAATTAGATTACCATTACTTTCCCGTAGGAACGCTGCGTTACTGAGTTACTACAACCGTGATTTTTTGCAGGAATGTCTCATGACAGTGACGTAAGCGAGTGCGACGTTCGTGACAACAGCTGTGTGCAGATCAACAATGCATAATAAATCGAGTGTGGGAGAGAGTATGAGCATGCAGAGTTTAACCTTATTTTGAGTTTGATTCTATAAAAAGTGACAAAAACATCAGCGTCCATTGTGCGTGGGAAGAAAACGTCTTTTTACAGTGAAGAAAAAAAACCCCTAAACTTACTCTGCCTCTTGTTTGTCTGTATCTAAACTGCAAAACAGTCCAGCACTGACAACAAAGGCACCTCAACGATTCTTCAGTCTCCTGAAATTAATGTATTACCATTTCACGTTTGTATTTAAAAGTGCTTGGAAGAGGAAAGCATAAATATAATATCTTACATTTCTTTAACTGAACAAGCTAACACCTTTCTAGTCTTTCTTTCCATCAGTCACACTGCTTTTCATTATCTCCCTCAATTTTTATTTTCTCAAATAAATGTTTAGATTCTTCTTTATACATACTAAAAGAAAATAAATGGAAAGTAATTTAAGATTCAACTTTCTGTATTGCTATTTCCACTCATGACACATGAAATACAGCACTCTAATTGGTTATAACAGTAACATAATGACAGTAAAATAAAACAATAACAATAAAGGAGAACAAAACCAAAAGTGTCATCATGCATGCTCAATCATCACCAAGTGACGAAACATTTCTCCCACTGAAAATGCAGTCAGATGAACAGAATCAACATTTTGGGAAAACAAAACGTGGTTATAAAATTAAACAGCACCCTGCAGTGGTATGGGTGTGGGGTCAGAATAGTGCCAGTTGATCTTGATACTGAAAAAGAAATCACAGATAAAAACTCAAACTGAAAAACGAAACACAAAAGCAGGAAGAAATATTAGCTAATGTCAGCTGGCGAGGCATAACTGAGTCCTTTGTTGTTAAGGAAATTGTTAGATTTTTGTTTGTATAGCCTTTCTGTGCCATTTAAAGGAGAGGCATGATTATGACATCTTGAGTGGCCGATATGCGGGTGGATAATCTTTCCACTCATCCAGTGTCTTCTGGAGCCACATGCCTGGCAGAAGGAAGCTGTCAGTCCTCCGACTCCCTGTCAGAACAGCTACAGAGCCCTTTAAATGGTTGCAGCTAACTATGAAACAGTTCAATTACATGTTATTTATATAGCGCCAAATCACAACAACAGTTGTGTCTGTGTGTGATCAGAGGTGAAGCTGCTTCCTGGTTGTTGATGTTTGTTTCTAAAGATGTTGTTGATGAGACTTTGTAGAAAGCAGCTGGTCTGAGTGATGTGATCAGAGTGCAGTAGATAATGTCTGACAGCAGTTTGAAGAGGAAATGGATTCTGTTCTGTTCTTCACTCATCACCTACCTGACAGCTGACACCTCACACCTGTTTCTCACCTGCAGGTCAGACAGGAGGAGACAGAGAGGAATTATGATCTCTAACATCATAAATCATTATTCTTCAGTTTTAGCTTTTTTAAAACTCTCATCTCTGTTAACTATTAGCATACTATCGCTAACACAGCTCAGGTCATTTATATGAGAGATATACTCATACTTCTGGGATTCTCTGACTTTCAGTTTCAGGCATGGAGGGGTGAGGGGTGTGAAGGGCAGTGGTGGAGCGACATGTTCAGGAGACTGCACCAGGTAAGACTGTGATCCATCCTAACCACAGTCTCAAATTTCAACCTGAAGCCTGGAGAGGGGAGAGAGTAGCAGGAGCAGGAGAGGAGTGCAGAGCTGGACAAGGACCTGAAAAGTTGCTCACACTGCATTGTGACAAAATAACACACTGTAAATAAAACACTGATGTCACATGACTGAGCATCAGAAGTTTTTTTGTTTTTTTTAATCCTTCAAACATGTGGACAATGTTCAAAATGTCTGTTGAAATAAATATTTTAGGACAAATTTAAAATGTTTTCTTTATTTTTTTTAGGATTAAACATTTCAGCATTTGTTACTGTTGTAGTGTCATTATGATGGGAATAATAATGAAATTAGAAAGGAACATTTACATTTTTAATTCACTAATGCTGCTGGTTGCAAGTAGGTTGCAAGGACATCTTTACCAACCTGCATCAGCTCAGTGAAACATCTAAAGTGGATTTTCATGCTCTATTATATTTGACACCTTTTATTTATTTTTTTCTGTGAACCTCTGAAGTGACACACATTGAACATAAAAGTTTCCAATACAAACTAAAACATGGCACACTGAAGAAGAGGTGTGTAGCTGAAAGTCTACAATGTCAACATTTTTAACATCACTGCAGTCTCTGTTTGTAAGTTAACCATTATATACAGTAACGTGCAAAAGTCTTGAGCCACCGTTCATTAGTGTGAATGCTTGTAAAAGCATTCACAGTATTGTTCTTCTAATCTTTATTATTAGTGTGAATGCTTGTAAAAGCATTCACAGTATTGTTCTTCTATTCTTTATTATTATTTCACATTCCGTACGTTTTTTGGACGCTAACTCCTTCAAAACCGTTCAACTTAGAAAAACCATTCAAACACCGTTAGATTCCTCTTCTTTTGGAATGGTGTGCTTCTATTTTTCTCATTTTTAACATTTATATTTTTAAAATTATTCAACTTTTTTCAACAAAAATTTCCCATGTATTTCAATGGGGAGACCCTTCAAATTCTCATTCAACTTACTCATTTTTAAACTGTATCTACTTCCACATACGTTGACGTAGATCCACCATTCAAACTTTAAAACGAAGACAAGACATTCAACTATTCAACTTGT
The DNA here is from genome assembly GCF_001858045.2 of Oreochromis niloticus. NCBI lineage: Eukaryota > Metazoa > Chordata > Actinopteri > Cichliformes > Cichlidae > Oreochromis > Oreochromis niloticus. Next base: position 51,494,607 of record NC_031967.2, read on the forward strand.
ATTTATCTTTTCAATATCTGTTATACTTTTTCTTCAGTTCCAGTTTAAGTTTCATGATGTTTTTTCAGCCGTTTCAGAGTTTATAATGGGTGTGTATGGGACGGAATGTTGGGGCTAGAGTGAGACAGCTGAACTGCTAGAGTGAGAGGAGCAAAAAAATTAATCTTAAAATATTTTTTAAAACTGCTGCTGTGTCCACGGTGTTTGGTCTACAGGTATGATTTTACCCTCAAAACGTAGCCATCGCTGTCCTCTTTCATCCAATGTGTTTACTATTGTCCTAGGTGTTATGGTTCCTTCATAAATGTCATCAATGTGCAGCCTCCTCCCTCCAACTCCTCCATAGACTCCAATGTTAAATTGGCTCAGAAAGTTCCTTTGAAAATCAGAAGAGCATGGTGTCTTTACACTGTCACCACGTCCATATAATAAACTCCACAGGCATGAAAACTGAGAATTAGGTAGACTGGACATTGCTGCCGCTCACGGTGAAAGAATTTCGTCAATAGGACCTGTACTTTTCATTTGGGAGCGATTTGTTTCGGCCTGACTTTTCAGTTCATTTTAAGCAGCAAAAGTGAGGTGCATGTCTGTGTGCGTGTGTACTGAGCCATTGGGTGCAGTTACTATAGCAACCAGGCTCACACCTGCCTGCCTAACGAGCTCTGTCTCTCACTGTGCCAAGATTCATCTTAAACACTTCTCTTTCAACTGCTGCTGTGTCCACAGTGTTTGGTCTACAGCCATCATTTTACCCTCAAAACGAAGCCATCGTTCTTCTCTTTCCAACAGCATGTCTTTGAAAGCTCAGAGATGTAAACCTTTAAAAGTGTGTGGTTCCAAGTGGAGGGATTACACTTTAGTCATTCAGTGATTCAAAGAATATGAACTTTTAATATTCATTCAGATGTTTTCTGACTCTAAATTTTCTGTTCTCATTTCTTAGGTTTTCCAAATTTTAATTTAAAAACTTTTCAGCTATTTTCCAACTTCTTCTGTGTGAACATCAGCTTTCAAAAGTTCTGCACTTTTGTTTTCAGGTTAAAAACTCTGTATTTTCCAGCTCATTCAACATTTTTATTTTTAACTTAAAATTCAGCAATTAATTCATTTCAGTGCATACATTCAGATTCAAGCATTCACACTGCAGTTTCTTCAGAAAATGCACTTTCTAGTTATTAGTGTGAATGCTTGTAAAAGCATTCACAGTATTGTTCTTCTAATCTTTATTAGTGTGAATGCTTGTAAAAGCATTCACAGTATTGTTCTTCTAATTAGTGTGAATGCTTGTAAAAGCATTCACAGTATTGTTCTTCTAATCTTTATTAGTGTGAATGCTTGTAAAAGCATTCACAGTATTGTTCTTCTAATCTTTATTCTATTTTATTATAGATTCCGTACGTTTTTTGTACTCTATCTCCTTCAAAACCGTTCAACTTAGAAAAACCATTCAAACACCGTTAGATTCCTCTTCTTTTGGACACGACTGCTTCTATTTTTCTCATTCATAACATTTATATTTTTAAAATTATTCAACTTTTTTCAACAAAAATTTCCCATGTATTTCAATGGGGAGACCCTTCAAATCCTCATTCAACTTACTCATTTTCAAACTGTATCTACTTCAACATACGTTGACATAGAGCTACCATTCAAACTTTAAAACGAAGACAAGACATTCAACTATTCAACTTGTATTTATCTTTTCAATATCTGTTATACTTTTTCTTCAGTTCCAGTTTAAGTTTCATGATGTTTTTTCAGCCGTTTCAGCGTTTATAATGGGTGTGTATGGGACGGAATGTTGGGGCTAGAGTGAGACAGCTCAACTGCTAGAGTGAGAGGAGCGAAAAAATTAATCTTAAAATATTTTTTAAAACTGCTGCTGTGTCCGCAGCGTTTGCTCTACAGGTATGATTTTACCCTCAAAACGTAGCCATCGCTGTCCTCTTTCATCCAATGTGTTTACTATTGTGCTAGGTGTTATGGTTCTTTCATAAATGTCACCAAAGCACAGACTCCTCCCTCCAACTCCTCCATAGACTCCAATGTTAAAGTGGCTCAGAAAGTTCCTTTGAAAATCAGAAGAGCATGGTGTCTTTACACTGTCACCACGTCCATATAATAAACTCCACAGGCATGAAAACTGAGAATTAGGTAGACTGGACATTGCTGTCGCTCACGGTGAAAGAATTTTGTCAATAGGACCTGTACTTTTCATTTGGGAGCAATTTGTTTCGGCCTGACTTTTCTGTTCATTTTAAGCAGCAAAAGTGAGGTGCATGTCTGCGTGTGTATGGGGCCATTGGGTGCAGTCACTATAGCAACCAGGCTCACACCTGCCTGCCTAACGAGCTCTGTCCCTCACTCTGCCAAGATTCATCTTAAACACTTCTCTTTCAACTGCTGCTGTGTCCACAGTGTTTGCCCTACAGCCATCATTTTACCCTCAAAACGTCGCCATCGATGTTCTCTTTCCAACAGCATGTCTTTCAAAGCTCAGAAATATAAACTTTTTAAACTGTGTGGATCCAAGTGGAGGGATCACATTTCAGTCATTCAGTGATTCAAAGAATATGAACTTTTAATATTCATTCAGATGTTTTCTGACTCTAAATAGTCTTTTCTCATTTTTTAGGTTTTTCTAATTTACATTTAAAACATTTTCAGCTGTTTTCTAACTACTTCTCTGTGGATGTCAGCTTTTAGCAGTTCAGCTTTTTTGTTTTCAGGTGCAAATTTCTGTATTTTTCATCTCATTCAACATTTTTAACTTAAAATTCAGCAATTAATTCATTTCAGCGCATATATTCAGATTCAAGCATTCACACTGCAGTTTCTTCAGAAAATGCACTTTCTAGTTAGTGTGAATGCTTGTAAAAGCATTCACAGTATTGTTCTTCTAATCTTTATTATTATTATTATCTATACCACATTCCGTACGTTTTTTGGCATCTAACTCCTTCAAAACCGTTCAACTTAGAAAAACCATTCAAACACCATTAGATTCCTCTTCTTTTGGACATTAATGCTTCTATTTTTCTCATTCATAACATTTATATTTTTAAAATTATTCAACTTTTTCCAACAAAAATTTCCCATGTATTTCAATGGGGAGACCCTTCAAATCCTCATTCAACTTACTCATGTTCAAACTGTATCTACTTCCACATACGTTGACATAGAGCCACCATTCAAACTTTAAAACGAAGACAAGACATTCAACTATTCAACTTGTATTTATCTTTTCAATATCTATTATACTTTTTCTTCAGTTCCAGTTTAAGTTTCATGATGTTTTTTCAGCCGTTTCAGAGTTTATAATGGGTGTGTATGGGACGGAATGTTGGAGGTTAGAGTGAGAGCTTCAACTGCTAGAGTGAGAGGAGGGGGGGAATTAATCTTAAAATCTTTTCTTAAAACTGCTGCTGTGTCCGCAGCGTTTGCTTTACAGGTCTGATTTTACCCTCAAAACGTAGCCATCGCTGTCCTCTTTCATCCAATATGTTTACTATTGTACTAGGTGTTATGGTTCTTTCATAAATGTCACCAAAGCACAGCCTCCTCCCTCCAACTCCTCCATAGACTCTAATGTTAAAATGGCTCAGAAGGTTCGTTTGAAAATCAGAAGAGCATGGTGTTTTTACACTGTCACCACGTCCATATAATAAACTCCACAGGCATGAAAACTGAGAATTAGGTAGACTGGACATTGCTGCCACTCACGGTGAAAGAATTTCGTCAATAGGACCTGTACTTTTCATTTGGGAACGATTTGTTTCGGCCTAACATTTCTGTTCATTTTAAGCAGTAAAAGTGAGGTGCATGTCTGTGTGCGTGTGTATGGAGCCAATGGGTGCAGTCACTATAGCAACCAGGCTCACACCTGCCTGCCTAACGAGCTCTGTCTCTCACTCTGCCAAGAATCATCTTAAACACTTCTCTTTCAACCACTGCTGTGTCCACAGTGTTTGGTCTACAGCCATCATTTTACCCTCAAAACGAAGCCATCATTGTTCTCTTTAAAACACAGTGTCTTTCAAAGCTCAGAGATTTAAACCTTTTAAACTGTGTGGATCCAAGTGGAGGGATCACATTCTAGTCATTCAGTGATTCAAAGAATATGAACTTTTAATATTCATTCAGATATTTTCTGACTCCAATTTTCTTTTCTCATTACTTAGGTTTTTCTAATTTACATTTAAAACATTTTCAGCCATTTTCCAGCTTCTTCTGTGTGAACATAAGCTTTCAAAAGTTCTGCACTTTTGTTTTCAGTTTAAAAACTCTGTATTTTCCAGCTCATTCAACATTTTTATTTTTAACTTAAAATTCAGCAATTAATTCATTTCAGTGCATACATTCAGATTCAAGCATTCACACTGCAGTTTCTTCAGAAAATGCACTTTCTAGTTATTATTATTATTATATTTTATTATATATTCCGTACGTTTTTTGTACTGTATCTCCTTCAAAACCGTTCAACTTAGAAAAACCATTCAAACACCGTTAGATTCCTCTTCTTTTGGACATGACTGCTTCTATTTTTCTCATTTTTAACATTTATATTTTTAATTTTATTCAACTTTTTTCAACAAAAATTTCCCATGTATTTCAATGGGGAGACCCTTCAAATCCTCATTCAACTTACTCATTTTCAAACTGTATCTACTTCAACATAGGTTGACATAGAGCCACCATTCAAACTTTAAAACGAAGACAAGACATTCAACTATTCAAATTGTATTTATCTTTTCAATATCTGTTATACTTTTTCTTCAGTTCCAGTTTAAGTTTCATGATGTTTTTTCAGCCGTTTCAGAGTTTATAATGGGTGTGTATGGGACGGAATGTTGGGGCTAGAGTGAGACAGCTGAACTGCTAGAGTGAGAGGAGCAAAAAAATTAATCTGAAAATATTTTTTAAAACTGCTGCTGTGTCCACGGTGTTTGGTCTACAGGTATGATTTTACCCTCAAAACGTAGCCATCGCTGTCCTCTTTCATCCAATGTGTTTACTATTGTACTAGGTGTTATGGTTCTTTCATAAATGTCACCAAAGCACAGCCTCCTCCCTCCAACTCCTCCATAGACTCTAATGTTAAAATGGCTCAGAAGGTTCGTTTGAAAATCAGAAGAGCATGGTGTTTTGACACTGTCACCACGTCCATATAATAAACTCCACAGGCATGAAAACTGAGAATTAGGTAGACTGGACATTGCTGCCGCTCACGGTGAAGGAATTTCGTCAATAGGACCTGTACTTTTCATTTGGGAACGATTTGTTTCGGCCTGACTTTTCAGTTCATTTTAAGCAGCAAAAGTGAGGTGCATGTCTGTGTGCGTGTGTATGGAGCCCCTGGCTCAGTCACTATAGCAACCAGGCTCACACCTGCCTGCCTAACGAGCTCTCTCTCACTCTGCCAAGATTCATCTTGAACACTTCTCTTTCAACAGCTGCTGTGTCCACAGTATTTGCCCTACAGCCATCATTTTACCCTCAAAATGAAGCCATCGTTCTTCTCTTTCCAACAGCGTGTCTTTCAAAGCTCAGAGATGTAAATCTTTAAAACTGTGTGGATCCAAGTGGAGTGATCATATTTTAGTCATTCAGTGATTCAAAGAATATGAACTTTTAATATTCATTCAGATGTTTTCTGACTCTAAATAGTCTTCTCATTTTTTAGGTTTTTCTAATTTACATTTAAAACATTTTTAGCTATTTTCCAACTTCTTCTCTGTGCTTGTCAGCTTTTAGCAGTTCAGCACTTTTGTTTTCAGGTGAAAATTTCTGTATTTTTCATCTCATTCAACATTTTTAACTTAAAATTCAGCAATTAATTCTTTTCAGTGCATATATTCAGATTCAAGCATTCACACTGCAGTTTCTTCAGAAAATGCACTTTCTAGTTATTAGTGTGAATGCTTGTAAAAGCATTCACAGTATTGTTCTTCTAATCTTTATTATTAGTGTGAATGCTTGTAAAAGCATTCACAGTATTGTTCTTCTAATCTTTATTCTATTTTATTATAGATTCCGTACGTTTTTTGTACTCTATCTCCTTCAAAACCGTTCAACTTAGAAAAACCATTCAAACACCGTTAGATTCCTCTTCTTTTGGACACGACTGCTTCTATTTTTCTCATTCATAACATTTATATTTTTAAAATTATTCAACTTTTTTCAACAAAAATTTCCCATGTATTTCAATGGGGAGACCCTTCAAATCCTCATTCAACTTACTCATTTTCAAACTGTATCTACTTCAACATACGTTGACATAGAGCTACCATTCAAACTTTAAAACGAAGACAAGACATTCAACTATTCAACTTGTATTTATCTTTTCAATATCTGTTATACTTTTTCTTCAGTTCCAGTTTAAGTTTCATGATGTTTTTTCAGCCGTTTCAGCGTTTATAATGGGTGTGTATGGGACGGAATGTTGGGGCTAGAGTGAGACAGCTCAACTGCTAGAGTGAGAGGAGCGAAAAAATTAATCTTAAAATATTTTTTAAAACTGCTGCTGTGTCCGCAGCGTTTGCTCTACAGGTATGATTTTACCCTCAAAACGTAGCCATCGCTGTCCTCTTTCATCCAATGTGTTTACTATTGTGCTAGGTGTTATGGTTCTTTCATAAATGTCACCAAAGCACAGACTCCTCCCTCCAACTCCTCCATAGACTCCAATGTTAAAGTGGCTCAGAAAGTTCCTTTGAAAATCAGAAGAGCATGGTGTCTTTACACTGTCACCACGTCCATATAATAAACTCCACAGGCATGAAAACTGAGAATTAGGTAGACTGGACATTGCTGTCGCTCACGGTGAAAGAATTTTGTCAATAGGACCTGTACTTTTCATTTGGGAGCAATTTGTTTCGGCCTGACTTTTCTGTTCATTTTAGGCAGCAAAAGTGAGGTGCATGTCTGCGTGTGTATGGGGCCATTGGGTGCAGTCACTATAGCAACCAGGCTCACACCTGCCTGCCTAACGAGCTCTGTCCCTCACTCTGCCAAGATTCATCTTAAACACTTCTCTTTCAACTGCTGCTGTGTCCACAGTGTTTGCCCTACAGCCATCATTTTACCCTCAAAACGTCGCCATCGATGTTCTCTTTCCAACAGCATGTCTTTCAAAGCTCAGAAATATAAACTTTTTAAACTGTGTGGATCCAAGTGGAGGGATCACATTTCAGTCATTCAGTGATTCAAAGAATATGAACTTTTAATATTCATTCAGATGTTTTCTGACTCTAAATAGTCTTTTCTCATTTTTTAGGTTTTTCTAATTTACATTTAAAACATTTTCAGCTGTTTTCTAACTACTTCTCTGTGGATGTCAGCTTTTAGCAGTTCAGCTTTTTTGTTTTCAGGTGCAAATTTCTGTATTTTTCATCTCATTCAACATTTTTAACTTAAAATTCAGCAATTAATTCATTTCAGCGCATATATTCAGATTCAAGCATTCACACTGCAGTTTCTTCAGAAAATGCACTTTCTAGTTATTATTATTATTATATTTTATTATATATTCCGTACGTTTTTTGTAGTCTATCTCCTTCAAAACCGTTCAACTTAGAAAAACCATTCAAACACCATTAGATTCCTCTTCTTTAGGACATGACTGCTTCTATTTTTCTCATTTATAACATTTATATTTTTAATTTTATTCAACTTTTTTCAACAAAAATTTCCCATGTATTTCAATGGAGAGACCCTTCAAATCCTCATTCAACTTACTCATTTTCAAACTGTATCTACTTCAACATACGTTGACATAGAGCCGCCATTCAAACTTTAAAACGAAGACAAGACATTCAACTATTCAAATTGTATTTATCTTTTCAATATCTGTTATACTTTTTCTTCAGTTCCAGTTTAAGTTTCATGATGTTTTTTCAGCCGTTTCAGAGTTTATAATGGGTGTGTATGGGACGGAATGTTGGGGCTAGAGTGAGACAGCTCAACTGCCAGAGTGAGAGGAGCGAAAAAATTAATCTTAAAATCTTTTTTAAAACTGCTGCTGTGTCCGCCGCGTTTGATCTACAGGTATGATTTTACCCTCAAAACATAGCCATCGCTGTCCTCTTTCATCCAATGTGTTTACTATTGTCCTAGGTGTTACGGTTCTTTCATAAATGTCACCAAAGCACAGACTCCTCCCTCCAACTCCTCCATAGACTCCAATGTTAAAATGGCTCAGAAAGTTCCTTTGAAAATCAGAAGAGCAGGCTGTCTTTACACTGTCACCACGTCCATATAATAAACTCCACAGGCATGAAAACTGAGAATTAGGTAGACTAGACATTGCTGCCGCTCACGGTGAAAGAATTTTGTCAATACGACATGTACTTTTCATTTGGGAAGGATTTGTTTGGGCCTGACTTTTCTGTTCATTTTAAGCAGCAAAAGTGAGGTGCATGTCTGTGTGCGTGTGTATGGAGCCCCTGGCTCAGTCACTATAGCAACCAGGCTCACACCTGCCTGCCTAATGAGCTCTCTCTCACTCTGCCAAGATTCATCTTGAACACTTCTCTTTCAACAGCTGCTGTGTCCACAGTGTTTGCTCTACAGCCATCATTTTACCCTCAAAACGAAGCCATTGTTCTTCTCTTTCCAACAGCGTGTCTTTCAAAGCTCAGACATTTAAACTTTTTAAACTGTGTGGATCCAAGTGGAGGGATCACATTTTAGTCATTCAGTGATTCAAAGAATATGAACTTTTAATATTCATTCAGATGTTTTCTGACTCTAAATAGTCTTTTCTCATTTCTTATGTTTTTCTAATTTACAATTAAAACATTTTCAGCTATTTTCCAACTTCTTCTCTGTGGTTGTCAGCTTTTAGCAGTTCAGCACTTTTGTTTTCAGGTGCAAATTTCTGTATTTTTCATCTCATTCAACATTTTTAAATTAAAATTCAGCAATTAATTCATTTCAGTGCATACATTCAAATTCAAGCATTCACACTGCAGTTTCTTCAGAAAATGCATTTTCTAGTCTTTATTATTATTATATTTTATTCTTCCGTACGTTTTTTGTACTGTATCTCCATCAAAACCGTTCAACTTAGAAAAACCATTCAAACACCATTAGATTCCTCTTCTTTTGGACATGACTGCTTCTATTTTTCTCATTTCTAACATTTATATTTTTAATTTTATTCAACTTTTTTCAACAAAAAATTCCCATGTATTTCAATGGGGAGACCCTTCAAATCCTCATTCAACTTACTCATTTTCAAACTGTATCTACTTCAACATACGTTGACATAGAGCCACCATTCAAACTTTAAAACGAAGACAAGACATTCAACTATTCAACTTGTATTTATCTTTTCAATATCTGTTATACTTTTTCTTCAGTTCCAGTTTAAGTTTCATGATGTTTTTTCAGCCGTTTCAGCGTTTATAATGGGTGTGTATGGGACGGAATGTTGGGGCTAGAGTGAGACAGCTCAACTGCTAGAGTGAGAGGAGCAAAAAAATTAATCTTAAAATATTTTTTAAAACTGCTGCTGTGTCCGCAGCGTTTGCTCTACAAGTATGATTTTACCCTCAAAACGTAGCCATCGCTGTCCTCTTTCATCCAATGTGTTTACTATTGTACTAGGTGTTATGGTTCTTTCAGAAATGTCACCAATGCACAGCCTCCCCCCTCCAACTCTTCCATAGACTCTAATGTTAAAATGGCTCAGAAGGTTCGTTTGAAAATCAGAAGAGCATGGTGTCTTTACACTGTCACCACGTCCATATAATAAACTCCACAGGCATGAAAACTGAGAATTAGGTAGACTAGACATTGCTGTCGCTCACGGTGAAAGAATTTCGTCAATAGGACCTATACTTTTCATTTGGGAAGGATTTGTTTGGGCCTGACTTTTCTGTTCATTTTAAGCAGCAAAAGTGAGGTGCATGTCTGTGCGTGTGTATGGAGCCATTGGGTGCAGTCACTATAGCAACCAGGCTCACACCTGCCTGCCTAACGAGCTCTCTCTCTCTCACTGTGCCAAGATTCATTTTAAGCACTTCTCTTTCAACTGCTGCTGTGTCCACAGTGTTTGCTCTACAGCCATCATTTTACCCTCAAAACGAAGCCATCGTTGTTCTCTTTCCAACAGCGTGTCTTTCAAAGCTCATAGATACAAATGTTTTAAACTGTGTGCATCCAAGTGGAGGGATCACATTTTAGTCATTCAGTTATTCAAAGAATATGAACTTTTAATATTCATTCAGATGTTTTCTGACTCTAAATTTTCTGTTCTCATTTCTTAGGTTTTCCAAATTTTAATTTAAAAACTTTTCAGCTATTTTCCAACTTCTTCTGTGTGAACATCAGCTTTCAAAAGTTCTGCACTTTTGTTTTCAGGTTAAAAACTCTGTATTTTCAGGCTCATTCAACATTTTTATTTTTAACTTAAAATTCAGCAATTAATTCATTTCAGTGCATACATTCAGATTCAAGCATTCACACTGCAGTTTCTTCAGAAAATGCACTTTCTAGTTATATTTTATTATATATTCCGTACGTTTTTTGTACTGTATCTCCTTCAAAACCGTTCAACTTAGAAAAACCATTCAAACACCGTTAGATTCCTCTTCTTTTGGACATGACTGCTTCTATTTTTCTCATTTTTAACATTTATATTTTTAATTTTATTCAACTTTTTTCAACAAAAATTTCCCATGTATTTCAATGGGGAGACCCTTCAAATCCTCATTCAACTTACTCATTTTCAAACTGTATCTACTTCAACATACGTTGACATAGAGCCACCATTCAAACTTTAAAACGAAGACAAGACATTCAACTATTCAACTTGTATTTATCTTTTAAATATCTGTTATACTTTTTCTTCAGTTCCAGTTTAAGTTTCATGATGTTTTTTCAGCCGTTTCAGAGTTTATAATGGGTGTGTATGGGACGGAATGTTGGGGCTAGAGTGAGACAGCTGAACTGCTAGAGTGAGAGGAGCAAAAAAATTAATCTGAAAATCTTTTTTAAAACTGCTGCTGTGTCCACGGTGTTTGCTCTACAGGTATGATTTTACCCTCAAAATGTAGCCATCGCTGTCCTCTTTCATCCAATGTGTTTACTATTGTACTAGGTGTTATGGTTCTTTCATAAATGTCACCAAAGCACAGCCTCCTCCCTCCAACTCCTCCATAGACTCTAATGTTAAAATGGCTCAGAAGGTTCGTTTGAAAATCAGAAGAGCATGGTGTTTTTACACTGTCACCACGTCCATATAATAAACTCCACAGGCATGAAAACTGAGAATTAGGTAGACTGGACATTGCTGCCGCTCACGGTGAAGGAATTTCGTCAATAGGACCTGTACTTTTCATTTGGGAGCGATTTGTTTCGGCCTGACTTTTCTGTTCATTTTAAGCAGCAAAAGTGAGGTGCATGTCTGTGTGCGTGTGTATGGAGCCCCTGGCTCAGTCACTATAGCAACCAGGCTCACACCTGCCTGCCTAACGAGCTCTGTCCCTCACTCTGCCAAGATTCATCTTGAACACTTCTCTTTCAACAGCTGCTGTGTCCACAGTATTTGCCCTACAGCCATCATTTTACCCTCAAAATGAAGCCATCGTTCTTCTCTTTCCAACAGCGTGTCTTTCAAAGCTCAGAGATGTAAACCTTTAAAACTGTGTGGATCCAAGTGGAGTGATCATATTTTAGTCATTCAGTGATTCAAAGAATATGAACTTTTAACATTCATTCAGATGTTTTCTGACTCTAAATAGTCTTTTCTCATTACTTAGGTTTTTCTAATTTACATTTAAAACATTTTCAGCTCTTTTCCAACTTCTTCTGTGTGGATTTCAGCTTTTAGCAGTTCAGCACTTTTGTTTTCAGGTGAAAATTTCTGTATTTTTCATCTCATTCAACATTTTTAACTTAAAATTCAGCAATTAATTCTTTTCAGTGCATATATTCAGATTCAAGCATTCACACTGCAGTTTCTTCAGAAAATGCACTTTCTAGTTTCTTTACATGTTGCTAGGACAATAGGAAATAGGTGCAGTGATTTATTGAAATATGCAAACATATATGGAAATACAGTATATAGGACAAAAAATCAAGTTCATGCAATGAGCATGAAATTGAAAATTTTGTATGATCACATTTATTCTTCACACAGCCTGAACTCAATTACCAATGACCAATGTAATTTAATTAATTAATTAATTTCCCCAGCTTCCTTAAGAACATTCAGAGCTCTACTCTAAAATGAAACAACTGCCAACCAAACAGTTTTGGTTCATCTGTATTTCCAATTTCATCAATTTTGACACCACTGGCTGAAATGAAGCACAGATTTGTGACAGATGCTCCACAGATGCTCATCAACACTGACAGTAGTACATATCTCCTGACGTACTCGGGTCATAATGACGGCAATTTAAACTGAAAATTTGCATTCACCACTCCAGGAAACTTTAACGTTATAATTTTTTTTACCACTAAATGTTTCAGTAAGTTGCAGTATGCTTTATGATGGCAGTGATAGTAACATTTGGACACAAATTTCAAGTTTTGATTCTAAAGCTGCTGGTTGTAAGTTTGTTGCAAAGACACCTTTACCGATCAGCATTCTTTGTTATTGCTCATCAACTCATCACACAATTGATAACGAGGACAGAAATAAAACCATAAAGGCAAAAACTGCTTTGTTGCAGACTGTAAAAGATTTATATTTTGCTGTGAATAATTTGAACATTTTACAGTCTTTCCTGGGATCAAATAACTTGAATAATGAGTGAAATCTGGGTTTGTGCAGTGGGCACAGACTTATAATGGGGAGCTGTATGAGTTCTCTATGAGAGACACGTAGCACACAGTCCTGGTAATCAGCACTGCACTCTATGAGCTGTCTGTAAGTCATCTTCAAGGTTACAGAAAGCTGCTGCTCAGGTATCGATGAGAACACACATTTGTAAACACATCGCAGCTGTCCATGTGTGAGAACAGAATTTAAAGCATGTGCCATTGCTTGGCATGAAATCTGCACTGATCTGGCACAAAAAACTTTGTTTCGTTTAGAAGTCACGAACACAGTCATGAAGAGTGTAAGACAAGACGATGTTGAGTCATCTGCACTGCACTTGTTAACAGAACAACAATACAAAGTACTTCAACCATCACATACTGTTCATACTTAAACCACTCACAGTATGAAAAACTAAAAACAACAAACAGGAACAGAAACTGAAACTGTGGATGCAGAGTCACTGACAGCTAAAAGAGCAAAAAACTAAAATTAAATAAAAACAAGAAGATAAAGAACATCTATTAACAATCATGATACAGACAAACAGCAAGAATGTAAAAACAACTATAAATATCAGCATGTATAGTAGCTGTGAGAATAGCTTTAATTAGCAAAGATGCTAACGCTGTTAACATTAAAATTGATAGAGTAATCCTCTGCTCTGGTCAAAGAACAGATGATGTGATTTAACAGCTTGATATTATAAAGTGTTGATGTGCATAAATTCATTGTTGAAAAACTTCAAATGTAAGAATATGGCAGAGTTATACAGCCTGTTACCAGCCAGTCAGCATAAGGCCACTGTATAGTGAGAATTTGCCTCTCTGAAGCTGCATATTGAAATCTTTTATCTTTGCCTTTTAGGCTATTTTAGTGTTGCTGTAACAGGATTCAACAACATTGACAATGAGATTCTTTTAAAATGTTGAGAGCAGGAGGTTGGCCTGAGTTGTCAAGTGCAACACTGGATTTTGTCTTTACAGAGAGATTTAACCTTTAGTGTCCCAACAGGAAACTGCTATTTATTATCAGTTCACTCAGCTGTGTCATTAATCAAGGACACATTTTAGTTCCTCTTTTAATTTTCTTTGTATATACTGTCCTTTATCCATGCATCCATTCACTTCCAGTTATCCTTTTCAGGGTCGCTGGGGGTGCTGGCGCCTATCCCAGCTGTCATAGGGCGAGAGGCGGGGTACACCCTGGACAGCTTGATCTTTTGAAAATATTCACTGTCACTATTACAATTACCAGTTTTTCCTTTCATTAGATTACGAATATTGTGAAGGGAAGGTTTAGCAAACTGAAACCGACTGGAGAACTACAACAACTTGCACAGAGTTGCAGGAGATGCAGTAATCCAGTAGATTTTAATTCTAATGCTGCTGGTTGCAAAGATAGCTTCCTAACCAGCAAGTGGTTTTTCCTGCTTTGGTACAGTTGAGACCTTTTATTTGTTTTTAACCTGTTCTGTGAACCTCTGAAGTGACAGGCCTTAAACATAAAGGTTTCTATTACTAGTAAAACAAACACAACACTGAAGAAGAGGCATGTAGCTGAGTCAAGAATCATACCAACATTTTTAACATCACTGCAGTTTCTGTTTGTAAGGTTACCTTTATATACACTAATGTGCAAAAGTCTTGAGCCACAGCTTATTTCTTTACATGTTGCTAGGAAACTAGGAAATATCTGCAGTGATTTATTTAAATGTGCAAACATATATGGAAATACAGTATAGAGGGTAAAAACAGTTTGAACAAAGGGCTTGAAAGTGAAAATTTTGCATGATCACCTTTAGTCTCCCATACAGCCTGAACTGTGTTACCCAGGCTTTCTTGCACTTTCTTCTAGAATTTGTTCTCCTTCCTGAAAACAAGAACAGGAAGGAAAAATAACAATAACAGGAAGAGCTCTTCATTGGATGTTTTAGATAAGATAAGTTAATGTAGTTTGTTTCCAGAGTGTAGAGCTGCTGGAGCAAGGAGGAGATGGACACTACAGAGCACTTTATCATGGCAGATGTCCAATCACTAAACAGCTTTAAACCCTCACCTGAGTTTTAGCTCTCAGGGGTAGTTATTATTATTATTATTATTATTATTATTATTATTATTATTATTATCATCATTATTATTATTATTATTGTTATTATTTGTGGACTGTTTTGGGATGGTTTGTGTTTTGGGGTTTCTGGGTTGATGCTCCCTCTGTTGGTCACTGGTGTTCCCCTGTCTCGTCAGGTTAATCAGGTCCAGCTGTGTCTCCTACCTGTGTGTGATTTCCCAGGGTCCCTCTGTGTATTTATAGTGTGTTTCTGCTTGTATTCGTTGTTGCGTCATCTGTGTTCATCCACTGTGTTTCTCCGTTTTTTCTCCGCGCCCTCCCTTCGTATTCAGGTTTGCTGTACTATAGTTTAGTTTCTCCCAGTTTAGTTTATCATAAGTTCAGTTTTGCCTTCCCCTCTTTGTGTTCTGCATTCATAATAAACCACCTACATTCGAGTCCTCCTTCCTACACATCACACGGCTGCTGCCCCAGCCGTGATGCACTTTTCTTTATTACCTGGTGTTCATATGTGTTGGATGTTTTTTCTTAACCATGAATTTTGAGATAAAACTAGCATTAAAAATCTTTTTTATAATATGAGGGAAGCGAAAGCGCATTTCCACTGAGAAGAGCAGCGTCTGAACAAGCATGCTGTTTGTGCATACTGAACGACTCCAAACTGTTCAGAAATATTACATCTGTTTTAATAGTGATTCAACTCTATTGTCATGGTCTCCGTACCTGCCCGGCCGGCCCCACAAGGCTACATGTGCTGTTTTGGTTCTCTCTCTCTCTCTCTCTCTGCCTGGGCGGAGCTCACTGTGGGCTCCCACCCTTGGCCCACACAAGGGCCAAGGGCTCTTTTAGTGTTTTATCCATATCTCATCAATCTTGCCCACTATATAGACTGTACCTCAGGAGGTTGTGCAGGTTGCCTACTAACCGGAAGGTGGGTCGGTCGATCCTAGTCTGCTCAGGTCTTCATGCCAAGTGACCTTGGTCAAGATAATAATTTCATGTTGCTCACATATGAATGTGTGTCAGTACCAGCATAGAAAGAAATGCTTGTGGGAATGGGTGAATGTACAAGTTGTGTAAAGTGCTTTGAGCACTTTATAAAGCCTCTGTAGAAATTATCCACATATCTCACTTATCTTAACTGCACTACTGTATAGTTCTGTGTAAATAATCATTCTGTACATATGATAATTTTTTAATCCTACAACTGTTTATAACTTGCATAGTTCACATTTCTGTATAGTTTTTATTTCATATTTATATCCTGTTCATAGCCTGTACATACTTATAGTTATATCCATAACATACTTCATACCGTGTACATTATAACATACCATAATAGACCCATTTCTGTAATATATCTATATTATTGCTAATATATATTGTAATATATCTATATCACGGCTAAAGCACTTTCTGGATGGATGCAAACTGCATTTCGTTGCCCTGTACCTGTGACATGTGCAATGACAATAAAGTTGAATTCTATTCTGTTCTATTCTATTGAGTCTCTGATATAAAACTATGATATGATCCAAATGGAGGATCATGTTTATTATTATGGAGAAAACCACAGAGAGAGGCTCAAACTGTTTTTGTGTCACGTTAACTTCTGCTGTGAGTTTAATATTAAACATTCTTACTTTAATAACCAGTGAGATCTGAGTGAGATGAGAACACAGACTCATAAAGGGGAGCTGTTCACGATGGACCACATGTAGCACATCTATTTCCAGGAACCAGCTCTGCATCATGTGACTTAACCTTTAAGGCATCTTCAGGTTGAAGAATGCTGCTGCTCAGGTCCTGATGAAGACAAATGTATGAACGCATCAAAGCTGACAAAGTGCCAGAGCAGAATTGAAAAAAAATGTGCATATCTTTGCAATGCATCACTGGGTGGAGGCCAAATGTCTTTTTGCATAACACCACAGTCACAAAGAGTGTGAGACAAAATGTAGATTCAGTTGTATCACAGCTGTTAGCAGGACAAAGAGCTTTAAGAAGACATGAACAGCATTATTGTTAAATGTCTTTAATCCTGCAGTGACAAACTTATTTCAGTGTTTCCTGTTGCTGTTGTCCTGTTTGTGTAAGAAGAGGCTGAATAAGCCTCCATCAGTGGGAGGTTCCCATCAGGTGTCTCCACCGTGGACTCCACCTCCAACCCCGCTCTCCAGGATCCACATAAAGAGAGACGGACGGAGAGAGCAGTGTCCTCTTCACAGAGACACCAACAGAAGAATCAGCAGAGAGCCTGAGCAGCAGCCTTCATCCTCCTCATCCTCCATCAGAGCTGCAGGTAAGACGAGCTGCACACCTGGACTCTTGCTCTGCCTCTTGTAACACATCAGGACGGCTCAGTGGACACATGTCAGAGCTGAACAACACATCAGTGTTAGGACTGTTAACAGACTGCACAACAAACACATCACAGACAGATGAAGGTGTGAAAGCTGACTTTTAGTGTTTTATCCAGATGTTAAAAGCTGAGCTGAGTGTTTTGGGGCTGGTGGTCATCATTCCTCCTGTTCTTACTGGACATCAGGAGATCCTTTCCTGATGTGCTTGGAGCACAAAGCTCCACAGAGAATAGATTTGAATGTTTCTCTAATTTATCATTGTTGGAGACAAACTTCCTCAAACTGAACTAAAGTAAAACAGAAACATTTGATCTGGGCCTCCAACCTGTTACATGGATACGACAGTGCTGTTGGTCTGTTAGTGTTTCCTGTCAGGAACCTCGCTTACTTTCAGCTCCAGCTGAGCTCAATATCCTGGCTTTTTTTTTTTTTTCCCTCTTTATTGATAGAGTTTTGCACATGTAATTTAACATATCAGGCCCAATACAGCAAGTACCAACCGATACAAAGACATATATCAAGACAGATTAGGCCATTAAAATTCTGGTGACAACAATAAAACAGATAAAATAAAATAAAAATAAAAAATAAAAAAAAAGGAAAAAGGAAGAAAAACAAAAAACAACAACCCACACACAGAAAACAACAGCAAAAAACCCAAAGAAAAAAAAAAAAATCAATCAATTCCCCACCAAAACCAGAAAAGGTTTAGTCTGTTGTAAGTGTTTTCAATGAGTTAAAGTAAATGATAAAAGGTTGCCACACCTGTGAGAACTTATTAACGTTTCCTCTGAGTCTGAATTTTATTTTCTCCAATTTTAAAAAGAACATAACATCTTCCAGCTAACGTGATCGGGCTGGAGGGTGAGGAGCTTTCCAAGACAGCAAAATTCGACGTCGTGCCAGCAGTGAAGTGAAAGCGATAATATCCAGTTGCTTACGACTAAGGTTTAGGGTAGCATCTTCAGAAACACCAAAAATGGCAACTAGTGGGCATGGTTTGAGAGTAACGCTCAAAACATGAGAGAGCACCTCAAAGTAAAAAAGTCCAGTATAATTGAAGTGACGGGCAGGCAAAAAACATATGAGTTAAATCACAGGGGGAGGTGTTGCATCTGTTGCACAGGTCAGGAATACCGGGGTATATTTTAGATAGTCTAGATCTTGAGAAGTGTAATCTGTATACCGTCTTAAACTGAATAAGGGAGAGTCTTGCACATGAGGCCGAGGAATGAATTTTGTCAATTACTTTGTCCCAGTAACCTTCAACAAACTGAAGACCCAGTTCCTGTTCCCAACTCGAAGCAATTTTATTGGTTGAGTAATTGCCCGATGCCATAATTAAAGTATATATTTGTGATATTAGAGCCTTACTGTGAGGCTTCAACTGGAATAAGTCTTCCCACCAAGGCTTGAGAGGCTGACTTGGAAACTCTGGCAAGATAGAAGATGCACAGTGTCTTATTTGAAAGTAGCGGAACAAATGATACGAGGGCAAATCATACAAAGAACAAAGGTCACTAAAGCTGAGAAAAATGTTATCTTTAAAAAGGTCATAAAAACATTTGATACCTTTTCTTGCCCAAATACAGAAGGAGGAGTCCACCAGGGATGGGGGGAAGAGGTGGTTGTTGCAGATTGGGGTCAGAGCAGAAGCAGAGACTGAATTGAAGTGACGCCGGAATTGATACCATATTTTTAGAGAGCCAATTAGAACAGGGTTGTCTGTGAATTGTAACAGGGAAACAGGAAGGGATGAAAATAATAGTGCTGAGAGTGAGGAAGAGAAACATGATTGCGCCTCAAGGCAACACCAAGCAGCCTGAGGATCATTCAGCCAATAGGTATACTTCTGAATGTTGGCTGCCCAATAATAAAACATCAAGTTGGGCAGAGCAAGACCCCCACTGAGCTTACCCTGTTGTAGTGAGGTCATACTAATTCTGGGGGTCTTATTAGCCCATATAAATGATGAAAACATTCGATTCACAGATTTGAAAAAGGATTTAGGTAGAAACAATGGGATACTCTGAAAAAGATAGAGGAATTTGGGTAGAATATTCATTTTTATAATATTAATCCTGCCAAGAAGTGATACAGGAAGATTTGCCCACCTTTGAAAAGCCAACCTTACATAGGTCAGCAAAGGGTTGAAATTTGCTGTTCGCAAAGCTTTAAATGAAGTGGTAATATGCACTCCTAGATATCTAAAGCCTGAAGAAGCTAGGTGGAAATTCAAATCTGTTTGTCTAAGCTGTTGTGCAGCTGGGTTTATAGGAAAACATTCACTTTTTTGTATATTAATCTTGTACCCAGAGAAAGAGCCAAAATTCAGAAGTATTTTCATTATAGAGGATAAATGAATTGTTGGATTTGTAACATATAGCAATAAGTCATCTGCATATAGAGCAACCCTATATTCCGTACCACCACGAATAACCCCTTGAAACAGAGGCGAGGTTCTGAGAGTCACAGAGAGAGGCTCTATTGCTAAAGTGAAAAGTAAAGGTGAGAGTGGACAACCTTGACGTGTACCACGTGATAGAGTAAAATACTCAGAATTCACATTATTAGTACAAACAGATGCCAATGGCGTAGTATATAAAAGATGAATCCAAGATATAAAACTGTCACCAAAACCAAATTTCTTCAAGACTGCAAAAAGATACCCCCATTCCACTCGATTGAATGCTTTTTCGGCATCCAATGAGATCACCACCTCAGGGACGGTGCTATGATTTTTGGAATAAATTATATTAAGAAGGGACCGTATATTAAAAAAGGAATGTCTTCCTTTAATAAAGCCTGTCTGTTCGTCTGATATAATAGAAGGGAGAACTCTTTCCAAACGGGTTGCTAGCAGTTTGGATAAGATTTTAAAGTCTACATTAAGAAGGCTTATTGGTCGATAGGAGCCACAACAAGTAGGATCCTTTCCTTCTTTATGCAGTAATGAGATAGAAGCCTGTCTTAGTGTCTGAGGGAGAGAGCCGCGTTTCAGTGACTCCTCAAAAACCGACAGCAGCAAAGGGGCCAGTTTTAAGTGGAATTTTTTATAAAATTCAGCGGGGAACCCATCGGGACCAGGGGACTTTCCAGACTGTAAGGATGTGATTGATGATATAACCTCATCCGCAGTGAGCGGTGCATCAATTTCTGCTGCTGTTGAGGTTGTAATTGTAGGGGTATCCAATTTGTTAAGAAACTGGTTCATATCTATAGAATTAGAGGGGAACTCTGATGTATACAGAGAACTATAAAATGACTTAAAAATTGAGTTGATTTCCGTTGGATCAGAAGTCAAAGTTCCCGATTCATTTTTAATTTGCAAAATTTGGTGAGATGCCGATTGGTGATGTAGCTGGTGGGCTAGCAGACGAGAGGCTTTATCGCCATGTTCATAATAACAATTGCTCTGCATCATGGGTCGACAGGAGACTGAACTCAGATTGTAGGTTAAGACGCTTCTTATATATTTCAGGTGAGGGAGTTTGAGTGTGTTGCCGGTCTAGAGCTTGAATTTTGGCAGAAAGTTCATTTTGCTTAGCTTTCTTTGATTTAGATAGGTGAGATGAATAGGAAATAATTTGGCCCCTGAGGTATGCTTTAAGTGTTTCCCAAAGTAGAGACTTAGAGATGTCCTCAGACTCATTCGTAGTTAAGAAATCGTCAATTGCAGATGAGATATAGTCACAGAAAGCTGAATCAGACAAGAGTAGAGAGTTCAACCTCCATGGATGCTGAGGTCTATAGCCTGGAGATAAAGCCATATCCGGGACCAAAGGAGCATGATCAGATATAACAATCGGAAAATATTCAGAGTTGCAAACTTTAGAAGCCATGGAGCCATTTATAAAAAAGTAGTCGATGCGAGAATATGTGTGATGGACATTTGAAAAAAAGGAATATTCTCTGGCTTGGGGATTAAAAAACCTCCAAGGATCAATGTATCCATTTTGGGTCATAAAATGTGAGAAAGCCTTGGACATAGCAGATGGTGCTTTAGAGCCAGTGGCAGATTTGTCTAAAGCTGGGTCAATAACGCAGTTTAAGTCACCTCCGAAGATCAGGAGGTGCGTATTTAAGTCGGGAATCATCCTCAAAAGATTATTAGCAAACAGAGCGTTGTCAAAGTTTGGGGCATAGACGTTCACTAAAACAACTGGGTTATTCATGAGGGTCCCTACAACAATTAGATATCGTCCATTTTTGTCAGCAATCAATTTAGTGAAAAAAAAATGTATTTTATTCCTAATTAAGATTGCCACTCCTCTGGCTCTAGTATCAAAGTTTGAGTGAAACATATGACCGATCCATGGAGGTTTAAGTCTTCTATGATCTTTGACTCGCAAATGAGTCTCCTGGAGAAAGGCTACATCTGCATTGAGATGTTTTAAGTGACTGAGAACCCGAGATCTCTTTACCGGACCGTTCAAGCCTTTAACATTCCAAGACAAAAATCTAATAGTACTATTGTTAGTGCTATAACTAGCCATATATATGTTTTACTGAAATCTGGTGACAATGACAAGATGACTGTACATGGGAGGGGACAAGAGAGAACAAAACAAAACAAACAAAAAAAAAGAAAGAAAAAACAAACAAACACAAAAAACCAAAAAACAAACCCACATACAACCAAAGCAAACAAACACAGGAACAATAACATTCCCCCATTCCCCCACCCCACCCACTAGGTCCCATTTCTGAACTAAGGTGACCGCAGTGTATTCCCAACAACTTCAACCTCCTAGCCCAAACTCCTGCTACATAGAAACTCCATACAACCTTAACTTTGAAGTACTAAGTGCATATGTATAGAAACCCTTACCAGCAATTGTTCATTTTTTGTGTGGCTTTTTTTCCACAGTTTGTTAACATGCTGTGTAGGTGTGTACTTGACTAGCTGATATGGACATAACAGGGAAACATCTGGTTTGACTATTGTTCACCTGTAGTTTGAATGCTGAACATTTGCCTGTTTAAATCATAAGACCAGTCATTATACAGAGATGTGCTTCTGAATGTGGACGATGTGTCTTCTGATTCTGAAATGCAGTTCTGCTTGTGTTGAGTGATGTAAACAACTGATCGATCTAAACTCTTAAAATGTTAAAATTGATCATTAGATTTTTATAACACAACAGTGGTGAGTGTTCCCACCTTCTCCTCTTTGTAACTTAACGCGATCTTATAGTATGTGGCGATTGACCGCAAAGTAAACCTTCCGGAAATGTACAACCCCACATCCGGTCTTAAACTAGGAAGTTAGCATTTTCTCGTGCACAGGGTCTATTGAAGACAAACAGAACACACTGATGATTAGGCAATATTCTGATAGCGAGGGTTTTTCAAGTAACAATATTATGCACGGCTGTACTGATGGGGTTAACTCAATAATCCAGCATTGCTGGAAGCCCAGCCACACTGTTAAATAGCTCTCACTGCAAACGCGCGGGGATAGCTGATGAGCTACAGGTTTGGCTGGCTTCAGCGCGGAACTCCTCTTGGCCTGACAGTGCTTGTAAACCGACCTTCCAGACACACACACACACACACACACACACACACACACACACACACACACCTATACCTACAAGCAGAGAAACAGAGGACCAGAAGAGGGGCCACGACAAAACGCACAAAAGCAGAGCATGCCTAACACAGCCCCACAGGCATGACAACCTGCGAGAATCGTCAGCCTGAAGTAACCCAAAAAAACCCATGAGCCCTGGGTACTCAAAACACTCAGTGTCATGGGCCTGGGTCTTTGTTCTTCTTGTGCTTTTGGTCTTCATGTTAGGTTGTTTAGTTTCTTGCTGTGAGTGATTATGTTTTACCTCGCTCATTGTCTAGCGTTGTCTTGTGTTTTGTGAGTTTTGTCTGAGTTTCATTCCCCCAGTCACAGTGTGAAGCTTGCGTGTCTTGTCTGAGTCTACGTACTTGTTATGCTTCTTATTTTATTTTGACAGGCCCTGTCCTGTGTTCAGTGTATTTAGTTTTGCTTCCTTTCTGTCTTGTTATGTCAGATTCGTACCAGCTGTGTTTCCACCTTTACTCCATCCTCTCGTTATTCTGCCTGCGTATTTAAGTCCTCAGCCTCCCCTTGTTTGTTGTTAGGTTCTCCACGTAGGGCCCATTGTTCCTTCAGTGGGCTGGTTTCAGTCATTATGCAAATGTACTGTTTATAAGATTGGGGAAACCTGCAGTCAGCTGAGACTGAAGAAGTCACTTGGATGAGTGATGAAACCTTTCTCCCACTGAAAATGTTACGTCCAGATGAACAGCCCAGAGCTCATCATCCCTTCCTTTACCGGAGCCTTCGTTGGTAAAATGAACTGTGTGGCATGTTACAGCCAAATAAACACGCTGTTGGCAGAGTTCAGTGCTCAGTAATCTATAGAACAGATAACACTTGATCATGTACACTCACTCTATAGTGAGCTTTTTTATTACAGCAAGAACTAGACTCACAACTCATGAAAAAAGGACAACTCAGAGATCTGTGGTTTTATCACCACGCCCCAGATTCTACATTAAAATCTGTTACATCTGTCCAGTGCATGTTTGCACAAATGCCACCTTTGAATGGCTGTGCTGCATTTTTTTTTAATTATCTTAACTAAAAGAAGAGTCATTTCATTTCTAGGATGACATAGTGACACTTGGAGAAGCTGAGATTGCTCCTTTGCACGTTGTCGTTGCATCTTTGTTTTTTGTCATATTTGTCAACAATACTGTTTGTTTGAAGTTTTTCATGACGCCTGATGGCTAATATTTGACATCTGGTATCAGTTATAGATGAAAGTCCCACAGCAGCTACTCTGTGTCCCCCAGAGAAATGAGAAAGGAGGAGGCAGTGAGATGGATGAAGGTCAGGTTTTTCACAGAGTCATTCAGTACAAAAACTCAGTGAATTGGGAAGATATGGCTCATGAATGTTTCTGTTTTTCAGGTGGAAGTTCTGAGCATTTCTCCTCTCAAAAGAGACCGGAGCACACCAGTGAAGAGAGTTCAGATGTAGATGGTGAGTTTAAGCATTTGTCTGAAATGTAGTGACACTGTTGTGTGTATTCTACTCAAATTCTATTCCAGTACAATCTGCTTTGTACAATAACAGCTACCATTGTTTGTCTGTTTCTGTTTTAGAAGAGAGCAAGGAAGCAAGACTGGCTCTGAGGAAAAGGGGAAAAACCAAAGTGGCCAAAGCAAAGGGTGAGATGTTTTAAGCTTTAAATGTATTTAAAATTTTCTGTTTGCAGTATATGAATCAGGTTGTAGACAGGATTTTATTTCCTTATAGTTTTGTCCTCTGTGGCAGAATATATGCCTACACAAACACAAAACTCTTGATATTGATCCAGAATTATTTCATTGGTAAGTAGACATAAATTAATAAAAATATTTAAATATTGCTTCACATTGAGTTGAAGAGGAGAATGCAGGCAGGGTGGAGTGGGTGGAGATGGGTGTCAGGGGTGATGTGTGACAGAATAAAGCAGCAAGGGCGAAAGGGAAGCTTTACAAGATGGTAGTGAGGCAAGCTATGATGTATGATTGGGGAAAGTGGCTCTAACAAAAAGACAGGAGGCTGAGCTGCAGGTTTTCATTGGGAGTGACCAAGATAGGGTGAGATGGAGGCAGATGATCCGCTGTGGCGACCCCTAAAGGGTGCAGCTTAAAGAATTAATGCTTCACATTCATTGTTACATCTATGATTAGTTAGGCTACCTATTCTGGTAAGGGACTAGTTTAACCTGCTGTGTTGCAAGAACAACATTATAATACACATGGCAGCGTTCTGCAGGTCATTTAAAAAGTCTGAAATGAAAACAAAGAAAAATACAGTCTGAAAATATCTTATAATATTGTGAAAGAAAATTTCCGTTAAAGGTCCCATGATTTACCACTTAAATACAAGCACTTTATATCAATGTTATTTTCTTACAACGCATATTTCAGTTTCCACCAAAATACCACACAGATGTTCTGCTTTAAAAATCACAAGCTTTAAAATGAACTAGAAGAACAGCTGGGCCCACCACTGTCAGTGAGAGGTTTGTGAATGACAGAAACAGCTAATGGTAGCAACAAAGCTCATGGAGTAGATTACATGGCTGCTGATCACTGACTGACTGCTGGGGCTCTCATTTGGTGTTGGCTCAGCGGTATCGTATCGCTTCCTGTTTCATGGTTAGATAAACTATAGGAATGCCTTGAAGACACAAAGACCTGGATGGCCTCTTATTTTCTGCTTCTTAATTCATATAAAACTGAGGTTATTGTACTCGGCCCTGAAAATCTTAGAAATATGCATCTAACCAGATTCTTACTCTGGATGGCATTACCTTGGCCTCCAGTAACACTGTGAGGAACCTTGGAGTCATTTTTGACCAGGACATGTCCTTCAACGCACATATTAAACAAATATGTAAGACCGCTTTCTTCCATTTGCGCAACATCTCTAAAATTAGAAATATCCTGTCTCAGAGTGACGCTGAAAAACTAGTTCATGCATTTATTACTTCCAGGCTGGACTACTGTAATTCTTTATTATCAGGATGTCCTAAAAACTCCCTGAAAAGCCTTCAGCTAATCCAAAATGCTGCTGCAAGAGTACTGACAGCGACTAGAAAGAGAGAGCATATTTCTCCTGTTTTGGCTTCCCTTCATTGGCTTCCTGTTAAATCCAGAATTCAAAATCCTGCTCCTCACATACAAGGTCTTAAATAATCAATGACCTTAATTACCTTGTAGTACCATATCACCCTATTAGAGCACTTCGCTCTCACTCTGCAGGCCTACTTGTTGTTCCTAGAGTATTTAAAAGTAGAATGGGAGCCTTCAGTTTTCAGGCACCTCATCTGTGAAATCAGCTTCCAGTTTGGATTCGGGAGACAGACACTATCTCTACTTTCAAGATTAGGCTTCAAATACTTCAGATACTTCATATTTTTTCAGTATTATATTTTATCTTCTTTTGAAAAACCAGCCTGTTTCAGTACACTTCTCAATAATCATGATTGATCAGATATTATAATATTTGCCTTATTTAAGACAATTGCAAATTATTAAAGTCTGACAGTTTGTTTTTGTTTTTTTACAAAAATAGTTTTATGGTGAATTATTTTACCAGCAGTAACTAGTTAGTATCTGATTTGCCTAGATGCAATAAGTAGCTGTGAAAACAAAATGTATCAAAGTCAATTGGCTGTTGTTTTGTTTTGTAAGTACATTACTCAATAATCAGTGTTGGGGAGTAACGGAATACATGTACCGCCGTTACGTATTCAGAATACAAAATATGAGTAACTGTATTCCGTTACAGTTACCGTTTAAAAAGGTGGTATTCAGAATACAGTTACTTTGTTGAAATAAATGGATTACACTGCGGTACTTCCCTGTTTCATATTGTCGCGGGTCAGGATTGTTTGGGTTTGTTTGACAGCTATGTTCTGTTGTTCCAGGCGGCAGCGTTACGGTTGCCATGGTTACAGGGTGACGCGCTCTCTCTCTGCGTGTTTCCTGGGTGAGAGAGCGCCTTTTTGTTGTTGTTGTTGTTGTGCTAAGCTAAAAGGCAGAATGCTACAGGCATAGCTCTAAAGCATGTAGCCTGATGGGCAGTGTAGTCCGTGCTGCAGGGAGAATGGACTACCATACACGTTAAGTGTCTGTGAGCTAGGGAGGGAGAGAAAGGAAGTCCGAGCTGTCACGGAGCAAAAACGGGAGCTGGAAGCATGTAAATATAATAATAACCACAGCAGCCAAGAAGAGTGCCTGAGGAGCCCATTTGTAAGTAAGCTATTAAGACTCAACTGTACACTGTGTTCGTGTTTTCCTCCGGAAAAAATAAGTTCTGTTGGAGCAGTCTTTCAATGCCTCTCTCTGTCTCCCGCAAGCAAAGTTGACCCAGACAACAAAGTAAAGCTAGTTTTCAGCTACCAGCCCGACACGGAACCCGACGTATTAGCCAGAGGTCCCTTTACTATGTTTCGGAGCCGCGGACCTTCAGTAACAGTAATAAATCACAGCAATAGTACATTCACGTAGTTGTAAACAGCATGATAATATATTAAGTAATCCAAAGTATTCAGAATACGTTACTCTCATTGAGTAACGTAACGGAATACGTTACAGAATACATTTTGGGGCATGTATTCAGTATTCTGTAATGGAATACATTTTAAAAGTAACCTTCCCAACACTGTATACAGTACAGTACAGTAACAGTTTGCTCAGGGTGTTTAAAAGACTCAGCTGAAATGTTTGAATGAAGCTGTGAGGAACATTAGCCTGACATGTGATTAACCAATAGGAGAACTATGTCTGAATAAGGCAGCAATGTTACTCATCCACTTGCTGAAAAGAAAATGCTCATCTCTCCCTTCATGCGTTTTTAGTTTGTTTGTTTCATTCAGAAAACACGTGATTCTGATGTCTTTAATATCATTGAAGCTGTGAATCCGTCCTCTCTGATCTGTTGTTTTCCCAGAGTTAGCAACATCCCTCAAAAACCCGAAGAGTAGAGTCCTGGCCCCTAGCCCTGCCAGTGTACCAGAAATGATGACGGATGATGATGGCAGCAGCAGCTGATGATGATGCATGTAAGGTGAACTAGCAAACACCATTGTAGTTACATGCGGCTGTCTTCTTGTTTGATGGCAGATGCTTCCTTCACCCTGGCCAAAAAGGCTAAAATGACCAAAGAAAAAGTGGAGGTTTTTGGACAAAGTGAGAGGTTTTTGGACAAAGTTTGTGTTTTGTTCCATTGTTTAAGCACTGGTTTGAGTACCGTTTAAGTACCGGCACCGTTTCAAAAGTACCGGTTTGGTACTGGTATCGGATAAAACCTAAACAATACCCATCCCTACTCAAAATCCCTGAAATGTTTCTGTCAATGGGCAGTTTGTGCAAATGGGCAGTTGATCTCATAGTGACAGGTAGCTGAACCAATCAATTCAATTTGGAAAACACACACACATACATACACCCGCTTAAGTCCCATTTGGGGTCGCATATCTTAACTCCCACCCTTTGGGGACACCACTTTCTGTATGGTTTAGAAGCAAGCCGGCAACTCAGTTTTACTCCTCCAAGACCACAGAAATAAAAAAAAAATCACTTGAGATTCTCATTTTAAGCAACATTTGTCCAGACAGTATTTTTACCTTCCCATTGGGGACTGGGAATTTTTAATGTCCCCTTTGGGGTCTTCAGCGATACACACATACACAAACTATTTTATGTCAGTTTTAGGGACCTTACTGTCATGTGTAGGCTGTGTGCAGGCAGGAATGGTAGTAGGAGGACCCAAAGTGCAGACACTCGGAGACAAAACGTGAACTCAAATACAGCTTTAATGCTAAACTCAAAAAGTAACAAATCAAGGAATACAAAATAAACTTACACTGGCAAACTGACAGAACACACAGCAAGATGAGGGTAGATCACAACACGGACACAAAGAAACACAGGGCTTAAATACACAGAGGGAGCAATCAGGGAATGAGTAACAGGAGGGAAACACAGCTGGGGCAAATCAGGTCTAACGAAACAGGGGAAGCAAAACCAGATACATTAACATAAGACACGGACTTTCAAAGTAAAACAGGAAACATAACACAGACTGAACTTACAGACACAAACTCACAGGCAGGCACTACAACAGAGAGACATGGGACCAGGGCAGACAGACACTGAGTGGATACAGCAGACAGGGGAGACAGCAACTAAGGATTACACAGAGACAAAAACAAAAAGACAGAACTCTAAAAAAGAAACCAAAGACTATTATATTATTTATCATTTCTAAACTCAAAACCATGGGTCAACGACCCAGGCATCCTAACACTTACTTCCCTTTGGGGTCTTCAGCAATACACACATACACAAGTTATTTTATGTCAGTTTTGGGGATATTACTTCCCTTAAAGGTAAGTCCTTCAAAGTACAATGTAAGGTTAACTACCCAATCTAACAATAATCTAAACAATAATTAAGGTCTCCATGTATCTTGAAGAAATCAAAACTATGTTCACTGTCTCGGCCATAGAACAATTTAAATTTTTGACTGCATTTATTACTACTGTGTTGTTTTGGGAGTATACATGCACATCATTAATGCAGAGAAACTTGGGGAAAAAAATCATCTGTACTATTGAGTGTTTGTTACCAGCAAATTGTAAGGCAAGAACTTTGCTTCCAAATATGTTCACTGGGAAGAAGTCCCTGGTCCCCTGTCTTCATCTTGATCTGTTTTCTTATTCTATTGTGTTTTTGTTGCCTCCATACGTGAAAGAAGACACTCAATCTCATTCCTTGAGGAATCCGGATTTTGCAGATTTTTTTTTTTTTACGTTTCAGGCATTTCTCATGATGCTGCTTCAGCTTGGTTAGTCTTGAGTAGATAAACATAAGTTAAATAGGCAAACATTAGACAGTTAACCTAGTTTTTATATTCCATTTAAACAAAAAAAGAAATTTCTAATTTCAACTATGAATCGTTAACACAGATAATTTGTACACAGTTACTAAGGGTTCATTTGATTTGCAGAAACTATCCAAACTTTGAAGCAAACCTATCATAAAAGATTTAATTTTATTATTATTATTATTATATTATTAATAAACACACTGCTTTAACCTACATTAGAACCAATCAATATCCTTTACCTCAGGGCACCAATAAGTACAGTATTAAAGATCTGTGAGTGATAAGACAAGCTGTACGATTTTAGAATGGATTTCTTAATTTTAGTTTTCACTGATGTTACGAGTAGATGTAACATGAATAACAAATAGACAAGAGACAATTGAAAACTGCCAAAAAAGATGACTCTTATGACTTCCGGGGACATTTCTAACAAAAATGCACTGCGTTAACCTGAATGAGGACAATCAAAAGGATATACATAAATGAAATTGAATTGATATAGTACCAGAGTACAGTGATCATTAACTGATGGTCATTAACGATCAGTGACAATTAACGGTTTTGTCACTGATCTCAAAGGAAGATTAATACTAAATACAGAAATATACCTCCATTTAAAAATTGCAAAAACATATCCAACTATAGTTATTGGCACACCTGACTCTTATGACTTTTGAGGACGTTTCTAACACAAATACACTCCGCTTTAACCTAAATGGGGGTAAACAGAATGAACTCTGATTATTAAACATATGCATATGTTGAGGTAATGATTTGGGCGATGGATTGCTTTATCTTAGTCCTCATTCTGATTGGTATTTGTTCCATATTTCCAAATCTTAGACATAATGAAGGATTTTACAACAATAACCCTTACTTGAGTGGGGTGATCATTGATAAATTGTTTGTTGACTTTATAGGTAGATTTATACTGAAAAAAGGGACATAATACCATTGTTTTTTTGTTTTTTTTTAAAAATACAAAGCATATCCAACTATAGTCATTAGAATGCCATATACTTATGACTTTTGGGGACGTTCTTAACACAAATACACTCCGCTTTAACCTAAATGGGGACATTCAATGGGAAACATTCCTTAGGGAACTGGTAAATACAACGAACTCTGATTATGAAACATGCATATGTTAAGGTATGTGTAACGATTTGGGGCATGGATTTCTTTCTCTTAGTCCTCCTTCTGATTGGTATTTGTTTCCATATTTCCAAATCTTAGACATAATGAAGGATTTTAAAACAATAACCCTTACTTGAGTGTGGTGATCATTGATAAATTGTTTGTTGACTTTATAGGTAGATTTATACTGAAAAAGGGAAATGTTAGTATTTTTAGAAAAAAAAAATCCCCAAACACATCCAACTATAGTCATTAGTATGCCATATGCTTATGACTTTTGGGGACGTTTCTAACACAATTACACTCCGCTTTAACCTAAATGGGGACATTCAATGGGAAACTTTCCTTAGGGAACTGGTAAATACAACGAACTCTGATTATGAAACATGCATATGTTAAGGTATGTGTAATGATTTGGGGCATGGATTTCTTTCTTTTAGTCCTCCTTCTGATTGGTATTTGTTCAATATTTCCAAATATTAGACATAATGAAGGATTTTACAACAATAACCCTTACTTGAGTGTGGTGATCATTGATAAATTGTTCTCCGACTTCATGGGTAGATTTATACAGAAAATAGGGACATGATACCATTTTTTTTTTTTTAAAAATACAAAACTATATCCAACTATATTCATTAGAATGCCATATACTTATGACTTTTGGGGACGTTTCTAACACAAATATACTCCACTTTAACCTAAATGGGGACATTCAAAATCCTGCAGCTTATTTATGTTTCTTTGTTTCAGAATAATAAATAAATAAATCAAACAAATAACATAATATTCCTTTTTATGAAGCTTATTTATTTTTTCCGTTTCATTAGCCTCTCTCAATTAACAAGATAATCCTCATTGTTAGCTTGCACATGAAAAACTTAAGGATGCTAATAAACATCCTTTTTTATTTTAGAATCATAAAAGCATAAAAAAATGAAATCCCCTAAAATATTGAAACTTTGGTTCATCCAAACATGCCTTGATTTTTAATACAAGACAGCTCTGAATGTGTAATTTATACCTGGGTAGTTTTTTCGGGCTAATTAGCTAAAGTCTTCTTTTTTTCTCCAAACTATCAAGGGCACATCTAGCAAACCAGTATTAGCATTTATTACTAAATAACTTTCTTACATTCAAACAGAAAATGCTGAAACTTTTCAGCAGAAACCTTATGATATAGGTATAAGAAACTAAAAAAGTTTTAATCACTTTTCATACCTTTAAAGCTGCTCTACATGCTGCTGCTTCCCGGCACACACCTCCATGGTTGCGATCAAGGCCTATGGTGACATAGAGGTCTTACTGTCACGGCGAGTGAGAAGAGCCGTGTGGAAAAGGTAAGGAAGGATCCAAATGCAGGCACTTTGTAAAGGTGAGAAGGTGGTTTATTGGAATGCACGGCACAGGGAAAACATGGCAAACGGAGACAAACTAAACTATACTGGAAACAACTACACTATGCAAGAGGAACCGGAACACGAACATGGAAGACGGCGAGCAGAGGTGGAAGACGGTAGACAGCAGGTAACACACAGATGAAGCGGGGTAGATTCACAGATGACGCAGGGTGGATACACAGACGGACCAGCAACTACAATGACTAAAGACATGACTTAAATACACAGAGAAACACAAGGAGATTGCACACAGGTGGTGGACACAGCTGGGAGTAATCAAGAGACGAGACAAGAGGTAAAACTGAACACACTCACATGAGACGCAGACTTTCACAATAAAACAGGAAACCAACACACTACACCAAGACGCAGACCTGACACTGAGAGACAGACAGAATGACACATGGAACCTGAACTCACACAAAACATGAGAACACAAATCCTAAATATAAATAAACAGAAACATGGAACTCTAATAACAATAATCATCATCACCATCACCAAAACACCAAGATAACCGAAACACAGTACCAGAGAATCATAAAGAATAATCCATGATGCAAAAGTAAACCAAAACATAATAAAGACAAAATACTGGGTCCAACGGACCCAGAACCGTGACAGTACCCCCCCTCCAAGGGCTGGCCCCTGACAGCCCCAAACAAACAACAAAAACAGAGCACCAGACCAGGGCGGGCGGAGGGGGTCAAGGACGGAAGGTCCGAAACAAAAAAAACCAAGGAGCACGAGAGTCCAAACAATACAAGAAAACAGTTCAGGAACACAGGAAAGCACGTCAAAACCAAAACCAAACTAGAGCTCAACGAGAGTCCATGAACAGTTCAGGGGGTCGACCCGGAGGTCGGCCATATAGGGGCCAAAACAGGTCAGGGGGCCGGCCATGCACACAGCAACGGCGGCGACGGGCAAACACTTCCGGAGGCCGACCGTGCACACAACAGCGGCGGCGACAGGCAAACAGTTCTGGAGGCCGGCCACGTGGAAGGCAGTGGCGGCCACTGAGCAGATCCGGAGGTCGGCCGCGATGCCCGCAGCGGCGACGATCCCTCTCAGGAGGCCGGCCACGACGGCCATGACGCCCAATTAGAGGCCTGGAAAGCGGCCGGCAGAGGCGAGGCGGAACAGGACGGGTCAGGTTCCATGACGGCGTGGCAACCGCAGGGCCAGACGATGGCGGAGCAGAAGCCGGGCCAGGCGTGGACGAAGACACAGAGGCCGGGCCAGGCGTGGACGAGTCTGACGAGGCAGGGCCAGGCGAAGCCGAAGCTGGGCCAGGCGTGGACGAAGACACCGAGGCGTGGGCGAGGCGTGGACGAGGCTGGACCAGACGAAGGCGGAGCAGAAGCCGGACCAGGTGTGGATGAAGACACGGGGGCCGAACCTGACGGCAGCGGGACGGCTGCGGAACCTGATGGCAGCGGGATGGCTGCAGGCGGCGGTGCGGATGCTGCAGGAGATGAAGCTGCAGGCGGCGGTGCGGATGCTGCAGGAGATGCGGATGCTGCAGGAGATGAAGCTGCAGGCGGCGGTGCGGATGCTGCAGGAGATGAAGCTGCAGGCGGCGATACAGGTGGTGGCTGAACGGTCCTCCAGAACCCTCAGCTAACGAGGTGTGGTGCTGGGTGGGCTCCTCGGACCCACCAGCAGACGTGGCATAAGGCTGGACGGGCGACTCGGGCCCTCCAGCTGACGTGACTTGAGGCCGGACGGGCGACTCGCACCCTCCAGCTGACGTGACTTGAGGCCGGACGGGCGACTCGGGCCCTCCAGCAGACGTGACTTGAGGCCGGACGGGCGACTCACGCCCTCCAGCTGACGTGACTTGAGGCCGGACGGGCGACTCGGGCCCTCCAGCAGACGTGACTTGAGGCTGGCTGGGTTCACCTGAACCCCCAGCTGACGAGACCTGGGGCTGGCTGGGTTCTCCCGACCCCCCAGCAGACGTGACTTGAGGCTGGCTGGGCTCCTCAGGCCCTCCAGCCGACGTGACTTGAGGCTGGCTGGGCTCCTCAGGCCCTCCAGCCGACGAGGCAGGATGCTGGCTGGGTTCACCTGAACCCCCAGCTAACGTGGCTTGAGACTGGACGGGCTCCTCGGGCCGTCCAGTGGAAACAGACACTGAAGCAGCAGGTACGCAGACCTCTGTCAGTGTGGACACTGGCTGGGACTGAGCAGCACAGTGGCTAAACTCAGGCAGCAACACTGGGATGCAGTCCTCAGAGGGCTGAAAGTGTTCCCCAATACACTCAGCAGAGGACGGAAGCAGACGGGTGAACTCACTTGAACTCTCAGGGGGTGCTGAGAGCCGAGACTGTTCTAGTGAGTTCTCCGGGGAAGCTGCTGGCGCTGGCGTCTTGACCTCTAGGGGTCCAGAGTTGACTGGTGAGCGACACCCAGCCTCTGGGGAGGCCCTAGAGGGAGTAACTGTCTCTGAGGTGACCAGCTTAAGAGAACCAGCAGGTGTTGTGGTGAAGTGTGTTCCCTGCTTAGAATGAGACAGTGAGGATAGTGGCTGAATGGGTGAGTGAGCAGACAGATGAACAAGTGGCAGCTGAGCTATAGGCAGCGGAGCGGCTGCAGACTGACCTACAGGTAGCGGAGACGACTGTAGTGGAGGCGTAATAGGTGGTGGAGAGGCTAACTGAACTGAGGGCAGCAGGGCTGCTAACTGAACTGAGGGCAGCAGGGCTGCTGACTGAACTGAGGGCAGCAGGGCTGCTGACTGAACTGAGGGCAGCAGGGCTGCTGACTGAACTGAGGGTGAGGATTGGACAATATGGCCAGAAAAACCTGTTTCAGTGAGGTTTATTGCTTTCCCTGAAGGAACTAATGGAGATGAAAAAGTGTCCCCATTCCCTGCGTTCATAGTACTAGACTCAGTTACTCCAGGCTTGGAAACAACAGCATGAACACAGTCATTAACCCCGAATGTGGGCTCAGCAAAGGCAGTCTTAGGAGCAATGGCCATGGGTGAGACGGAAAAACCACTATTATCCACAGAAAAAACAGTCACAGAAGCAACAGAAAAAGTGTCCCTTTCACTCACCACAGCCGGCTGCTTTGACATCCTGGAGTCCGGCTGTGGGGTGCCGCGCCGGTGACGCGAACGTCGCTTCCTCCGTGGAGACGGCTCCGACGGGCCGGGTAACTCCTCATCCGGCTGTTCGGACGGCGCGTCCTCCATAGAAGCGAGCGGGGGAGCGGTAGCGGCGGGAGCGTGAAGGTGTAGTTCGTGGAGAATGAAATCTTGTATGAGCGGGTGCAGTGAGTCCAAAAGCCAGGGGTGACCGGAAATAAGGTGCTGTAGCTTAGCCTCCACAGAGCTGAGAAATCCCTCTCCCTCATGCTCCAGCCATAGGTTAACTAACCTGGAGGCTGCGTCAGTTATGACCTCCTGGAGCTCCTTGGGAGGGGCGAATGCCGCTGGATCCATTTGTGGCTGGTCCGTACTGTCACGGCGAGTGAGAAGAGCCGTGTGGAAAAGGTAAGGAAGGATCCAAATGCAGGCACTTTGTAAAGGTGAGAAGGTGGTTTATTGGAATGCACGGCACAGGGAAAACATGGCAAACGGAGACAAACTAAACTATACTGGAAACAACTACACTATGCAAGAGGAACCGGAACACGAACATGGAAGACGGCAAGCAGAGGTGGAAGACGGTAGACAGCAGGTAACACACAGATGAAGCGGGGTAGATTCACAGATGACGCAGGGTGGATACACAGATGGACCAGCAACTACAATGACTAAAGACATGACTTAAATACACAGAGAAACACAAGGAGATTGCACACAGGTGGTGGAAACAACTGGGAGTAATCAAGAGACGAGACAAGAGGTAAAACTGAACACACTCACATGAGACGCAGACTTTCACAATAAAACAGGAAACCAGCACACTACACCAAGACGCAGACCTGACACTGAGAGACAGACAGAATGACACATGGAACCTGAACTCACACAAAACATGAGAACACAAATCCTAAATATAAATAAACAGAAACATGGAACTCTAATAACAATAATCATCATCACCATCACCAAAACACCAAGATAACTGAAACACAGTACCAGAGAATCATAAAGAATAATCCATGATGCAAAAGTAAACCAAAACATAATAAAGTCAAAATACTGGGTCCAACGGACCCAGAACCGTGACACTTACCTCACCTCCCCTACCTTTAGGCTGTCCCTGCTCTGTCCCTCTTCACTGTCACACACACAAACTCCAGACCTGCATTCATCTCTTTCCTCTGATCCCCCCCCACCCGACAGACATACAAAACTCTAAACATCGTGAGAATTAAGTTTTATGCCATATGCTTGTGACTTTTTATGCTTTTTAGGCAATATTTTACATACTGCCAAAAAGGTATTAACATTGAAATTTAAATTTAGCTCAGCTGTTTCACCAAATTTTGGATCCCTGCACCATTCAACAGAAATTCAAGAAACATCTTAAATATGTTACAATACAAGTATCAAGAATTTAGAGTAATTTATGTCAAGCTGCAGTTCAGAAAGCAAATATGAACCTAAACTGCTCCATTATTTCATGCATCTGCTTCACATCATGCCAAATAATTCTTTAAAAAATATTAAAACTATTTATATCATAATTACATGAAATATGACTCTTTTGTATTTTATAGTGTCTTCTTTACCCTTTCTACTTTCTAACAA
Source organism: Oreochromis niloticus (assembly GCF_001858045.2). NCBI lineage: Eukaryota > Metazoa > Chordata > Actinopteri > Cichliformes > Cichlidae > Oreochromis > Oreochromis niloticus. Next base: position 51,531,496 of record NC_031967.2, read on the forward strand.
ATAGTCTACTGATTTCTATTATTTAGTCAAGAGAACAAATGTTTGTTTATATAAAACCATTCATACAAAAGAATGTTGAATAAGATTTTCAACAAAGATCAGTATATTAAAAGAAATCTTACCTCTCCCTAACCCTTGTATTATTATAGTGTAATACACACAAAAAATCCAAGAAATGTCACTTTGGGGGACAGTGGAAATTTTTGCAATTTCACACACTTCCACTAGGGGCAACATAGAGTTATACACAGATTACAAAAAATTTGGGGGGCAATGTCATACACATACACAAAAAAATCTAAAAAATGTCACTTTTGGGGACAGATGAGATTTTTGGATTAAAATATGTTTCAGAGCATGCTGAATCCTGTTAGAGGTAAATCCAATTGGGGACGGTGGTTTTCGTCCCCAAAGGGAGAGGTGTCCCCAATTGACTGGTGTGTGAGCTGATAGAAGTCCCCAATTGTGACACAAGCAAACCCACACACACACACACACACACACACACACACACACGTGTTGTGTTTCCATCACTTTTGGGGACATTACCCCAACTTACATTAATTTCCTGGAGACTTATCCTGACTCTACCCATCACAAGTCCCTGCATGAATCTTACCCTAACCCTGACTTATTTCAAGCTAAAATATCTTGTATTAAGTAAAAAAAAATCTGCCAATGGAACAAGTGAAAATTATCTAGTTTTAAGATTTACTGTCTTGGAACAAGTTCCTTTAGCTTACTGAAATGTTGCCCTTTAGCTGATTCTGTCTTATTTTAAGTGTAATGAGATAATTTTGACTAGAAATAAGACAAATACTCTTGGTAAGATTTTGAGTTTTTGCAGTGCAGTATGCTTTATGATGGCAGTGATGGTAAAATTTTGAAGGAAAGTTCAAGTTTTGATTCTAACACTGATAGTTGTAAGTATGTTGCAAAGACACCTTTACTGATTAGCATTCATTGTTATTGCTCATCAACTCACCACACAATTGATAATGAGGAGGAAAACTACCCATAAAGGCAAAAAGTGCTTTTTTGCAGACTGTGAAAGATTTATATTTTGCTGTGAATAATTTGAACATTTTACAGTCTTTCCTGGGATCGTATAACTTGATTAATGAGTGAAATCTGGGTTTATGCAGTGGGCACAGACTTATGATGGGGAGCTGTATGAGTTCTCTATGAGAGACACGTAGCACACAGTCCTGGTAATCAGCACTGCACTCTAAGACCTGTCTGTAAGTCATCTTCAAGGCTACAGAAAGCTGCTGCTCAAGTATAGATGAGAACACACATTTCAATTCAATTCAATTCAATTTTATTTATATAGCGCCAAATCACAACAAAAGTCGCCTCAAGGCACTTTATATTGTACAGTAGATAGCACAATAATAAATACAGAGAAAAACCCAACAATCATATGACCCCCTATGAGCAAGCACTTTGGCGACAGTGGGAAGGAAAAACTCCCTTTTAACAGGAAGAAACTTCTGGCAGAACCAGGCAGGGAGGGGCGGGGCCATCTGCTGCAACCGGTTGGGGTGAGAGAAGGAAAACAGGATAAAGACATGCTGTGGAAGAGAGACAGAGATTGATAAAAGATATGATTCGATGCAGAGAGGTCTATTAACACATAGTGAGTGAGAAAGGTGACTGGAAAGGAAAAACTCAAAGGATCATGGGAATCCCCGGCAGCCTACGTCTATTGCAGCATAACTAAGGGAGGATTCAGGGTCACCTGGTCCAGCCCTAACTATATGCTTTAGCAAAAAGGAAAGTTTTAAGCCTAATCTTAAAAGTAGAGATAGTGTCTGTCTCCCGAATCCAAACTGGAAGCTGGTTCCATAGAAGAGGGGCCTGAAAACTGAAGGCTCTGCCTCCCATTCTACTTTTAATTACTCTAGGAACAACAAGTAAGCCTGCAGTGCGAGAGCGAAGTGCTCTAATAGGGTGATATGGTACTACAAGGTCATTAAGATAAGATGGGGCCTGATTATTTAAGACCTTGTATGTGAGGAGCAGGATTTTGAATTCAATTCTGGATTTAACAGGAAGCCAATGAAGCGAAGCCAATACAGGAGAAATATGCTCTCTCTTTCTACTCCCTGTCAGTACTCTTGCTGCAGCATTTTGGATTAGCTGAAGGCTTTTCAGCGAGTTTTTAGGACATCCTGATAATAAAGAATTACAGTAGTCCAGCCTGGAAGTAATGAATGCATGAACTAGTTTTTCAGCGTCACTCTGAGACAGGATATTTCTAACTTTAGAGATGTTGCGCAAATGGAAGAAAGCAGTCTTACATATTTGTTTAATATGTGCATTGAAGGACATATGCTGGTCAAAAATGACTCCAAGGTTCCTCACAGCATTACTGGAGGCCAAGGTAATGCCATCCAGAGTAAGAATCTGGTTAGATACTATATTTCTAAGATTTTCAGGGCCAAGTACAATAACCTCAGTTTTATTTATTTATGAGCTCACCCGAAACCCTGGCTGATTAGGTCCCACACCCACTTTCACACCTTGGCGCATGTGATTAGAGGATCACCAGGGGGTCCTTTGTCCCTCCTTGGGGGATACTCCCACTGGGTTTAAATCTGGGACTCTCGGCCATTTGACCTTAGAACTGAAGAAGCTTCTCGGATGAGAGGTGAAACGTCTTCAAGCAACTTAAAGAAGTCCAGACGCTTTTCTTTGCAAACTCCTTTGACTCAGTTTTATCTGAATTAAGAAGCAGAAAGTTAGCGGCCATCCAGGTATCATGTGATTTCCTGAGGTCAGATGGCCCAGGATGTGAGTGGGCGTTAAGGCGTCTGGGGAGGGAACTCAAAACTGGATTATAGATGGCAGACAGTTGGTGTCGTAAACCACCGCCTCTGTTCAAAGATGGTCGCTCACAGTGGACATAGATGGCCTCTGGTTTTGAGTTCCCTCCCCAGACGCCTTAACGCCCACTCACATCCTGGGCCATCTGACCTCAGGAAATCACATGATAGGGTGGGGCCAGGTTTCACAATGAGCTCACCCGAAACCCTGGCTGATTAGGTCCCACACCCGCTTTCACACCTTGGCGCATGTGATTAGAGGATCACCAGGGGGTCCTTTGTCCCTCCTTGGGGGGATACTCCCACTGGGTTTAAATCTGGGACTCTCGGCCATTTGACCTTAGAACTGAAGAAGCTTCTCGGATGAGAGGTGAAACGTCTTCAAGCAACTCAAGGAAGTCCAGACGCTTTTCTTTGCAAACTCCTTTGACTACGATGACCTGGATGACTGAGAACCTTCACAGACGTTATCAGGAAATGATCAGACAGCAGAGGGTTTTCAGGAAACACTGTTAAATGTCCAGTTTCTATGCCATATGTTAAAACAAGATCTAGAGTGTGATTAAAGTGGTGGGTGGGTTCTTTTACATTTTGAGAGAAGCCAATTGAGTCTAATAACAGATTAAATGCAATGTTGAGGCTGTCATTTGTAACATCTACATGGATGTTAAAATCACCCACAATAATTATTTTATCTGAGCTGAGCACTGGGAGGAAATGAGGTGTTATTTTTCTGCCATTTTTATTATTTCCTTTTACTATTTCTAGTTTCATTATTTTGTTATTGCTATTGCATCATAATCATATAACAAGCATTTGCATTGACACATTTATTAATAGTGATATTGCATTTAGATGTTTAAACATATTGGCACCCAATTAAGCTTTATTACAGGTGCAGTTATAACCACTTTAAACTGTTGAGTTGGATTTATAATCTTAAATGTTTATATGCAGACTGCATGGTGAAAGACAAGGCCTAACGCAGAGTAACTCTGTGCCAAAATAAGACAGGAAGTTACATGTTTTTGAAGTTACATGGTTTGCAGGAAGTGAAACCAAAACCAGAGTCTGAGTGCGAGTTATTCTGAGGAGCTAGTCGGCGAGGTGAAATGGGGTGCGATTGTGGTTAGCACATAGACACACACATAACCACACACACGTAACCACACACACACACACACACACACACACACACACACACACACACACACACACACACTTAGTTAGAGAGGTTCATTTGTAGGTGAAAGTTTAAGCATGTGTTGCTAGGGTTGCAGTTCTATGTTGGTGTACGTGACTGTTTGATGAAGAAGCAGGTGCATGATGCGAGAGCTGAGCGGGCTTGCGGGAAACCACCGGGGGGAAGATGGAAGCCAGTGTTCTTTTAATTGTGTCACGAGTTGTCAAACAGAACATTTGTGGTTTTGAGTAGATGTATCCATGTAATTTACGCAAGAGGGGGCGTTCTAATACCCCAATGTATAAAACTGTGATCTGAAGTTTTGGAGATAGAGATCGATGCTGTTTGCCTACAGGATTTATCTCTCCACATGTGTCATTAAATCATTCGTTGACTCCAACTGACTGGGTCAGTGTGTTATTCTGATCTCTACCATCTCTCTCTCCTCAAAATGAACCTTAACAGCACTAAATCAGATAAAAAGTCTGAGAAATCAGAGAGAAACTCTGTGTAAGGCCCAGATGGACAATAGATAATAACAAGTAAGACTGGTTTCTGAGTTTTACAGCTGGGTTGGACAAGGATAAGCATCAGGCTTTCAAATGAATTAAAAGTATGTCTTGGTCTTTCGTTGAGTAATAGACTGGTGTGAAAAATTGCTGCCACACCGCCCCCTCCGCCTGTGCTTCGAGATTTCTGGTAGTTAGAATAACTCGGGGGTGTTGATTCATTTAAACTAACATACTCATCCTGCTGCAACCAGGTTTCTGTAAGGCAGAGTAAATCGATTTGTTGATCAATTATTAAGTCATGTACTAACAGAGACTTGGAGGAGAGAGACCTAATATTTAATAATCCACATTTCACTGTTTTACTCTTTGGTTCAGATGTGGATACTGTATTGTTCTTTCTTTGTGATTTTTTATGTCTAAGTTGTTTATTGCTGGTTTTTAGTTTGTTTTTTGTCTGTTTGGGAGCTGACACAGTCTCAATGGAGATGGGTTTTTGCGGGGGTAGCAGGAGGAGAGAAGCTGCAGAGAGGCGTGTAAGACTGCAACTCTGCTTCCTGGTCCCAACTCTGGATAGTCATATTTTGGGGGGTTTAATAAATAAACACATCGAAAACTCTCAACGTGTGAGAACAGAATTTAGAGCATGTGTGAGTCCTTGGCATGTAATCTGCACTGATCTGGCACAAAAAACTGTGTTTCATTTAGAAGTCACGAAGAGTCATGAAGAATCTAAGATAAGATGATGTTGAGTCATTTGCAGTGGACCTGTTAGCAGAACAACAATGCAAAGTACTTCAACCATCACATACTATTCATACTTAAACCCCTGACAGTACAAAGAACTAAAAAACAAACAGGCGCAGAAACTGAAACTGTAGATGCAGAGTCACTGACAGCTAAAAGAGCAAAAAAAACCCATGAAAAACAACAAGATAAAGAACAGCTATTAACAGTCATGATACAGACAAACAGCAAGAATGTAAATACAAATATAAATATCTGCATGTATAGTAGCTCACCTGTGAGAATAGCATTAATTAGCAAAGATGCTAACGCTGTTAACATTAAAATTGATACAGTAATCCTCTGCTCTGGTCAAAGAATAGATGATGTGATTTAACAGCATGGTATTATAAAGTGTTGATGTGCAGAAATTCATTGTTGAAAAGCTTCAAATGTAAGAATATGGTAGAGTTATACAGCCTGTTACCACCCAGTCAGCATAAGGCCACTGTTGAAGCCGCATATTGAAATTTTTTATCTTTGCTTGAGTCTATTTTAGAGTTGCTGTAACAGGATTCAACAACATTGACAATTAGATTCTTTTAAAATGTTGAGAGCAGGAGGTTGGCCTGAGTTGTCAAGTGCAACACTGTTTTTTTTTTTGTTTGTTTTTTTATGTCCCAACAGGAAACTGCTATTTATTATCAGCTCACTCAGCTGTGTCATTAATCAAGGACAAGGAGCACTGGAGCCTATCCCAGCTGTGATCGTGCGAGAGGCGGGGTACACCCTGGACTGGTCGCCCTTTAGCTTAATCTTTTGAAAATATTCACTGTCAATATCACAACTGCCCGGTTTTCCTTGTATTAGATTAAGAATATTGTGAGGGGAGAGTTTAACCAACTGAAAGCGATCCCTAAATTAAAACCAGTTTCCTCACTAAAGGATCTGGAAAGAGTTATCTGCATCTTTTCTTTGTAACTATTGACTGGAGAACTACAAGTGCTTGTACATGAGAGTTGCAGGACACGCAGTAATCCATTAGATTTTAATGTTAATGCTGCTTAATTCAATTCATTTCAATTCAATTCAATTTTATTTATATAGCGCCAAATCACAACAAAAGTCGACTCAAGGCGCTTTATATTGTGCAGTAGATCGCACAATAATAAATACAGAGAAAAACCCAACAATCATATGACCCCCTATGAGCAAGCACTTTGGCGACAGTGGAAAGGAAAAACTCCCTTTTAAAAGGAAGAAACCTCCGGCAGAACCAAGCTCAGGGAGGGGCGGGGCCATCTGCTGCGACCGGTTGGGGTGAAAGAAGGAAAACAGGATAAAGACATGCTGTGGAAGAGAGACAGAGATTAATAACAGATATGATTCAATGCAGAGAGGTCTATTAACACATAGTGAGTGAGAAAGGTGACTGGAAAGGAAAAACTCAATGCATCATGGGAATCCCCGGCAGCCTACGTCTATTGCAGCATAACTAAGGGAGGATTCAGGGTCACCTGGTCCAGCCCTAACTATATGCTTTAGCAAAAAGGAAAGTTTTAAGCCTAATGGTTGCTTAGGTTGCAAAGATAGCTTCCTCAACCAGCAAGTGGTTTTTCCTGCTTTGGTACAGTTGAGACCTTTTATTTGTTTTTAACCTGTTCTGTGAACCTCTGAAGTGACAGGCCTTGAGCATAAAGGTTTCTATTGTTACGAGTAAAACAAACACAACACTGAAGAAGAGGCGCGTAGCTGAGTCAAGAATAATAACATTTTTAACATCACTGCAGTTTCTGTTTGTAAGGTTACCTTTATATACACTAATGTGCAAAAGTCTTGAGTCACAGCTTATTTCTTTATGTGTTGCTAGGAAACTAGGAAATATCTGCAGTGATTTATTTAAATGTGCAAACATATATGGAAATACAGTATACAGGGTAAAAACAGATTGAACAAAGGGCTTAAAAGTGAAAATTATGCACCATCACCTTTACTCTCCCATACAGCCTGAACTCTATTACTGGACTTAATTCACTCAGGTTCTGTCCGTCGGGTCATGTTAACTTCACTTTTTTATTTACAACTGAGCAAATCAGTTTGGCTCAGATTAAAGTTACGTTTCATAAATGCATAGTTTTAGTGAAGTTTAATGTCTCACTGGAGCACATGGTAGACTGAGCCATCCTCTTTGCTTTATTACCTGGTGTTCATATGTGTTAGATTTTCTTTCTTAACCATGAATTTTGACATAAATCATTTTTATAAAAAGAGGAAAGAGAAAGTTCATTTACACTGAGAAGAGCAGTGTCTGAACAAGCATGCTGTTTGTGGATACTGAAAGACTCCAAACTGTCCAAGTATGTTACATCATCCGTTTTAATAGTTATTCAACTGTATTCTAAGCACCAGCTGTCTGTTAGACTTTTCAGAGTTTACTAAAATAAAAATAAAAGCAGCGTAACATCTGATTTGTGTGTGGTGTTTTTTTTTAAATATTGCTGTTTCGGTCATGTTATTTTTAACTGTCAAAGGCTTGTTAGACACTAAGAAAACTAATACTGCTCATGAATGAGACTAAAGTCAGGAAGGTGTCCTTTACAACTAAAAATGTTAATAACACCTCCACATTTATATCATAGTTTATGATATACACTGTTAGAAAAAGCATCTTGAAAAAACGGTGATATTCCGGCAGCTGGGGCGCCAAAATACGACCGTATAATTACAGAAAATAACTCCCACATAAAAATACGGTTATTTCCAGTAATCAAAATACAATTAGTTGCACTAATTTGACATGGGATCTCGCCTTTTTCAAGTGCCGCTAAATATTAAATTAGGAACATGTTAATGTCATTAAACAGTGAAATCATCTATACATAGGGAAAAAAAAAAACATCTTAAAAAAACGGTAATATTCCTGCAGCTGGGGCGCCAAAATACGACAGTAAAATAACAGAAAATAACTGTCCCATAGAAATACGGTGATTTTCAGGAATGAAAATAGAGTTTGTTGCCCTAATGTTACATGGGATTCTGCCTTTTCCAAGTGCTTTTAGACATTAAATTAGGAACATTTCAATGTGATCAAACAATGAAATTACCTATAAACAAGGTCAATGAATGTGGCAATATGAATAATAATACGTAAATGTACAGAAATATACAGTTAACAGTTGGTTTAAATAATAATGGATTGCACGCCCTGGGACAGACTGACAGAGGCGAGGCTACCATATTGCACCATCGACCCCTTTGGCCATCGTCAGTAGGTGAAGAGTCTTGACCACGGACACACTCCACTGATCAGAGCAGGGAGCAGCTGACCAACCGGAGCCGTAGGCCGGGGGAGAGCCTGGGCACCTTTGCAGCGGATGTGTTGCTGTATGCTCGTCATGGCTACCCAGAGTTCCCAGCAGCAGCCCGTGAGGAGCTTAGCCTGCATGCATTCCTGCGAGGACTTTTCCCAGAGCAACTACGCCAACACGTCCACCTGGCCATGCCTCAGACTCTCCGTGAGGCGCTCCTTGAGGCTTAAAGGGCCGAACTTGTGCTCACCTCGCGACCTGACCAGCAGTTGCGCCCCACAAACTACCCTCAAATCAGAGCTGCAGGCTGCGACAGTGAGGGGGAGGTCGCGGGGATATGCCAGCCGCAGCCCTCGGTGCCCTGGAGGCGTCCCATTCGACCGACCGACCGCTGCTACCGGTGCGATGAGCCTGGCCACGTGGCGCGCGACTGCCTGGCGCCCGCCCCGAAGGCCAGAACTATGTGGCCTCAGGGGGATGAGAGGGGGAGCGGTACAGCGAGGGGACCACTGCTCCAGCTTCCTGCCCCCCTCCAAGAACGATGCACAGTGGCGGGCCTAGTCGGGCACCACAAGGGACTCTACCTGAGCTGCTGTGTTTCGGACCAGCCCTGCCCGGCCCTGGGGGACACGGGGTCCACCATTTCCCTAATACGACCTGGTGTGTTTCCTGGAACATCCGGGCCGCTTGTGATGGGTTGGTCGCCCACCGACACCCAGCTGATGACAGTGACGGGGGAGAGAACTGACATGTGGGGGAAGAAACCGTTGCGGATCCGAGTCAAGGATCTGGAGCTGGTGCATGACTTCTGGCTTGCTGACATCCAAGACCAGTGCATCATCGGCCTTGATCTGCTGACCCGCTGGGGGGCCTGCGTTGACACCGCGAAGCTGGCTATCACTCTTGGTACAGAGACTCTGGCCCTCCAGTGCGGTCAAAAGCAGGGCACCAGAGACTGCAGGCAGATGCGGCTGGTTCAGCACACCATCAACACCGGCTCTGCTCAACCCATCTGTCTGCGCCCACGCCAGCTGCCCCTCGCGAAACGGCAGGGAGAGCGGGCCCAGGAGGCACGGGGCGTGGCTACTGCTCGGGCCACAGCCGGCGGAGGGGGAGGCTCTCGTTGACCATGCAGCAGCTGAAGCAGGAGCAGGAGGCTGATGCGACGTTGGTTCAGGTGGGGGCCTGGCTGGAGGCAGCACGACGCCCAGGCTGGACAGGGGTGTAAGGACAGGGGCCCGAAGTGAAGGCCTACTACTCCCAGTACAACAATCTGGAGACCCACGACGGCCTCCTGTACCGGAGATGGCGGGCCCCCGAACAGGGCAAGGATCTCCCGCAGCTGTTGGTGCCTCAGTCGCTGCGGTCGCAGGTGCTCGAGCTTGTCCATGGCTCGGTGGGGGCCAGCCACAATGGGAATGCTAAAACTCTCCGCCGTCTCAGGGGACAGTTCTACTGGCCTGGTTGTCGACGGGATGTGGAACTTCATGTGCACTGCTGTGACACCTGTACGGCACGGAAGGGCCCCTCTCAACGCCCCACTGGCCCCCTGCAGCAGCATCGGGTGGGGGCCCCGATGGAAAGAGTGGGAGGAGACGTCCTAGGGCCTTTCCCCGTCCCCGAGGCAGGGAACCGGCGCGTGTCAGTGGCCAGGGACTGCTACAGGAGGCTGAGAGAGCGGCCGCGAGTGGTTCATGACTACATCCGCCAGGCCCAGGTCAGCGCCGGAGTACGACAGAAAGGAGCCTGGCGACAAGGTTTGGGTGTGCTGCCCGGTTTGCAAGGGAGGGGTGTCCCCCAGGCTGTGCGGTCACTGGCAAGAGCCGGCGGAAGTCGTGGGGCGGCTAACAGAAGTGGTGTACCGGATCTGCATGCCGGGCCCAGGGCGCGTTGCGGTGTTGCACCAGGACAGGCTCTCACCGTACCGCCCGCTCCAGCAGCCGCCGGGGCAGGGGATGCTGGTGGCACCCCAGGTTCTCATCCGAGTGAGTCTTCCCCTGCTGGTCGAGATCGGCCTGCGCGCCGAAGGAAGACACATGGACATTTGCAGGACTTTGTGTTGGGTAATGGGGTTGTTGGGGACGACTGACCGCTTAGGTGGGGGCTATGTAGCGGGCCAGGGCTGTTCGGGGTTTTGTTATTACAGTTATGTTTGTGTTGTCATGTTGTTATGGTGACGGGTGACGCGCTCTCTCGGCGACTGTGTTTCCGGTGAGAGAGCGCCCTTTTTGTTGTTGTTCTGGGGTTGCCGCGCTGAGCAGTGAAGTAGCGGCAGTGTTCTGGCGCAGAGAGAAATAAACGGCTGTGCTCCGAAGAAACCTCTGTCTCCTCCGTGTCTGAGCTTGCCACAGTATTTTGACAATCTAAATATGCATATATACAGACAGATACATTTAATGAACATGAAAATTAAGTTTTATGACATTACAGTGATTTAACGTTAATTTACATTTAAAATGTGAAGTCACAGTCTATTTACGTAACTTTAATGATATTCTAGAAGAACCGAACAAAAATGTAAAATGCACAGTAAAATACTTTTATATTAGGATTTTTACCTACATTCACATTCATTGGCCAATGCTTAGCGTCATGTTATTATGTGTCCCAACATCCAATGGCATGTCACATTGTTTTCATGGCCAGTAGCGGTTTTTGATACAGGCTACACGGGCGGTTGCCCGGGCGGCATCTTGGTGGGGGCGGCATCACGGGCATCGGCAAAAAAAAAAAAAAAAAAAATTGCTCGTACTCATGCTGCCCCGACATCAGCCAGCGGATATTGGGAATGGCATAGGCACCGATCAGTTTTGTATCGCCCATTTGCGGGGAGTAAGGGTGCCCTCCGTTTGCGAGGTGCGCCTGCTGCTTGCGGCACAGGGAGGAGAGGGCGGGGCGGCGGGGGATTCTCTGGCTGGCTGGAGCGGCGTCTAATAACTAACTCGCAAAATAAAACAAAATAAAAACTAACCAAAAAACACGAAAACACCAGACATAATGATGCAGACTTATAATTTGCACCGATGTTTTTTCGAAATTCTATACGCGAAAAGTGAGCACGAGAGCCCTCGGTGTGCCTGCTCGCTGCTGAAGTCAAAGTAAACTTTATTACATACTACATACAGTCCAGTATATAGAGAGACGAGACGACGAGGCTCCAGTTACAGCAGTGCAAGAAAACAAACAATCAATAAAAGAAGAGTAAGAAAATAAATATACACTTTAGGACTCGGGGTAAAGGGATCAATAACAATTTAAAATTTATAATTTACAGTTTGATGATTTAAAGTCTCACAGATAACCCGACGAAAGGGGAGGGGGGCGGCTGCATCCAAATAGAGCACATTTCAATCATAATGTTGTAAATCCAAGCGCATTATGTATTCTTGATTTGAATCCTGGGTTGTGTGAAATCCCAGAAATACACCTTAGACAAAGTGAATCTGTGAACTAAGGTGTAGGTCTATTAGGTTATGTTGTGGTGCTCCTCGGGTTGGGGGATGGGTGTTCATACTGGAGTGCAAAATTAAAACCAATGGAAGATGGACAAGTAAAAGTTCAAAGCCATCAGGTGCTCAGTTTATAAAAATGAGAAAAGAAGAGGAGGAGAAACGAGCAAAAGATACAGGTAAGCAGATGTGTGATTGGATAATGGCAGGTCATCCTGAAACAATCAGAATCATATTCAGAATACTTTATTAATCCTTAAGGAAATTATGTGGGTTACAGATGAATGAATGATGGAGGAAATCTCTGCGCAAACAGTGCCTGGCATTGTCACGCTTTAAAGAATCAGATCTGGGATAGTTGGCTGCTCTAAACAAATTATACCACATGTAAGGTCTCCTCTTTACATATGCTGTGATAGGCTACTTACATTTGACTGAACACTCAGGTCTATTTTGATGTTTTGTTAATCACAGGGCCATTAATGTAGGGCACAACTGCTCACAGTTACGTCAAAAGGAAATAATGTTTGGTATTTATGATTCCAGACACTACAAATGAAGTGAACTTGTTGCAAACACGTTTACAACACATAATCATATTTTATTCTCTGGATGGTGAAGGCTTCAAACTTTATATTTATAGAAAATTGTGTTTTGTTCCAGTTTAAAAGCCAATTTGTCAAATATCAGTGTGATGACTCCAGTTTCACAGATGAATGAAGAAGTATGAAGACATTTGTTTTATCTTTCTTTGTATAACAATGTACAACACTCTATATGTTTTGCAGATTTTACATATCATGCAGCTTTCTGTCCAATCAGAGGTGTTGAAATGTCAGCTGACTGACCCTGTCCAACATGCTTACACATATCTCATCAATCTTGCCCACTATATAGGTGGTTGTGTAGGTCGCCTACTAACCGGAAGGTGGGCAGGTCGATCCTAGTCTGCTCAGGTCTTCATGCCAAGTGACCTTGGCCAAGATAATAATTTCATGTTGCTCACGTATGAATGTGTGTCGATGTTAGATAGGTAGCACTGACACCCAGAGAAGAAAGAAAGTTCTGTACTTAATTCAGTTAGGGCACTAGCAATCGGGCCACCGTCGGGGACGAGATAAACTAAACTAGTTCATGCATTTATTACTTCCAGGCTGGACTACTGTAATTCTTTATTATCAGGATGTCCTAAAAACTCGCTGAAAAGCCTTCAGCTAATCCAAAATGCTGCAGCAAGGGTACTGACAGGGACTAGAAAGAGAGAGCATATTTCTCCTGTTTTGGCTTCCCTTCATTGGCTTCCTGTTAAATCCAGAATTGAATTCAAAATCCTGCTCCTCACATACAAGGTCTTAAATAATCAGGCCCCATCTTATCTTAATGACCTTGTAGTACCATATCACCCTATTAGAGCACTTCGCTCTTGCACTGCAGGCCTACTTGTTGTTCCTAGAGTATTTAAAAGTAGAATGGGAGGCAGAGCCTTCAGTTTTCAGGCCCCTCTTCTGTGGAACCAACTTCCAGTTTGGATTCGGGAGACAGACACTATCTCTACTTTCAAGATTAGGCTTAAAACTTTCCTTTTTGCTAAAGCATATAGTTAGGGCTGGACCAGGTGACCCTGAATCCTCCCTTAGTTATGCTGCAATAGACGTAGGCTGCCGGGGATTCCCATGATGCATTGAGTTTTTCCCTTCCAGTCACCTTTCTCACTCACTATGTGCTAATAGACCTCTCTGCATCGAATCATATCTGTTATTAATCTCTGTCTCTCTTCCACAGCATGTCTTTCATCCTGTTTTCCTTCTTTCACCCCAACCTGTCGCAGCAGATGGCCGCCCCTCCCTGAGCCTGGTTCTGCCGGAGGTTTCTTCCTGTTAAAAGGGAGTTTTTCCTTCCCACTGTCGCCAAAGTGCTTGCTCATAGGGGGTCATATGATTGTTGGGTTTTTCTCTGTATTTATTATTGTGCTATCTACTGTACAATATAAAGCGCCTTGAGGCGACTTTTGTTGTGATTTGGCGCTATATAAATAAAATTGAATTGAATTGAATTGAATGGTTAAATCGGTCGCAAAAAACTTTGGGAGTTTTCCGCTGGGCGGTTATTATTAAATTTGTCAAAATTAGGTAGGTTTTAAGAGGCCTAAAATCTGTGCAGTTGTAATTAAAAGACTTCTGTGTAATATAAAATAAGAGATCTTTGTGTGGTGGGAGTCCCTGTGTCAGCAGTGCACTGCCTGTTGACTTCTATTTTTAGATGGTGAGTGTGAATGCAAATGAGGAGCGGTGACGCGCATGGAGATTGTTGCTTTCGGTTTAGAGTGTTATTGAGCTTTATAACTAGTGTTTGCAAATATTGCTAAATGCCTGTGACTGAGATGCTGGTTTTGCTCACTACAAGTGTATAAATAGAGTTTGAATTCATTACTGTGGATGTATAGTAATTCACTGTGTTTTAATATATATATTGAGTGCATTGTACAGTACCTAAGACCACTATATATTTTTCTGTAGTAACCTCTCTTGAGCAATAAATGCTGGTGTGTTTTAGTTTTGTTTGTTTTTTTTCAGTTACGTGTGTGCTGTGAGAAGCTGTGAGGATGATTAGAGGTTTCAGTTGTTTTTCTTTGACTTGCTCTTTCTGATTATGGAAAGCATGTCCAAAATATTCGTATGAAAGCATATTTTGAGTGATTTTAACTGTGTGAATGCTGTCAGTATTTGATTTGAGTAACTCTGCGTGATTTGTGCCAAATAATAAATAGGTAATAATAATACTACGAAGGTTGATAGTAGAGTGAGTGAAAAAGTGGAAGTTTGAGAGAAAAGGCAGTGTGTGTGGGATGATTCATGATGTCTGAAAGAGGTTAGAATATTTAAAAGTGTGCATGAAATAAGGGTGTATTGTTTTTAGATGAAGATTTAGTAGAACTAAAGAGGGTTTATAGACTGTAAATATAAAAAACAAGAGTTTGATTAATCTGTAGAAACAGGAAAGAGAGACAGAAAATACTGTGCTGCTGTGTGTGAGAGGAAGTGGTGGTTGTGACAGGAAATCGTGTGTGTAACAGGAACTACATGCCCATAAAAGGAGCTGACTGTGTCAAGACAGCTGACAGAGAGAAACAGGCGAGTTAAACTCTAAGAAGATGAAGCGAATGAATGTTTTAAGGAAAAGTAATAAAATTATATTAATTACATGTTTTAGAAAAGAGAAAGACCGAGAAAATAAATAGAAGAACTAACAATTACATTAATGAATTGAAAACGCACGTACACAAATTGTTACATGTGAAATTAATTGTTGGAAAGTTTAATACACACATGAAATAAAGAAAGCAGTTTACACTCCTTTAATTTCCAGAACCAGTGTGTCCCCTACCCTGATAGTACCCCTGACCAGTTGACCCCTGTATCAGGCGAGGATGGAAGGCTGGATAGCCCATGACGGGTAAGATCCCACCTGAAAACCCTGGGACAACCTAAGGCAGGCACAGTCACGATTACTTGACCTCAGTCCCTGTGAGCCCGGACTCACTTGTGAAGACGGGACTTCAAGGGTAAAGCCGCTGGGCAGAGGCAGAGGGGAAATGTCCGTAACAATGACCAGTGATGAGCCAAAGAGAGAAAACACACCCTGTCTAAAAGGAGTCTGAATTACTGAAAGAGGAACCTTTACAAAATCACACATACAAACAGAAAATGCACTAACCTTACAGAGACAACCTAATGAAGATTAATGCATAGATAGTGATTAAACTTGGCTAAAGAATACAAACATATGCAATTAAATCAGATTGCTAATTTCATAAGTGATATAATGGTGTGAATGGTTTAATAAAATGCCCTTAAAACCTGAAGTTGAGATGTGGCTTAGTATGCAAATTAGCTCGAGTGAGTGGTGACGAAGACGCTTCCTGTGTGTCTGTGTGATTGAGGCCTTGAGGAAGGGAAGCAAAGTAGACTGTTCAGAGGTGCAGATTTGGACAAGAAATTTATAATTTAGTGTTGACACATTGTTTGAACGTGTTTATATCTTATGCTGAATCTAAGTATGTTAAAGTGCTTAAAGGGGACATTGTTGTGTGCAAAATGGTGCAGCTTTTGACAAGGTTTTCAGTGTATTGAACGGGTGACATTTAAGATTGTGTAAGATTTTTGAGGTTGTTGTTTTTATTTAATAGAGGGAGTTTTAATAAACATGGACATGTCTAAGGGGGCCCATTAGTTTTGTAACAGTGCACTTAGAAAAAAACCTGTCAGGTGATTTTGTTTTGTGTTTGATGAGCTAATAATCAGCTCTCTTTTTCTCATTTTTGTTCTGAAGCAGGCCTGGAAGAGAGTGAACTAACAGCGCTGACAAAATCTCGGGAGAATAAACATAAGGTGGGCTTTCCAGATTATAATTGGCTGAGGAGGAGACCTGATTGGCTGTGAGTCTCTGTTTAAAAGGATTGTAGTGATTCAATCCAGTCAAAACCATGAAGAACTATTTTCCTAAAAAGGAAAACAAAATAAAACAAATGAATGAGCTCATTTTGCTAATGTGGAGCATCTGATGATTTGCGCAGGAGGCTCCAGTATCAGCAAAAATATCATGTGTGAATGCATGGGAGTGAATGTGTGTGACTGGACCAAGGTGGGGATGAATAGAGGTGGACAAACAATTTACCATGCCAGGAAGAGAAATGGGATGCTTTGTTTTGCTTTTGTCATAAGCAGGACGAGTGGAAGACTTAATTCTGGGGATGCTGAGTTTTGAGTTGCTTTGAGTAAATTTTTGTTCTACTGACTGGGGTTAGATTATAGTATTACATTATATTCTTGGGTGTAGGCCAAATGCTAAAAGGGAAACAATTTTTGATATAACTGATGTTACCATTAACTGAAGAAACACATGATTGATAACTGTTCTGTTTTAAGTTTTGTTTGTTATGACACAGATTGGATCATAAGAGGGGAGAGTTGAGTATGAAATGTAAAGTACAGGTTTTGTTTCCAGGAAATTCCAAGGATCCAGACTTTGAATGGAGCAGGACTTTGAGGAGATGTGGAATGATGATTAAATTGATTTTATTCCTTAAACACAGGTTTTCAGGGCCGGAGCAAAATACCTGAGAGGAGGATTGCTGAGGTGTTTGGAGAGATGATATGACTAACCTTTTTTCCCTTTAATTTCTTAAGCCCGGGTGACGCATTTTGAGTTTTATTTGGACACACATGTGATGTGTGAGTCCAAATAAAAAAGGGGGGATTGAAATAAGTTTTAGGATCATTTAATGACATTTTGGGGTTTTTTGATAATTTAGATATGGCAGCACTGAGGCAGAAATTGTTATTTTTAAATAAAGTTATTTTTAAAGTAAAATGAACTGAATTCGGTTCAGAAGATAAAATGCTGTGTTCATAAGAAGCTGTACACCAAATTCAAAGGGAATTGCGGGACACTTTGAATAGAAGACATGCTTTGGGGAGAAAAGTATATTTCCCCAGTCAAGATTTTACGACAAGAAAATGTTTGATTTCTTTTGGAGTTTTAGAATAAGTTGTTATAATGTAGGCTTTAAAAAAAAAACAGATAGTAAATAGATTTATTTCTAGGGTAAAGGAGAGCTTGTTATGAGAATGCTAAAAGTGCCGCTGACCCAAATGAATAGCATTCAAGATTACACACATAGAAATGATTTCATACACATTGCATTTTTTGGCGCTATGGCAATTTATTGTGCAAGATGACAGAGCATGGAAGGCCGTACACGCTTACAGGCATACAGTTCATAAACACACATGACAGTATTGATTCCAGGCCAAAGGCCTCAAATCTATTTAGCTTCTAACTGAATAGGAGTTTTGCTTGTAACTAAACTGTGTGACATGTAAAATATTGAGATAACACATGCAGCTCCACATGAGTCTTATGATATAAAATGCAGTTACAGAATGACGAACGCTTGTCGAAGTGACCAAGGTTTTTTGCTTTAAAGCAGGACCAAAGGGGGAAAGCTTATATATTTTGGTTAAGTCTGATAAAGTATAAATTAGAATGTACCATTACATTAAGAGCAGCAAAATGAAAAAGGCTATACCAAAACAGGTTATAACACAGGAAATGTGAGTTCTAAAATGAAGTTAGTGTTAACCATTGACTGTAGAAAACATGGACGACGCGACCCCGCCTCCTCCCATTGTGCAAAAATGAAGCCAAAATATCCCGCTTGTGGAGGCTGCCATCTTGCAAATTTGGAGCCAGAGTCTGCACAGTAGTGACTTGAGGTGGAGCGACTGTGTAACGCTCCCGCCCACACACCCGCTGGACGTGACCGCAAACACGCCCCCCTACACTTTTTACGTAGCCCGGCTGCTCCACTTCTTTTGCTGGTTTACCGCTACTGACGACTCGTTTAATTAAGGTAAATACAACCATGTCACTGTTATAAAAAAAAGACACACAGCTTATCATCTTATAATTCTAAAATCACTCTGTTGTTAATTCGTTAGCTAGATTAGCCGCTAGCATACGCACTGTGTTGGAGGCTTGTTGTTAGCTAGTCAGCGATGCTACACACCTGTTACTCTAATAGTCTGTGTTATTGAAGGATTCAGCACTTCTTGTGTTTTTTTTAATCCATTTTTAGACAGCGATGACATCATCTGCACACTCTACAGAGGCCCAGAGTTACTGTTAATATCAAAAATGTAATGCTGTCCTTTGAGATTTTAACATAAGACTGTGAGTGTAATGGATCTAAAACTGTTTAAATCTTCAGAGCCCTCTACAGCTTGGTAACATGGAAACTTTAAAAACGGCAGCAGAACGTTTCAGTAGTGTAGTCTAATTTGTTCTTTTCATTTAATAATAGAGTCCATATTATATCAACAGCTACATTCACCCTGGAGAGAAACTAGTGAGGGAGACCATCAGGACCAAGCTGGGTTTCCTGGGTCCAGAGGTTTGGAGAAACTTCTTCCCTTTCTTTCATCACAGCTGTCCTGTGCCAGAAGTTCTGTTGACCCACTCAAAAAGGCATCATTTAAGAAACACCAGGAACACTGAAGCTCATCGCATTGATGAAGCAGGACTCATGATCTTCACCAGCAGCTCCCTCACAGGGAAATCTTCAGCACTCCTCCGTAGGCCCGATCCAGGAGATGGATACACCCAGCATTTCATGAACACTGTGATGGAGACCTTTGGTTTGTGTAATGTTATAAATACTCGGATACTCCCCAGAGGCTCCAGACTTTTACATAAAGATATTATATTCAGTCCTGTAAGTTATATATTTAAAAATATGTGATCCTCTCTGGTTACTCTGGTATGAAAAACTCTGTATCACTTTATGGTAAATAACACACTATCTGCAAAAAACTGTGAAAGAATTCCAGATGACAAGTTTGTAGTTCAACATACAAGTGACGACCTTTGACCTTCATCAGGTTTTATTTAATTGTGTTAGAGAAAATCTCATATGCTCTTCATGCAGGTGAGTACATCAAGTGTTTAAAACGGAAGCTGTGCAGGTCTGAGATCAGCAGCTTTGTGAAACACCAAACTGAGGTCCTGTTAATGCTGATATATAGTGACACAGTTACATGAGTGATTAAACCTTTTGTTTTTTTGTCTTTAACTTTATCAATAAAACAGCTGCAGCTTTCACTGACAGCACATGTGGTACTTTAACCTTTGTACTGTTTTCATCAGTTCATTTTGCAGTTAACATATGAACATGTTGGATGATCTGTCTGCTGTCACTGGGTGGTGCTGAGGTCTGAATCTGAGGGCAGCTCCTGTAATCACAAAGAGAACAGAAACATCAAACTCAGATATAAATTTTATCCCTCAAAATTGAAATAAAGCTGATTCTTCTGTCCTCACACACTCAGGATCTGAAGTTCTTCTCTTACATTTTTTCAGTATTACAGTACACTACAGTACTTTAATCCATAGTTCCTGATTAATGAGGAGTTACTGAAGTACAAGCTTTTAAAAAAGATGTTACTGTCTTTACAGATGTGGCAAGAGACTGAAAACATGCTGTTGTTTGCACATATTTAATAATCAGCTCTGCACAGGAGCTGCAGCAGGGTTCAGCCTGTTGCTTTTACAGTATAATACTTGTAATAAAAGTGCAGTAACAGTAATTAGTGACTGAGTAGCCCGGGGCGTTTCTCTTGATTTCTTTAGTAAATTCATTCACCTGCACAGATTAGCTAAACAAACCCTGACAGCCGAGTGCTCATTTTAGCTAGCTAGGTCTCAGGAGCCAGCTAAGGACGGTAGTTACGGATTAGCTTACAAACACGTTTAACTTACCGAAAAAGTGCAGCGGGGCCTCGGGTCCTTCTGTCGGGTAGTCCAGTTTACTGAAGAGCACCTCAGGCTGTCAGGTTAAAACACTCGGTCGTGTTTTCGTAGCGTAAACGCTGGCCCTCCTCTCAGAGCCTACGCTCTATCTGCTATTCTCGAACACAGATACGCAAGTTTCTCCGTGACTGCAGCTGTCAGTCAAAGCTGCTATGATGACGTTTCACCCCAATTTAACATCACCGCGGTAGGATCAAATCAAACTTATGGGAAAGGAGACCCCTTGGACATCAATCAGCATGATGAGAACTATTGAAAACAAAAGAAAGAATCTTTGGAAAAAAATTATCTAAGGAGAATAAATTTATTTTAGTCTGACCCCAGTCCCATCCGCTAACATGGAGGAGGCGGGGTTTATGACCTATACTGCAGCCAGACACCAGGGGGCGATAGAGACGTTTTGGCTTCATTTTTGGGGAGCTGTCGCGTCGTCCATGTTTTCTACAGTCAATGGTGTTAACACACAGAAGTTGTTTCTAGGCAGTTTTTAGCTATGATAAAATTTATTCAGGAGTAATTGATTATATGCTTATACTTAGTTGATTAAAATGGTTGTTTTTTCTTTGATCCTTTAGTAGAATAAGTGTTTATGATGATTTTCTTGTGAAAGGTGATTTTAGGTCAGAGCTACGTGCAGCTGAGACAGTACAGGATGTTGAATAGAGTGAACAACAGGAAACGTGTGAAAGCAGCGCTTTAAGACTGTTAAAATGCTGTAGATTGAGATGAGTGAAGTTTAAGACTGTATATGAACAAAAGTCAGAAGGTCAAAACATAATTAGGTTCATGCTTTTGAATAAAGAGAACAATTGAGGAACAGAGTGAGTTAGCGAGCCGTAGGAGGAAAAGGTATTTTGTTTCCTTTGCAGGAGGCCTGATGGACCACAAGAGAGGGACCGAGGAAAAGACCTAATCTTACGCATGGAGTGTTATCGGGGGGAGCTGGCGTTTTATTACTGGACCAACTAGATGACATGAGGTTGTTGTCTCATTTGCTGAGCCAGAGGATGGCTAGAGAGGGTCAGAGAAATGACACAAGTGAAGTGTGGTGACCCTCTTTAAGGGTTACCAAGAGAGGGATTGTGAAGAGTAGAAAGATATTTTGCTGCTATTATTTGCTGCTATTTTTATAATCATCATTACCATTTCATTATTAATAGTGATATTGCATTCAGATGTTCAAACATACTGGTATCATATCAGCTTTATTACAGGTCCACTAAGAACCACGTTAAACTGTTGAGTTGAATCTATAATCCTAAATGCTTTTGAATGTTTTTATACTCTTACACTGAAGTCCAGGGTCAGTGGGTGAAAGACTGGGTTGCAGGCTGACAGGAAACTGCAGGTTGGCAGAGTATGCTTTGCAGGAAATGAAACCGAAAGCAGAGTCTCAGGAGACTCTCACCAGTTTATTCTTTATTAGCTTTTATTCATTTATATCTTTGATTAAGCTTTTAGTAGAGGTTCTTACGGTGGCTGGGAAGTGCAAAGCGCAACAAATTAAAAATCGGCAACAAATTAAAAAACCGCAACAAATTAAAAATCCACAACAAATTTAAAAAACGCAACAAATTAAAAATCCACAACAAATTAAAAATCTGCAACAAATTAAAAATCCGCAACAAATTAAAAATCCACAACAAATTAAAAAACCGCAACAAATTAAAAATCCACAACAAATTAAAAAAACACAACAAATTAAAAATCCACAACAAATTAAAAATCCGCAACAAATTAAAAAACCGCAACAAATTAAAAATCCACAACAAATTAAAAATCCGCAACAAATTAAAAAACCGCAACAAATTAAAAATCCACAACAAATTAAAAATCCACAACAAATTAAAAAACCGCAACAAATTAAAAATCCACAACAAATTAAAAATCCTTGACGGAAAGGGATTGTCTGAAATACCGGAAGTGACACAACGATTAGCCTAATAGGGCTTTTGGAGAGTGATGTCACGAGAGGGGGCGTGGCCATGATTTTTGGTTGAGGCGCCATGTTTCTGGCGCTAGCGAAAGAGGAGCGAAAGTACACGGATAACACCAGCTGTGGTTCGCACTTGCTGTGCCGTCGGTTGTAAAGTTAGATCGCATGACCAGCAAGGGAATAAGGTTGAAAATGGTTTATCTTTTCATTCTTTCCCCACCTGGAAGCAACATGAGGCAGCTCATGGATCGGATGTTACCAAAAGAAGGTGTCTAGTCTGGATAGCAGCTGTGAGACGAGCTGATATCCAGTTCTCTTCCATCTCCAAATATCTGTTGGTGTGCTCCAGACATTTTCATTCCGGTAAGTTATAGATATGTTCATATCACTCTTTATCTGGTCTTTAAGTCTGACATCACTAGTCGTGTCTGGGCTCAAACTCCGCTGCAGGTCCATAAATCACACGATCACTGTGGCATCACTGAGAGTTGAAAAACTATCTAAAGTCCTTCATTTGATCAATTAAATGATCAGTGTTCTGCTCTACCATGTGTAACAATTGAGTTTATCATCCAGGCATCCATGAAAATGAAATTAGCAGGAAGTTAGCTCGCTAGATTCCATCTAAATACAATATAGCATGTCCTAACTGAGGGATTTTGGAAACAAATTCAAACGTACAGCTCTGCTGTCACTTCCAACATAAATGAAGACAGAAAACTAAACAGCAGCGACGTTTGTAGGGTACTGTGAGTAGAATGCGTTTGATTTTCTCCCAAACATTCAAATTAGTGCAATCATAAATTCATTCATGAGGGAAAAATTACAGTGAGAGGATGTGGAGGCTCTGGCTACGTTCACACTGCACGCGAAAGCGCATCAAATCGGACCTTTTTGACCGTATGCGACCCATATCCAATCATGGTATGACAGTGTAAAAACAGCACAAATCCGATATTTTCAAAATGGGTCACTTTCGTATGTGGTACTGAATCCGATACATATCTGATGTTTTTGAAAGCGACTGCTGTTTGAAAGGTCATGTTGCATTAAATCCGTCTTTTACGTCACTGACACAAAACATATGCCAATTATCAGCGCTGGAGTAGCACCCGAGAAGACATTGAGAACATATGAGCGCTTTGTGTCCATCCCGTGTAGATGTTAGTAAAACTGTTGGGAAGACAACGTGTACATTTTATTTATTTATTTGTACTGTATAATCTCCAGATTCTGACAGAAATCTGCATATACTTTGAAGCACCCCTCCTCTCTAAAACAGCAATAAGGATAATTATTAGGCCATATGTAAATAACAAAATAACTTAAAGCAAAGCCTGAAACAAGTCTTTATATTAAGGGCCATCAGTCAATCAATATTGTTTGCTCTGGGTCTAAACGGAGCGTGTTGTGTGTGACATCTGCTTTTGCGTATGCGGACCACTTTGAGGGTCCACAAAGGAGTGCGTTTGCTGTCACATTTTATTTGTAGTGTGAACAAGCAGACAAAAAAATCAGATTTAAATAAAAAAAAAAAATCGGAATTGAGCATTAAGACCTGCAGTGTGAACGTAGCCATATTGAGTTCAGTGCATTGATGTGACATTGTCCTGAAGGATTTAGTTATTCTCAGTGGTTAAAGAAATTGCAATTATTTATTCATATTTATTAGAAATAATCCTTATTACATATCTTGCTTCCTGTGTCACAAAAAAAGCATTTTTTACTATAGTACATTGACTAATGACCTGCAGAATCTCCTTATCATATTACGTGTCCATAATTGTCACCTAAAGTCAAACTTTATGCTTTCTCCATCTTGAAAGTGATTACATCCTTGCAATACATACTTTAGTTTCATTTTCTGAAGGCATGGTTCTGAAAGAGAACAGGCAGATTTGGAATATAACATGTAGGTTCTATAGATGGATACATAAAAAATGAAAACTTACATGTATGTGCTAACTTTCTAAACACTTTGTTACATTTATGATAAATGGATTTGAAAGTAGATAAAACACATTTATGTCGGCCTTGGCTCATTAAAGTCCTTGTCTTTAAATTAACTTTGTATGTTTCAGGTCCTGCACTCTCAAAGACTGAATGAACCAGCATTGCAGCCATGGGTCATTGTGAGCATCACAGGGAAGGTTGAAGCCGCCCACTGCACCTGTATGGCCGGAATCGTGGAGACCTGCAGCCACGTCACTGCTCTTCTTTTTAAAGTAGAAGCAACAGTGCGGATCCGTTGCACAAGGACTGTTACAGATGAACCTGTATACTGGGTTTTGCCTGGTAATATGACCAAGATACAGCCAGAGGTTGGCCATAAGATAGACGTGTCCTCTTCAGCTGCCCAAAAACGGCTCTGGATCAAAACATAAACAGACCATCCGTATTGAAAGGTAAAAGGAGCCGTCCTCAAAAAAGAAAAATCCCAGCTGCTACTGTGGAGGAGTTGTCACTGCTATTGGATACTTTGCTGGAGCACAGTAAAGCTGTGGGTTGTGGGAATGACCCATAATGTTTTATATAGGGATCTAGATTTATGCCTGAAGCGCACTGCCATGTAAATAATTTGCATTTACTGAATATGTACTGACTGAGTACCACTGTTCAAAAGTTCAATAAAGAAACTAATTTTTGCCTCTTTTTTTTTTTATTAAAACCACTTTATAGAACATCACATCAGTTACAATGTAGAATCCATGTCATTTATAGTTTATAAAAGACAAAATGTTTACATAAAATCATGACAGTGTTTACATGATATCACCCACTACTAACACTACTTAATTTACTATCAATTATTTCAATTTATCTTCTGAAAAATTACCGCTGTCTATACAGCACAAGACTTAATATTTAACAGGAGCAAGTTTCATTTTCCCTGGTTTTACTACCACACTGTTCACCAAAACGCAGCAAACCTTCACCGTCGTATCCAGAAGAGTCACCTCTTCATCCTCACATGGAAGAAGTAATCTGATTGGCATGGTGGTATATTTGAAGCAGGTCCCTTGTGTAGCGCTGGAACCCAGTCACAATGTTTCATCCATTTCATTGGCTGGTTTGCTGCAATAATGCCAAATAATTAGCAAGTCTATAAATAGAATTAAGTTCTTCAAAATCACTCATTAGAATTTTTTTTTCTAATTTGCTATGACCTTAGAGTGCATAGAAAAGAAAACTAATAGGCTATCTGGTCTTTAAGTGATGGCGTGACGAATCCTGCTTCCGGGCCTAAAGTAGTCTGCGTTTAATATGGGTTTTATGTTGTTAACATGTTTAATGTTTTGTATTGTCTTCTATTTAATCTCAAAAAGCTCCTAAAAGCAGTCAGTGATCACTGTTGGCCTCCCTCGGCTTTTATTACCACTAATCATTTGAAAGCTCAGTTTTTAAAACCTTACGATGTAGCTACAGCTCAGCCCATGCAGCAGTATATGAATGACTAATCCTATTCATCCTTGTGGATAGATTATCTCAATTGTTCTCCTGGCTGAAGTTTGGTCCGTTTAAAGCATCCTGCCATGAAATTTCATTTGTTCCTGATCACGATAACTTTTATCAAGTGGAAAAAAGTTACTGTGTGAGAGAAGTGTTTATATTATGTTCACATAGCTGTGTCGCTAGCGGTCACGTAGCACATCGTTATATACCAGCTAGCCAACCTTCAGTAACCCTACAAACGTCACTGCTGTTTAGTTTTCTGTCTTCATTTATGTTGGAAGTGACAGCAGAGCTGTACGTTTGAATTTGTTTCCAAAATCCCTCAGTTAGGACATGCTATATTGTATTTAGATGGAATCTAGCGAGCTAACTTCCTGCTAATTTCATTTTCATGGATGCCTGGATGATAAACTCAATTGTTACACATGGTAGAGCAGAACACTGATCATTTAATTGATCAAATGAAGGACTTTAGATAGTTTTTCAACTCTCAGTGATGCCACAGTGATCGTGTGATTTATGGACCTGCAGCGGAGTTTGAGCCCAGACACGACTAGTGATGTCAGACTTAAAGACCAGATAAAAAGTGATATGAACATATCTATAACTTACCGGAATGAAAATGTCTGGAGCACACCAACAGATATTTGGAGATGGAAGAGAACTGGATATCAGCTCGTCTCACAGCTGCTATCCAGACTAGACACCTTCTTTTGGTAACATCCGATCCATGAGCTGCCTCATGTTGCTTCCAGGTGGGGAAAGAATGAAAAGATAAACCATTTTCAACCTTATTCCCTTGCCGGTCATGCGATCTAACTTTACAACCGACGGCACAACAAGTGCGAACCACAGCTGGTGTTATCCGTGTACTTTCGCTCCTCTTTCGCTAGCGCCAGAAACATGGCGCCTCAACCAAAAATCATGGCCACGCCCCCTCTCGTGACATCACTCTCCAAAAGCCCTATTAGGCTAATCGTTGTGTCACTTCCGGTATTTCAGACAATCCCTTTCCGTCAAGGATTTTTAATTTGTTGTGGATTTTTAATTTGTTGTGGATTTTTAATTTGTTGCGGTTTTTTAATTTGTTGTGGATTTTTAATTTGTTGTGGATTTTTAATTTGTTGCGGTTTTTTAATTTGTTGTGGATTTTTAATTTGTTGTGGATTTTTAATTTGTTGCGGTTTTTTAATTTGTTGCGGATTTTTAATTTGTTGTGGATTTTTAATTTGTTGTGTTTTTTTAATTTGTTGTGGATTTTTAATTTGTTGTGGTTTTTTAATTTGTTGCGGATTTTTAATTTGTTGCGGATTTTTAATTTGTTGTGGATTTTTAATTTGTTGCGGATTTTTAATTTGTTGTGGATTTTTAATTTGTTGCGTTTTTTTAATTTGTTGTGGATTTTTAATTTGTTGCGGTTTTTTAATTTGTTGCGGATTTTTAATTTGTTGCACTTTGCACTTCCCAGTCACCGTAGGGTTCTTGATTGAAACAGTTGTTTAATACATTTTACATATAAGTCAAGATCATCACACTCAGGATGGCCTCAGCCTGGTTGCATAAGCAGAGAGGTCAATTAAAGTGCAGCGCGAGGATCACACATGCACAGACATACACCCACATACAGTTAGAGAGGTTCATTTGTAGGTGAAAGTTTAATCATGTTTTGCTTGCAACTGCAAAATTGTGCCTGCATGAGTGACAGTTTGTGCAAAACGTGTGCCTGATGTTCCAGACAGATAAGCGTGGGCAGGATGGTGACAGGATGCACCTGCCGACAATGTTCTTTTTAAACTGTGTTAAAAGTCATTGTGGTTTTGATTTGACGTATGCAAGTATTGTATCTGCTTAGTGCATGAAGGGGCGTTGTATTACCCCGACCCTATAAAACTGTGTTCTGAAGTTTTGAAGATCGAGATTTTGATGCTGTCTGCGTACAGTGTCCATCTCCCACG
This sequence comes from Oreochromis niloticus, assembly GCF_001858045.2. Lineage (NCBI taxonomy): Eukaryota > Metazoa > Chordata > Actinopteri > Cichliformes > Cichlidae > Oreochromis > Oreochromis niloticus. Next base: position 51,559,210 of record NC_031967.2, read on the forward strand.
CTGCGTGTGTTTCATTAAAATCTTCGTTGACTCCACCTGACAGGGTCAGTGTGTTATTCTGATCTCCACCATCTCTCTCTCCTCAAAATGAACCTTAACAACCGTTAAGGCATCTTCAGATTGAAGAATGCTGCTGCTCAGGTCCTGATGAAGACAAATAAGATAAGATAAGATAAGATAAGATAAGATAAGATAAGATAACCTTTATTAGTCCAACACGGGGGAAATTTGTTTTGTCACAGCAGGAAGTGGACAGTGCAAAAGTTATGAAGCAAAAATTAGAATACAATAAGAATAAATACAGTACACAACTGTACAGAATAGAATAAAATAAAATACTATATACAGTAGAATAAAAATAGAATAAAATATACAATAAGATAAAAATAGAATACAAATGCTATATACAACTGAGTAAAAATACAGCGATGCCAGGAAGATTATTGCACTTAGTGTTATTGCACATGTGTGTGTTTGATCAGTTAAAGTCTTTGTATGAACACATAAAAATGTGCATGTCTTTCTGTTAAGTGCATCACTGGGTGAGGCCAAACATGTGTTTCTTTAACACCACAGTCATGAAGAGTGTGACACAAAATGTAGATTCAGTTGTGTCACAGCTATTAACAGGACAAAGAGCTTTAAGAAGACATGAACAGCATTATTGTTGAATGTCTTTAACCCTGCAGTGACAAAGTTATTTCAGTGTTTCCTGTTGCTGTTGTCCTGTTTGTGTAAGAAGAGGCTGAATAAGCATCCATCAGTGGGAGGTTCCCATCAGGTGTCTCCACCGTGGACTCCACCTCCAACCCCGCTCTCCAGGATCCACATAAAGAGAGACGGACGGAGAGAGCAGCGTCCTCTTCACAGAGACACCAACAGAAGAATCACCAGAGAGCCTCCTGAGCAGCAGCCTTCGTCCTCCTCATCCTTCATCAGAGCTGCAGGTAAGACGAGCTGCACACCTGGACTCTTGCTCTGCCTCTTGCAACACACATCAGGACGGCTCAGTGGACACATGTCAGAGCTGAACAACACATCAGTGTTAGGACTGTTAACAGACTGCACAACAAACACATCACACACAGATGAAGGTGTGAAAGCTGACTTTTAGTGTTTGATCCAGATGTTAAAAGTTGAGTTGAGTGTTTTGGGGCTGGTGGTCATCATTCCTCCTGTTCTTACTGGACATCAGGAGATCCTTTCCTGATGTGCTTGGAGCACAAAGCTCCACAGAGAATAGATTTGAATGTTTGTCTAATTTATCATTGTTGGAGACAAACTTCCTCAAACTGAACTAAAGTAAAACAGAAACATTTGATTTGGGCCTCCAACCTGTTACATGGATGCGACAGTGCTGTTGGTCTGTTAGTGTTTCCTGTCAGGAACCTCGCTTACTTTCAGCTCCAGCTGAGCTCAACATCCTGGCTTTTTATGCACTCACACTTTTATTTACTTGTTTTATCTGATTCATTATTTATTGTTGATTTACTGACTGTTTTTATACAGTGTATATTTGTATAACTTCTGCAGCACTTTGGTCAACAGGCTGTTTTAAACGTGCTGCATAAATAAACTCTGACTGACACATAAAGTAAAGCCAGCTTTGCATCGTTGGAATAATTTGGTGAATTTCCAACAAGCTGGTGACTCGCCCTCCTGCCCCTCCCTCACTGTTCTTTTTAATAAAGCTTCTTATGTCCATCGTTGATGAGCTTCAGCTGGTTAGCAAACACCAGTTTGTCAGACCTGGACCAATCAACACTGTCAGCTTACAGTGCTGTGATTGGTTGGTGATGATTGAGTAGTCTGGTCAGAGACGTGAGTGTGACTTCTGCCCAGATAAACTGTGATGCCTGAACACATCTTTACTTTATAAACATTTATTTTTACTCTGGAGCCCCGAACGCCTCGGGCTGAAGACACGCCCACTTTAATTTAACCTTCAGAGCTAAAGAAAGCTGCTGCTCAGGTCCTGATGACAGAAACCTGTGAACACGTCAAAGCTGACAAAGTGTGTCACATGACACTGACAACATTGCTCAGTGGACACAAAAACACTCAGAGAGTTTTTGTGTTTTTACTGAAAAAAGTGTTTTGGATATTGTTAATGTTATGTTATATATGTTATATGTTGTTATATAGAGCTGATAATGTATTATGTCATCTATAAGTTTGTCTTTGTGATATTGCTGTAACAAGATTTGTGTTTGTGTATAATGTGACACATTAAACACTTCAATAACTGATTTTTGTCTTCTTGTTTTCAGCAGAATCACAAACACAGCACAGGTTGGTTTTCCACAGAAACACAGCTCATGTTCATGTTTATGCTCGAGGCAAGTACTGAACTCTGTAAGCTAAAAGGAAACAATGTTTGGTTTGATAAATCCATAAACTACAAGTGAAGTGAACTTGTTACAAACAGGTTTACAACACATGATCATATTTTATTCTCTGGATGGTGAAGTCAAAACTTTACATTAGTGAAATTAAACTTTCAGAGAAAATTTTAAAGATACACGAACAGATACAAAATACACTAACTGTGTTGCAGGTTTCTGGCAGCTGATTGGCCCTCGTCAACATGCTCCGCCCTCTGCTCTTCCTGTGTGCTCTCATAGCAGTGACAGGTAAACACACACACCTGGCAGCCATTTTGTCCTCACAATACTCGACTGCAAAAACATGAAAGTGACGATGAAGAAAACTTTCATCCTTTTTTTTCCAAGATTTTAAATTATTCTTTAACAATAAAGTAAAACAAAGAGACAAATATGCAAAAACAATAATTCACAGAAAACAAACAACAATCTCCTCCTCCAGAGGCATCTTCAACCCTCAACATCCTCCAATCAGAGAAAAAAACATGTTTAGATTTACACAGAAAACAACAACAAACCAAATGGATCATACGGTTCATATTATTCATTAAATCAAAAAATACAGTTAAAGTTGAATAATTGATTATCTGCTTATTAAAATGACATTTATGAATAAGTGACATAAAGTCTCTGGTCTGTTTTCTGTGTTTTCAAGAACAGCTAACTGATGATGTCATAGTAAAGCTTTACACTGATTGGTCAACACAGTTTAATCCCTTCATGAAGTCAGTTTTTCAGCCTGCAGCTCTCCCTGTTTGTCCGACCAGCTAACAGACTGTAGCTCACAGCTCTCATGTGTCTCTGTGTCTTCAGATGCTCAGACAGTCACTTTATTCATTGAGTCTTCAGTGTTGAACATCAGCTCATGTCCCATCACGTATTATGGACAGAAGTACGAGCAGCTCTATGTGAGTAGGATGAAGCCTGATGTTGTAGCAGATCTTTGTGTTTCCATCACTGTTGCTGTTTAGTCTCCACCTGTGGCAGAGATCATGTTTGCAGACTGAGTGAACATCAGCAGTTCATGAAGGTCACACACTCTCTGTTCCCGGGTTCAGGCCCTCAGAGGGCAGCTGGCTTTAAGCTCAGAGTCTCATTAATGTCCTCTGCAGTGATGCTGAGTATGTGAACATCAGCTGATGCAGCTTCCTGAAGCAGAGCGAGAGCTCTGACTGAAACCTGAGCAGCTCTGACACCAACAGTTCAGCTGTAAATGACTCAAAGCACAAAAGATGTTGATGTTTGACTCATTGTGTCTCTGATTTTCCACAGGTGAACATAACATCTGGAAATGTTGCCGTCTGTTTCAACGGCTTTTTCAGTCCTGAAACTGGAGGTGACTGTGTTGTGGAGCGTTCAGTGGGCACAGACAGTTTTTACTTTAAGATATATTCATTCCCTTCTTATGTTGATTATTGCGACTTCCAGATATATTTCAAAAATGTGAGTGTTTTTCTGTATCACACAGTTAAATGTGACTTGTGTCACTTTTCACTGTTTTACCACAAATTAATCGTATAAACACTGCAAAGCAAAAATAAAATTTGAGGTTTTATCACATAAAACACTTTTGTAAAAGCTTTTAGAGGAAACTTCCTGACAGTGTCTGAAACTTTTCTGTTTCCTCGTTACAGATTTATTTGGTTCATTATATCAAAGGCACAATACCACATCTGTACTCGTACATTAAAAACTCTGACCCAACGGTGAGTCTCTGAGTGTTTATAAACAACTTTACACATCTGTTAATGTTTAAATACTACATTAAATACTTTCTAACACAAACATCGTTGTCTCTGCTTTGTTGTTGTAACATTGATTGTGTTTGTTTCTGTCCAGGTGTTTGAGGTTCAGGTCGGTGGAAACACAGTCAATACAGTGACTGCTACTATTGCAGATGCAGCTTATTACTTCAGCACCAGTGGATGCAGACACTCAGGTAAGTGAAACTAAAGCTCCAAACTTTGTGATTCTGTAAAATTGAACTATTTGAATGTTACGGTGATGTTTGTGCTCACAGTTGTTAAATGAGTCAGTGATCTGTGAGTGTTTGAATTCCTTCAATCCTCAGGTCAGATGTATCAACCTGGTACAGTGATCAACTCTCCAGAAACCTGCTTCAGTCTCACCTGTGATGAGACTGCACACCTCCACACCTCCAGCTGTGGTCCACTGGAGCGTTGTCAAGGCAACAACATGTAAATATGTCTTCTTTGTATTTAAAAGAAAGCAGAAAGTGTTAGTATTGAATCAGCAGTGATTAAACTCATTTCAGATCAGAGCAAAGAGCTTCTTCTTCTTCTTCTCAGTGAACAGTGAGTTTGATAAAAGGCTCACACTTCACACACAGCTGCTGATTCACAGCTGGATTATTTGATGAATCAGGTTTCAATTAAACCCCTTCTGTTTGTCTGGCTGGTGTTTCCTGTAGCACCACCATCAGGTTTTTCTCTGATATGTCTTGAACATGAGAGCTCACCCTGGTGGCTGCAGCTCCCAAGAGCAGCTTATTAAGATGTTCATGGTTGGATTTTTTTTTTTTTTTTTTTTTTTTGATGACCAAGATATGTCCTTCAGTGCACATATTAAACAAATATGTAAGCATGCATTTTCTTCCATTTGTGCAACATCTCTAAAATTAGAAATATCCTGTCTCAGAGTGATGCTGAAAAACTAGTTCATGCATTTATTACTTCCAGGCTGGACGACTGTAATTCATTATTATCAGGATGTCCTAAAAACTCCCTGAAAAGCCTTCAGTTAAACCAAAATGCTGCAGCAAGAGTCCTGACAGGGACTAGAAAGAGAGAGCAGATCCCTTCACAGGGCTCTAGACTAACTTTTTGCCACGGTTGCACAGGTGCGCCCAACTTGTTTTTCTTAGGTTCATCAGCACAAAAATTGCACCCAATTTTTTCAACTGCATTGCTTAACCCCACTGTTTTAAATGTTTACTTTTTTTAATTGCTGTCCATACAGACAATATTGATTTGTAAATTATTAACTAACAATCTCATCAAGACAAAGTTCTTTATTTAGAGCAAAGTTCTACAAGAACGATAAGTTACTGAAAAAGTGCTTGTGCTTACAGTGCGTTGGCACTTTGGCACTCGTTAGCAATAGGCAATGTTAAACTGAATCATCATCTCGGCTCCTCTGACAACCTGTTTGCTGCTGCCTGCTGTTGAAGGACAGTGAGGAGAGGGAGACTTGGGCAGTGCATTTATCACAGCATATAATGTGTTTTCTGGATACACTGGTGCTTTTTCGGTGTTTCAATTTGAAATGTATTAGCACCAGTCACAAATGCAGTATTGTCGGTCATGGGCTTTCCACACTCACAACAGTAAAGGCAGTGCATCATGTTGTTAACTTTACTGTATCTTAGCCAGTGAAACTGGTCAAGCCACTCTCTTCCAAATGTATAAACGTCCCCCTTTTACGTTCAGTGGGCTCTGGCTCATGTGGCTCATTATCAGAGGTGTGAGCATCACAGCAGATGCCTTATTGTCAAAGTAACTGAGGATAAAACACAGAAAAACATGAAGGAGATTTTCCTGGCCTGATTTTTATAGCAGATAACCTTAAAAATATTCTGCATAGATCGAAAACTGAAAAAAAAACCATGACTCAACATATAAAATTACCTGATGCTGCTGAAGTGAATGTTACAGAGGTTTTATTCAAAACACTGCTAAGGATTTTGCAATTTAGCATCGTTTTAAAACTTTCTTCGGTATTAAACAGCAGAAATAAGGCTTTCTTGTCAGAGGTCATTTTTGAAAAAAAAACAGGTGCTGTCAGCGCTTGTACACAATAGTGTGAAATAAGCAAATGAAGGGGAGAGAGACAGAGCTGTGCATGAAGTGTGATTTTATTGTGGTGGAAGCTAAACAGCAAAGGTAATTAATGAGGATGTTATCAAACGGGAACAGCAGTTTGGATCTTCTTTTGTTGCTGGCTCAGTGAATTTTGGTTGGAGAGTAAAACAAACCTGCAGCTCAGAATCTGTGAGCTGTTTCAGCCCCGACAGCGTCTCCATGTTCGTCCTGTCGGGAGAGAAAGCCGACATCTTACAGCTTCAGATGCGCTCTTTGTTTACGTCTTTGTTTACCTGCTCTCATTTGCTGTTTTTGCTGTTTGGTGGTTGTTGAAATAGTTTTGTGAATTTCTGGCAAAATAATTTATATTTAAAAATCGATTCAGGATTTAATAAATAAATATCACCTTATTCAAGCTAAAATCCATTTTAATTAGAAAGTTATTGAAACCCAGCCCTACTACTCACCTCTGTCTATCTACCTGCACTTTCAAACGTACACACACGTAGGGAGACAGAAATATCTGGAACACAACCAATCAAAGAGGTCCCGCCCCTGACTATCTGTGATTGGTTTAGACCACGATATGGACATAATGTGTATCTGTTGTTGACCACACGGAGACTTTCAGAGTTGTGGAGACTTTTTTTTTTTTGGGACTGAATGGCTGGTCGCACCGAGACCTCCACATATGCACATATGTGACCTAATTGGTCGCACTTTAGAGCCCTGCTTGATTGACTAACAGGTTTCCTCCTGTTAAGATAGCATATATCCTTCAAACTGTGGACAAAGTTGTTGCAAATAGGACGTGACATGATTGTTTTCATTCTAAGGTCATAGGATCTTTATGTCTAAGTGACTGTTGTTGTGATTCAAGGCTATAAAAACAAAACAAAACTGAATAATGTTGAATTTTCTGCCTTTATCAGCTGCATGTTGGCCTCCACCTGCACTGTGACCGGCCCCACTGTCATCAACGTCCACGGCCAGATTAACTCCATCCAGGATCGGTGTGCGTACTCTCTATTCTCGACTCCGTCACTCCCAGACTTCCATGTTTTGGGGAATTTCAGGGACCGCCATCGTAAAGATGTGAGCTTTTTGGACAGTGTGACGCTGCATCTGGATGGGCATTACATTCACCTGGAACAAGGTGGGAGAGTTCAGGTAAGCGACCTACAGCCACAGTTCATGTGTCAGAGTGGAGTCTGATCCAAAGTCCTCCCTCATCCTCTGCTGAGTCTCCTCTCATCTTTCTTCTCAGGGCTGTTAGAAGCAGTTCTTTCAGAGCTGCTGAACTCAGTGGTTGTTGCTGTGAAATCAGCCTGTTTGTGTGTTTGACATGTTTCACTCAGTGTTTCCTCCACTTTGTCTCTGCTGTGATGCAGCTGGACGACTCCACGCTGGTGTGCAGCTCTCTAAGGACCAAACTGGAGTCACCGCCAAGCTGTCGCTCTCCAACCTCACCATCTCTGTCTTCTTTGATGGCGACACCGCACAGATCCACTTAGAAAGTACAGAAGATAAAGTTTTATTCATGTAACATAAACTGTAAACTGTGCTGTTATTTATTCTTCTGTGTTCGTCCATTTTGAATATTGATGCTGATCTGACTCATTCTGTCCTGATCCTGTGCAGGACCTGCTGGTTCATCTGTGGAGGGTCTGTGTGGAAACTCCAGCAGGTCTCTGAGTGACCTGAGGCTCTCTGAGTACAGCTCCACCAGGTAAGACCTCATCACAAGAGTCCCTCTGACTGCTGCTGCTGATGTTGCAGATATTCTGTTTGTATGAATGAGCCTTAAGGTTGTTGTTTGTGGCCCCCTAGCTGTGAGATGCAGTACAGTGAGACTGCTGACGGCACGATCGACTGCAACAGTGTGACTGAACGGTGAGCAGATCCACACAGCAGGAAACATCTTACCACTTTATTTCTAATTCACTTTAAAACAACATAACAGCTGAACAAAGTCATGTACAAAAACATAAGAGAACCAGAAATAAACTTCAAATCAGCATTAAGTTAAGATAAAATAAATGTTTATTAGTCCCACACGTGGGAAATATTTTTGGTCACGGCAGAGAGTACAAGTTAAGAGCAGTAAAAATTAAGAAAAACACAATAGCATAAGATGAAACATAATTACATAGTATGAAAAATAAAATAACATTGTGATGGAACGAGTTAAAAAAGCAAGAGTCAAAGGTTTATTAGAAAGGTAGGGTTTTCATTTATTTAACCCCCACAATTTTATTTACAAAAGTAATAAATGTTGAACTCATAAAAGAGGTAGGGCAGAGAACTGCAATCTTAACAAACCAAACAACTGCCCAAACAATCGTAACTGACCTAAAGAGGAAATGACACACAGGGGTATATATTATAGGGGTATATAATACATATATATATATATATATATATATAACACCCAGCACGCCCCTGCGGGCGGTCAATCCTTTAAGCTCGGGTCCTCTACCAGAGGCCTGGGAGCTTGAGGGTCCTGCGCAGTATCTAAGCTGTTCCTAGGACTGCGCTCTTCTGAAGAGAGATCTGAGATGTTGTTCCCGGGATCTGCTGCAGCCACTCGCCTAGCTTGGGAGTCACCGCACCAAGTGCTCCGATTACCACGGGGACCACCGTCACCTTCACCCTCCACATCCTCTCGAGCTCTTCTCTGAGCCCTTGGTATTTCTCCAGCTTCTCGTGTTCCTTCTTCCTGATGTTGCTGTCATTCGGAACCGCTACATCGATCACTACGGCCATCTTCTCATGTTTGTCTACCACCACTATGTCCGGTTGGTTAGCCACCACCATTTTGTCCGTCTGTATCTGGAAGTCCCACAGGATCTTAGCTCGGTCATTCTCCATCACCCTTGGGGGCATCTCCCATTTTGACCTTGGGACTTCCAGGTTATACTCGGCACAGATGTTCTTGTACACTATGCCGGCCACTTGGTTATGGCGTTCCATGTATGCCTTGTCTGCTAGCATCTTGCACCCTGCTGTTATGTGCTGGATTGTCTCTGGGGCATCTTTACACAGCCTGCACCTGGGGTCTTGCCTGGTGTGATAGACCCCAGCCTCTATGGATCTTGTGCTCGGTGCTTGTTTGTGTGCTGTCATGATTAGGGCCTCTGTGCTGTCTTTCAGTCCAGCTTTGTCCAGCCACTGGTAGGATTTCTGGATATCAGCCACCTCTGCTATCTGCCGGTGGTACATACCGTGCAGGGGCCTGTCCTTCCATGATGGTTCCTCGCCTTCCTCCTCTTTCTTGGATTTCTGCTGCCTGAGGTATTCACTGAGCACGCTGTCAGTTGGGGCCATCTTCGTGATGTATTCGTGGATGTTCCTTATCTCATACTGGACTGTGGTGCTGACACTCACCAGTCCCCGGCCTCCTTCCTTCCGCTTAGCGTACAGGCTCAGGATGCTGGACTTGGGATGAAACCCACCATGCATGGTAAGGAGCTTTCTTGACCATGACCTGGTTTCCAATGTTCCATTTAGCTCTTCTTTGTAATTCCTCTCCCATCACACTTTTTTTCTGCTTTCCAGCTCCCCTCGGTTACTGATATTTCAGATCTCATCTGTAAGTCAAAACCTTCTACTTGTCAGCTAGACCCCATTCCTACAGTTTTGGTTAAGGCATGTCTACCTTCTTTGCTTCCCCTAATATCTGCCATCAACTATTCTTCATTTACCACTTGAACTGTTCCTCCTTCCCTCAAAATTGCTGCCATCACCCCAATATTGAAAAAAAAAAATGGTCTAGATCCCAATAATTTTGAGAATTTTCTGCCTATTTCCAATCTACCATTCCTTTCAAAAATTCTTGAGAAAATAGTTGCCACACAACTCCACTCACATTTAACCAGTGTTGGGACTAACGCGTTATTAAGTAACGCGTTACAGTAACTACGTTATTATTGTGGTAATGAGCACGGTAACTAGTTATTATGCCAAAATGAGGAACGCGTTAATTGTTACTGGGATTTAGATAGGGTCGTTATTCGTTACTTCTTGTGGTGGCTATCGCGGAGCTTCCACAGATTCAGTAACATTAGCAAGTGGTGGAGGCCAGCAGGTGGATGAGGGAAAGGGGAGGCAGGAGGAGCAGAGACCCGAGGCAGCCGCTGGTCCGAGTGTCAGGTGAACTGAACTTCAGGTAAGAAGTTATGACCTGCAGTCTATCGGAGTCAGATATAAACCAAGTTTAGGTGGAGTTTATTTTCGTTATGCTGACTTTTTCGTACTGCGTGCTAGCTAGCATGACGGAGTTTCTATACAGCTGGGTGGGTGCTATGTTACTGATGTTGAACTTTATTTTGTTCATACGGTTTATTATTAGAGTTGCCAACCATCCCGTAAAAAAAGGAATCGTCTGTATTCAGATAAAATATTACGCTTTTCGTATTGAGGTGAAAAGGAACGCAGTTTGTCCCGGACTTCAGCTACAATGAAAAAGACACAAAGCTGGAGTTATTCTGTGTCTTTACAATGCAGCTACATCTTCTCTCATTCTTTCCCCTCCCTCTACTGTTTCTACTTCAGTCATGCAACTGATCAGCTGATCGGCTTTTCTGTCGCAAGTCCTGTCTCTCTTGTCTCTTGATCATCTCCCCTCACCCTGTGTATGGCTTAACCCCTCTAATGGTACACAAGCACAGGTGAGGTCATAAATGGCAAGAAGTAAACATCCTCCCTAAATAAGGACAGAGAATCTTCACATAGGGTTTCTGCAGTTAAACACTAACCAAACACTAACCTCCCCCACCTAGATGTAGGCCGGGAGGAGGATGGAAACAGAAGAATGTCATTGATCATACAGTTTGAACCAAGGCTTACAAATTTAGTAAAACAATGACAACTATTATCAAAATTAACCTAACAATGTGACTTCAGCACAGATGGAAGATAAAAACACCTGATCACAGATGATTATTTTATTCTCATTAATGTTTTTTTTTTCCATCTGTGATACAGCTGTAATCTCCTGAAGGAGGCGCCCTTCTCCTCCTGTAACAGTGACATTGACCCAGAGCCCTACATAACCGCCTGCACCGACACTTTGTGTAAATATCCTGCAGTGGACGGACTCAACTGTCAGTTTCTGAAGGCCTACGCCAGAGCCTGCAGTCTACACAACCACACTCTGGATGGCTGGACATCAAAGACCGGCTGCTGTAAGACCTTAATAAGACATTAATAAGACCTTAATAAGACATTAATAAGCTCTCCTTTATTAAAGACCTGAACTGTGGATTTTTAGAGCTCACATGTTTTCAGGATAATACATCAGTGTGTTCCTCTGTAGCCTCTGAGGCCTTCTGTCAGGACAGGACCTGCAGCGATCACGAGTTCTGTGGTGAGAAGACGGTCGGTGGTGACACTCGCTGCTTCTGTCGGGCCATTTTTGCCTCCAAGTACCAAGCAAACAACTCTTTGGGTACGGCAGGTGTGACATCATCATGACAACAGGGCTGAATAATGGAGGAAAACTTCTAACTGTGATTTTTCTGACTGATATTGTGACGTTCAGGTGATCCAACGGTCTGCACGCAGAACTCTGCTTCAGTCACTCTGGTCGGTTGTCTCCTGGAGGACAAAGACATCGACTACTCTGCCTTACACCTCAACGACCCGACCTGCAGGGGTCAGGTGGACGAGCTCAGCCACATGGTGACCTTCAGCTTCAACAGCAGCAACAGCTGTGGGACAGTGGTCACGGTGGGTTTCATCTCCTCCTCTTTACCTTCTACAAGCAGCCAAACATCTTCCAGCATCTGCTGAGCTTCTCCTGCTCTGGTCCAGTTTGGGATCTTTCTGTGGGGATCAGCTTCACCTCTGACCTCTGTGGCTTCTCATCATGTTGATGATCTGTGAAATTTATACACAGAAACATCCAAGTCGGAGTTTGATTCAGTACAGGAAGAAACTCTCTAATGTTTATGCTGTGTTAAAAATAATTTGACTTCATATGATGTGCTCATCTGTGTGACACAAGCTTTCAAAGGCAGAGACAGAAAGGAGACTAAAGCTGCTGTTGTTGCTTTTAAGAACAAAGTGAATGAGTTTGATGTTTTTGACGTGTTTATTCAGCAGATTGTTTGTGATGACTCTGTGATTATAATCACTGATAAGATGTCATAAACATTAGACTGAAAAAACAAGGACACTTTCTTATGTCAACTTACTTAACTTAATTTCATACGTCTGAGTTAGAGGTCCATGATCTTCAAAGTGCTGATGTTGTTAGATTAAAATCACTGTAAAGAGACTGAAAATAAAGTTAATGTGGCTTCATGTGTCTGTGCAAATAAAGCAAACAGAGCATGATTTACATTCACTTTTTCTAATTGAATAAAACTGATTCAGTGCACTTTGGGATTAATGAAGTGAAATGTCACATGTTAAAAGTCAGTAGTAACATCTGATTATGTGACTCTGCGGACCAACAACAGCCAAGTGATCTACAAAAACACCATCATGATCCAGAACAGCTCCTCTGACATCATCACTCGTCATGACCAAGTCTACATCGACTTCTCCTGCATCCAAACTCAGCCGGACATCAAGACTGCCACCTTCAGGATGAGACACAGGTGTTTGGTTGAGTTACTTTAAGATGTGAAGCTTCTCATGAGGTTTGTGGGTCAGAGAAAGATGAAGTGTTTTTGTGTTCTGCAGCTCTGTGATCCAGCACATCACATCTGGAGTTTGGGATTACACTCTGATCATGAAGGCTTTCACTGACGCTTGCCGCACACAAGCTGTGGAGTCCAACACTGAAGTGCAGCTGAACCAGAAGATCTGGGTGGAGCTGAAGACTGATGGGCTGGATGGAGACATGGTCGTCATGGTAACCGACTCCTGCTGGGCCACTGGCCAGCCATCACCCGACAGCACTCTGAAATACGACCTGATCATAAACGGGTGAGACAGACTCAGAGAGTCATGTGGTTTTGATCTCTCTCATGGACTCCTGAACAAAGTGTGTTTTCCTGTCTGTGAGCAGCTGTGCCAACCCTGCTGACCAGACTGTGCATGTGAAGGGAAACGGACTGGGAACCTCCAACTACTTCTCCTTCAACATGTTCGAGTTCACCGGGGGCTCTGGTGAAGTCTTCCTGCACTGCAAACTCCACGTGTGTCCCAAACAGAACAACTGTGTCCCGGTACAGCTTTGTTACCAAACACATCACACACAATCAAATGTATCTCTCTTCTGTTACGATCATTAAATAGATTATTTTCACTTATTCTTGTTTCTATTCTGACACAAAAGCTCAAATGTTCTCAGCAGATTCAGTCCTGAATGAAAGGATCAGTGTTGATCTTCTAAAGTCTGGACTTTGTCTCTCTTTGTCTTTAGACTTCTCCTGCAGGTGCTCACAGACGCAGATATGCCAGGTCCAAATATGAAGGTGAAGCCTTTATCAGCATGGCCTGGACTCATTAGGTAAGAAACAGTCTGCTAGTGCTGAGATGTGTTTGTATACAAAGTGCTCATTGTTAGTGCTGTAGCATATATGTTTCCCATAGAAAAATGTTTTATTTAATTCAACAGAAAGATATTTACTAAGTTCCTCACCAATGAGTTTGTGTTTCCAACTGTCCTCATGTGATAAACTAAATACACTGCTGAGTGAATGAAAACTCTTGGTGTGTCATCTGTAGCATGACAGTCCAGGATCAGGGTGAAGGCCAGTAGTGTTTTCAACAAGGATGTTAGTGACACTGAGTTAAACCACAAATCAAGACCCTGGAGATTAGTTGCAGCTTGTTTAATTGTCTCCATGAACATGTGGGGAAAACTGAATTGACAGATAATAAACTCAACAGGTAGAAGCATGTTTACATCAATAAAGTGCATAACGCTCACTAAAACATTCATTTCAGCAAACTATACATCAATATCCAAACCTATCTGTGTAAACTATTGTATAAAGAAACTTCCAGCCTGAATAATTCAGAGTAGATGGCATCGTATTACATTTCTATACTGCCTTTAGCACGTGGAGCTAGTTACCCAGCAAAAACCAAGCTGCCGGAAGTACTTGTCCCGAACCGGAAGTGCACCACCAGAACCGAAAATACATTTTAGATCTTTTCCTTTTAAGAAAAACGTATCTAAAGCATGAATTATACATTTTAACATGTATTAATTTTTTTATGACAAATATTTTTAGAATTATTTATTTTAAACGTATTAACTTATTTACTCAGAAAAATGCCATAGGGCAACATACTCCATGCCTGGCCTCAGGAGGCCACTATGTTAAACAAACATTATGCAATCAGTCCTTTGGCATGAGGAGGATAAATTCTGTAACCGGTCTCATAAATGTCTTTACACACCCTTGATCGCATGTCTTTACCTCAATCTTCCTTACTCAATTGTCATTGCTTGGGAATTTGGCAGTGACCCTGGCCATGGGCCAGCTGTTTCGTGCAACCTGCTTGTCCATGGGCAGAACCAGGTCACCAACTTGGAGGTTTCTGCGTGACCCAGTCCATTTCTGCCTTTGCTGCAATGTGGGTAGATACTCTCATCTCCAGCGTGGATAGGGGATAGGACGAAAGTTTTCTCTGTATCAGTGGACACTGGGACGAGCGACCTTGCATTTATTATGGCTGTAACTTCAGCCATGAGTGTGCATAACACGTCGTGAGTCAGTTGTACCTTATTTTGTAGTAGCATGGAGTCCAGTATTTTGCGGGCGACTTCGATCATGCGCTCCCAAGAGCCTCCCATGTGCGATGCATGTGGCGGATTAAACTCCCAACTGCAGCCTTGGATGGTTAGGTACTGTTGCAGTGATTTATCCATTCCAAGTTATTTGAAGTGCCAATAAAATTGGTGCCATGGTCAGATAGCAGCTGTTTGGTGGGGCCTCTTAAAGCGAAGAACCAGCGGAGGGCATTTAAGGAGCTGGACGTGTCCAGAGATTCTATTACCTCAATATGCACAGCTCTCGAACTCATGGAGGTATACATGATGGCCCACCGCTTACTTTAAGCTACTCCGCCCCTGGTACACCAAGTTGTTATGGTCCACGGTCCAAAGACATCAAGGCCTACGTAAGAGAAAAGAGGACAAGTTTTTAGGCGTTCAGGTGGTAGATTTGCCATGAGTTGTTGTTCTTGTTTTCCACACAGGTTGCGACAGGTTAAACGTGTGGATTGCTGAATTGACTAGTATTTTGCCGCCTAAAAGCCACAGCCCAGCAGCTCTGGTTGCTCCTTCTGTCAGATGACTACCTTGGTGCCTTGTTAGCTTGTGGTAATGGTGAATGACCAACACTCTCAATTTGTGCGTGTTTGAGTCGGCCTTCTACAAAAATTAGACTGTCCTGTAACATTAGGCTGAGCTTCTTGAGGGGGCTCTGTTTTGAGATTGGATTGCCAGAATCTGGGCAGAAAGTTCCTTCTCAAAGTATGCCTTTTGTGTCTCTTTGAAGATGACAGTTTTTCTCCTCTGGAGTGTGAGGCAGATGACATTTGTGCTAGCCTTTGCATTTTTTGTTTGGATTAGTCCCATTGACGGACTTTGCCATGTGGATAAGATTTGCTATGGTTCTGACTAAGGACTTAAAGGTGCAAAAGTGCTCAAAATGCTTACAGATGAGTACTTGGAGGTGAGTGACGTACGTTTTTACTTGTGGTCTAATTTCTGAGTCCTTATCTGGTTCAATCATCTCAAACATTCCACTCACTTGTGTTGTATCTGCGGCAGGATGGTGGATGAAGGGTGGTCCGGAGAACCAGGTGGACTTTTTTAGTTGGAATGCTGACAATGACCTAAACGCATGGTCTGCTGGATTTTTCTCTGTGTGCACATAATGCCACTATTCTGCCTTGATGACTGGCAAATGCGCTGTACTCTGTTGTGAACATATGCGTAAAACCTTTTTGACTCGTTACAGATGTAGCCATGCACTACCTTACTGTCTGTATAGAAGTGAACTGCATCAAAGTTTAAGTCCAACTCATTTTGAATGAGGTCGGCTATTTCTGCTGACAAGATGGCTGCACATAGTTCAAACCTTGGTATTGTAGGTTCTGAAAGGGGGGCTACTTTTGCTTTGCCCATTACGAAGCCTACTTCGATGTTCCCATCTGTTTGAATTGCCTTTAAGAAGGCTATGAACATTACCCAGACAGACCTTCCCAACTACAACCCACCCTAGGTCTAGGCGCTGGGCGAAGGGGGCATTATGGGGGCCACTAATTCTCTGCCTGACCTTGTGTGCCTGTAAAACATCTGCCATGTAAAACACATCCCTAGTAACAGGAGTATTTTGGCTTTAGGGTCTAGTTCTGGGTTCTTTGCTATGGTTTGGAGGTGCGGCTGGTGTAGCACTGCGCTGGGATTTGGGATTTCACTCCTATTGTTAGGAATGTCCTGACACTCTATGAGCAATGGTAGAGGGAAAACTACTGACCTATCCAGTGACTCGATATGGAAGCCTTCAGCTGTTTTATCCCATGTTTCTACAACACCAGAGCATGTTCTAAGATTGCAGGAGAAAGGTTCACTTTGAATGTCAAAAAGTCAAAAAGTTCGAAGAACTCAGGCTTGGCTAAAGAACAATTGCTCTGATCGTCTAGTATTACATATGCCTTAACAGCTCTGTCCTTGTAACCTTTAGAGTACACCAATACAAGACATGGAACATGAACATCCCCACTGACCTGGACTGCACACGTTTGTGCAGCATGTTGTGACATCAACTGTGTCGTGACTTCTACCGGTACCGGTATCCGATGCCATGATGGCACCGGTTCTGACATATACAGTAGTAACCAGACCGAAAAGCAGCGCACATTTCGGTTCTTTATTTCAGTGCTTTTTTTTTTCCTGAGATGTGATACACTTTAGATTCTAGCCAATCATTTTACGTTTCCGAGGATAGTAGGTGGGCTCAGGTACGTACGTTCTTTTAGAGCAGAGGTACAGATTAAAAATGCCCAAGGCAAAGCGGTCAAAAGTCTGGCTGTACTTCACAGTAAAAAAAGATGCAAACTCAGCAGCCTGCAACAAGTGCTTTAAGCTGATACTGTGATACTGTGCAAAGGAGGTAACACCTCAATCCGAAGAAACACCTGACGATCCATAGCGTTTTTTTAAAAGCAGAGAAATGCGCCATTTTTGATAGCTTGCTGCGAGATCTCACACTGTGCACATCTACTGCGGGTGTGGTGCCTGTTATCAGACCCGGAGTTAGCAACATCCCCCAAAAACCCGAAGAGGAGAGTCCTGGCCCCTAGCCCTGTCAGTGTAGCAGAAATGGTGATGGATGATGATGGCAGCAGCAGCAGCCGTTCTTCTCTGCGTGAGTAGCTTAATGTTGCTCGTGTGTAATTTACGTTGAGTAGGCTAACCACGTTATTACATTAATGCATGTAAGGTGAACTAGCAGACACCGTCGTAGTTACATGGCGCTGTCTTCTTGTTTGATGAACAGTTAAACATGAGAGGTTTTTGGACAAAGTTTGTGTTTTTTCCATTGTTTAAGCACTGCTTCCAGCCAAGAGTGATACCATATATGCCCTATAGCTGCAGAAAAGGCTAACATTGTTATCTTTTTACAAAAAACAGCTGAACATGAGAGGTTTTTGGACCAATTTTGTGTTCTCCATTCTTTAAGCACCGGTTTGAGCACCATTTAATCACCAGCACCGTTTCAAAAGTACCGGTTTGATACTGGTATCGGATAAAACCTAAACGATACCCATCCCTAGTCATGACCAATGTTCCCTATAATTTTTCATGTTTCTGAGCGAACACACAAACTCCCTGAGCGGTCCCTTGGACCACTGTGAGCAACAGCAGACATGTAGACTGTGGTCACGCCGGCATCAAATCCATCCAGGTTACATGGTTTATTAAAATAATCATATCACAGTATTTACATTTATGTTAGACTACTTTTAATTAACTGCTTTAGCCCACTTACAATGAAAATTAAAATATATCTTGTTCATGACCTGTGTAGTATGTTAACACCATTGGAAGTAAAAATAACTTGAACTCCAATTTTGAAAACACAATTTTTTTGTTTTTTAATAAAGCTCTGACTTGTATTATAAGTCTGCGGTCTGGGAGAGAGTCCTGTAACTCTGTCTGCAAAATACAGTATATAATGACCAATGTTGGGCAATTAATTATATAGTTACTTCTTCAAAAAAGTTACTGAGTTATGATTTGCGCAAAACGTCGCAAATCTCTCACATCTCAAAACACCGTAGTCACTCTTAAAACTTCCCCCTTCCTAAACAACTAAATGCCATGTTGCCATATCCTTTTTTGATTCGTCAATATGGTACATTTTTCAACCAATAGGAAAGGGTGGGTTTTTTTGATTTTGTTTTTGCTCACAGGCGGAGAGTGCTTTCCAGCGTTTTCCTTTTAAAATGCTGTTTTTACCACTTCTTCCCGCAGTAAATATAAACAACGATAGTATTCAGGAAGAAAAGCAAACATTGGATATATTTTTATCATAACACGTTGTCATTAACGTGGCTTCACTCCACATCAGCCGCGCCGCTTTGCTAGCTAAAACACCGATGTCGGCACATAAGCACGCTGTCATAGCCTGTCAACGACGTTGATTAGCTGCATATATACGAATGTGAATCGCATCATTGGCTGGACTATGGGATAAGGTGGCATCGTTCTAATCATATACTGGAGCAGCCAGTCACTTACTGAATAACACTGCAAAACAGAATTGTTAACATATTTACTTTAATTTCAATTCAGGTTCAATTTTTTATTTTTTATTTTTTATTTTGTTGCGCAATACAGATTATTTGTGTGTAACACAGTAAGGGGAATTGTTGAAAAGAATATATAAATGGGCCAATAGGTTCGACTATAGGAGCACAGGGGTGTGTTTAAATGAGACACAGAGACAAGAATGTAACTCAAAAGAACCAGCCAACTTTAGTGAAATAAACCATAAGTTCGACAAGCACAGGTTAAAGATACTTTACAATGGTAGAAAGGAAACTTACAAAAAGAAAGAAAAGTAAAACACATAAACTACTAAAACAATGACTTGGCCAAGTGTTACTTTTGGTTTTCAATGTTCGGGTTTCAATGTTTGGGTTTCAATGTTCGGGTTTCAATGCTCGGGTGCACCCTAGTAACCTGACTCCTTAACTCTTATAGAAACAGATTACGCAAATCCAATGTACATTCAAATGAAAATCTCACAATCTTTTCACATGTGGAGAATGTTCTACACAACAGCTTATTATTCAGATAAAATAAAAAATGTCCAAGGGGTAAAGTCCAAAAAATTCCCAGGGTGTGAAAGAAAATAGGGGTGAGAGAATGTCAGTCAGTGGTCTTATGTATAACCAGCTGTGTGTGAAAGTGTGAGTGATACAGTCCTACCACACCGCAAGGTGCAGCAGATCATCAAGTGGAAAAGAAGTGAATCTCAGTCTGTCTAAGTCCAGGTGGGAAGGCTCGCCATCTATTTCACCGGAGGAATCCACCTCAGGAACAATTCAGCATACAAAAAAAAACCTGACCTGTCAAAAGACAGGGTCAGAAGAGCAATTCAAATATTAATTATGCTGTTCTAGCTATAATTCACAACTTAGAATTTTGTTGACATCATGTTCGACATCAATTTGCAATTAAAATAATCAAATTTGCAAAAATAAAACATCTCTCTTACACAAACTATGCATTACTGCAATATATTGTCAATATTCTTATTTGTACATTTGAAAACACTTCTTCAAATATAATATGAAAACATTACAACTTATAACCAAACTAAGTAAAGGTATTGCATATGCAACAGTTTTTAATCAAACAATTCAGATAAATTCAGTTTCTGAAAATGTGAAACAGATGTGAACTAACTGAGATGTACAACATGTGCTCACCGATCTCAGTGCATCACGGCCGAAGACAATGGTATGGTGTCTCTCGGTCGGACAATGCGGGGCTCTAAATAATGTAACAGGGTATGGTTTTATCTTTAATGACAGTAATTAGTGGTGGGCAGATCGATCCAAATATCGATAGTATCGATACCAAGTCGGCATCGGTATCGGATTGATACTAGCCTGGTGAGATCGATTCTTTACTTTGAGTTCTGCTCATTTACAACGCTGTGCTTTCGGCAAAGACGAAACAGCCAGGTCGCTGGACTTGCCGCTCTTGTGTCAGCGAAGAGCAGGCACACTTTGCTCCCTCTCCCCCACTCTTATGTTTCGGTGTTGCGCTGTCGCGTCACGTGACTTAGACACTGGGGGCTTTTAAGTTGTTTACATATTACTCATATTTTTACCAGTTGTTTTTGTTGTTGAGAATTTTAATTGTAATTTTTGTATTATAGTTTATCAACAGTATTTGTTTTAATTTGTTTACTGGTTTGCGTGCACTTAGGATTTTTCAAAAAGAAAAAAAAAATCGCCAGATCCGATGGCATTTTCATGCTTCGCACCATCATTTATTCGTATAATAATCACATGGTTGCTGTAACAGTAGATTCAACGGCTGCAGTTCTCCCGTTGCCAGCTGTACACATCACCACCACCACACCTGCAGCGGCATCGCAGAACACGCCCCGCCACATACCCCCATCGCTCGCTTCAGGCCGGGGAGTCATCCGGCCGAACCTACTCCCCACTCCGCGAGCAGGCGAGGTAATCGGCCTGGACCATTGGCGCCCCATGCCCCGGCCCAGCGACGGGGAAGTATCCACTCTGGCGGTCGCCATGCCTCCAGCAGAAGCCCCGGAGCCCTCGCTGCTTGGCAGCAGGCATAGAAGTGAGCTGGGGCTCACAGGCAGCTGGGCAGACGGCCGGCACGCAGGACCATGCAGCGTGCCGGCCTCTGTTGGAGGAGGCCGAAGCGGACAGCACGGGGCCCTCGGGCGTGGCACTACCCCCGCGCACATCGACCTCCGTCTCCAGCTCGGCAGGTCCCGCTGGCGCGCCAGCCTCCGGCTCACCCCGAGCCACGCGCTGTCCACCCTTACAGTAATCACACTGGTGCTGTGACAGTACATTCAACGGCTGCAGCTCTCCCGCTGCCAGCCATACACATCAAAACCAACAACAACAAAAGCACAAGGAGCGCACAGGTTTTAAGCCAGCGAGGCATGATTGTCGATGCCGTGAAGGTGAGTCCATCTCACCTGCAGCAGCATCGCAGGCCACGACCCGCCACAATAATAAAGCATTTTTAATTTAATTATAAATAAATTATTTCTCTTAATTATGTCCTGGGTTTTAACTATTTAATAATAAAAAGGGAAACATCACAAAAAACACTTAAGGTCATGAAAATTAATTGCGATTTAGCAATTCAATGACGCATCCACCTTGTTTATTGAAAAGTATCGGTATCGGTATCGGTATTGGTATCGGCGATACTGGCCCGTATTTACTTGGTATCGGATCGATACCAAAATATGCAGTATCGCACAGCACTAACAGTAATACTACGTGAAGGAAAATAAACATAAGTTGCGCTTCAAGTGTTACCTTGCTTCTGGAAGCAGATTGAGATGAATTTCCAGGCAGTTGATAACAACTAGAGCTAATGAAGGCTAACAGTTTAGCTCCACGCGGTACTTTCTAAAGTCGCCAGAAAACTGCAGCATTCGCCTGTTTACTCACTGTGGCTACTTTTAACATGAAAGGTGGCTGATAACCAGCGAACTTATGTGCAGCACAGTTGGTTGCAACTTATATCTAATACTTTTTCCAGCTCAAAAGCTTCAGTCCCTCTCTCTCTCCTGCCAGCATGGACTACCTCCACACATAGCAGCGAACACAGAGCAGGTGGGTGGAACATACAGCGGCAGGCTGCTCTCCCATTGGTCAAAGCATACTGGGGCCTGTGCATTCTGGTTGCTTGGGCAGGCTGTCCATCTCTCCTCATATTTATCACTCCTTAAAGTGGTACCCTGATTTTATGTGGGTTACATGTGCGCAGAGACCGTGCCAGCAGTGTGTAATTGCGCACACGCGCAGCTTAGAGGGAACATTTGTCATGACTGCCTGCTCTCTCCCTGCCATTGTCTTGTGCTGGAGGTGGAGCCTTGTTGGTTTGTGGTGGAGGACTGTGTCGTGACCTGTGCTTTCACATTCAGAACACTTTTCTGAAGATTTGCATTCCTTTGCAATATAAGTGTCTGAAGAACAGCATCTGAAGAATATTCAGAGGTGGGCCTGCTGCTTGCGGCACAGGGAGGAGAGGGCGGGGCGGCGGGGGATTCTCTGGCTGGCTGGAGCAGCATCTAATAACAAACTCGCAAAATAAAACAAAATAAAAACAAAACAACAAACACGAAAACACCAGACATTATGATACAGACTTATAATTTGCACCGATGTATTTTCGAAATTCTATACAGTCCAGTATATAGAGAGACGAGACAACGAGGCTCCAGTTACAACAGTACAAGTAGACAAACAATAAATATAAGAATAGTAAGAAAATAAATATACACTTTAGGACTGGGGGTAAAGGGATCAATAACAATTCAAAATTTATAATTTACAGTTTGATGATTTAAAGTCTCACACACAACCTGTCGAAAGAGAAGGGGGCGGCTGCTTCCAAATAGAGCACATTTCATTCATAATGTTGTAAATCCAAGCCCATTATGGATTCATAATTTGAATCCTAAGTTGTGTGAAATCCCAGAAATACACCTTAGACAAAGTGATTCTGTGAACTAAGGTGTAGGTCTGTTAGGTTATGTTGTGGCGATCCTCGGGTTGGGGGGATTTCAAATTTAAACCAATGGAAGATGGACAAGAAAAGTTCAAAGCCATCAGGTGCTCAGTTTAGAAAAAAAAGAAAAGAAGAGGATGAGAAACGAGCAAAAGATACAGGTAAGCAGATGTGTCATTGGATAATGGCAGGTCATCCTGAAACAATCAGAATCAGAATACTTTATTAATCCCTGAGGAAATTATGTGAGTTACAGTTGCTTCAAGAAGAAATGGTAAAAATAGTAACAGTAACAGACTAAACTCCAAACAATACATTATGTTACAGACTTTAATATTAATTAGTCATTGTTAATTGTTGATTTGTCCTGTTCTCATTGTATGACGAATTATGATGGCTGTTTGGTAGCTGTTTGCATATTATGCATAATCTCTCTCTCTTCATATATGTGTGTGTTTCTCTGGTGAAATTCAATATGGTTCCGACAAAAGTTCTATGTTAATGGACAATCCTGTGTGTGTGTTTGTGTGTGTGTTTGTGTGTGTGTGTGTGTGTGTGTGGGGGGGGGGGGGTTGGTAGTCTTCGCCCAGGGCGCCAAACAGGCTAGGACCGCCACTGACAGTGGGGTCTGGTTTATCTTCTCAGGTGGTTTCCATGGTGACTCGGACTGACTTACCAGTTACTGACCTACATGATGATCCTTGACTTCTGATTGGTCCTAAGCCAGATTTTGGATGTTGGGAAAACTGAGCTGAGTTCAGCTGTAAACTCCCACAGCTGGAATAAGCAGATGTTTTTTTTAGAGCAGGACCAAACTGTCGTCTCTGACACATGATAAAGTTCAGATGATGGCGGGTTTTTTTTGTTTTTCAGTTTCATTAGTAACTTGGTGAAAGGGAAGAGTGTGAGTGTGATTTCCAGCCTAACAATATAAATAAATATGGCGTAAATCTACACTCCTGAAACTTATCAGAATCAGATCTCACTAACACTGTCAGATATTTTACTTGAGTTGAGGCTAGCGACATATTTATTTCTTCGCTTTCTTCAAAGAAAGAAATATATGAACACACGTCCAACACATCCATGAACAGTGAGGCCTTAACCAAAGCTGTATTTTTCTTTCTCAGGTTGTTGTAATTTAAAATGATTTAGGTACAAAGTGATGAAAATTTCCAGTGAATCAAGTAAAAAATGTTTTATTCTGTGAACATGAAGTGATTTAAAAGTAAATATGAAAATCATCTCTTTAAGAAGGTGGTAATCAGGGTAAAATACTTAAAGGGGATCATCTGGTTTCTTACTATTAGTTTTGTAGCTGAATGTTGTAAAGGTGAAGGTGTGTGGATTTCTTTTTTACCTGTTTCCAGACCATTACAATCATGTGTGCAAGCAGAGTCTCTTTAACTCAGATTTTCTTATAAAATAAGCCGGATGCAGCTCAAAGCGGACACAGCTGCTGAACTGTTATTAGCAAAATAACCAAGAGAGGACCACAGCAGAGTTATCAAAGTTATAATTTGGTCTCTTTAAGGCAGGTGAAACAAACCAGTGCTGGAGTCCATGTGACAGAAGACTGACCAGCTGTAACCAAAGCTGCAGTCAGCTGATCTGTGGTCGTATCTTTAAACAACTGTGTCACAATAAAACAAAACAGCTGGTTCATGTGTTTCCCATTTGAGCTGCTGATTGGCACTTAAAGTTGCAGGACAGCATCACCTTTACTGTGATCCTTTGGTGCTCTGATAAACTCAGGAATGATCCATCCTTCCTCTTAGAAAACACACAGTACAAAGTGATGATTTCATGGTGACTTTTTCCTTTCTGTGTTGTTTTTGGAGGCAGCAGTGTTGATAACAGCTCATTGAAACTGAGACTCGATGCTCTGCTCTGTCTCCTCCACTCTTTACTGTTTGTTCCAAAAGACCAAAAAAATAAATAAAGGACATGTGTAACAAAATAATCAGAGTTTTTTTCTCCTCTTTGTCACTTCCACTCAGAAACTGTTTGTTGCCATCAGCTGTTTCCAGGTCAAAATTCTCTTTCAGTTCTAAGAGTATAAGATCAAAAAGCACATTTCTTTCATGTCAGTCTGTCCTTGATGCATATATGTGTCGTACTGTTTCACAATGTGTGGCCTATGGACCTCCACAAATGCGTTGTTTGATTTGGTCCATCATCAAACTTTGTCTCGAGGTTCAGCTGTTTAGGAAGATGAGATCAGGAAGTGTGAAAATAATGGATTGGATTTATATAGCACTTTTCAAGGCACCCAAAGCGCTTTACAATTCCACTATTCATTCACTCTCGCATTCACACACTGGTGGAGGCAGCTACAGTTGTAGCCACAGCTGCCCTGGGGCAGACTGACAGAAGCGAGGCTGCCATATCGCACCATCGGCCCCTCTTTTTAACCAAACTTTTTAACCAATTAATTGTAACATTCTGTTTTTATGACACACTGACACACTGCCGTGGTGTGCTGCTCTTTCTTCGTTTTGGGTCTCCTGAGTGAAGGAATAGACACAGTGCTCTTTTTTACTCAAACCTTTGACTGCTTAGTAAATTTAAGAAAATGTACTTTGAGTTCTCAAAGTGTCTTTAATCATTAAAAAACGAGCCTGATAAAATTGCAGCCAGTACAGGGAAAAATTAATCACTTGCGAGAGAAAATGGGCTGAGATTAAAAGTTAAGAATGATTTGACATTATTAAAAATGACCTGGGTTACACCATGTCTCAAGTTTTGTGGGGTGCTTTTGTGATACTTAAAAAATTTTATCTGATCCATTATTTCTCTCCAATATCCGATCCAGTAATTCAGGTCAGTGTCAGACAGATACCGATACGTAATATCGCATCGGTCCACCCCTACTTTTGTTTGTTTGTTTGGTTGTTTGTTTGTTTTGCCTCTGTATTGGTATCAAAGACCAGCTAAGGAAGTAATTTCATTAAATTATTTTCAGTAAAGTGTTTAAAAAAATAAAAGGGTATAAATATGTCTTTGCTTGTCATTGTTCTTTGTCTTTTTCTTTGTCTTGGTTTTGTTTAAAGGGTGCACAACGTCTGGTAAAACTTAAAGTGAAGAAGAGATGAGATCAGGTCTATTCAACAGAGTGCGACACCGTGTGTGCAAAAGAGTGAATTATGTGGTGTATTTGCATTGTACAGTAGATGTTAATGGAGCCGGTCAGTGTAGTTAGGCTGACGGCAGCTAGAGGGCGAGACCGGTGTGTTTTGAATAGAATGCCGTGTAGTGGAATCTGAAAACAGCAGAAGAAAGAGAACTACCTGCTGAAAACACTGTGTAGAAGCTGAACTCTTTGCTGAAAACTGTTGTATTTGAAAGGGTACACTAAGCAGTATCAATATAGCAGAGTACATGCAAGCAGGGAAGATGTGCAGCAAATGTCACATATAGGATTCAAACCTGCACCACTAGATCTCACAGCGGTTGCTCTTCCCATTGAGCCAAACAAGCTCTAACCTCAAAGAAAGATATAATGAGAGAAAAATGTTCACTGTGCAGAATAAGCTAAATGGTGCTGAAAAGAGGTGAAAATGCTGAAGGTTCAGCAAAAAAAAAAAGATAAGGAACCTGAAAATTGTGCTGAAAAGAGGTGAATCAGCAGAAATTTTAGCTGAAAAGAAGTTAAGAAGCCGAACTTTGCGCTGAAAATGGTAAATGGTGAATAGCCTGTATTTGTATAGCGCTTTTACTAGCCCCGCCTAAGGACCCCAAAGCGCTTTACATACCCAGTCATCCACCCATTCACACACTGGTGTAGGCAAGCTACAGTTGTAGCCACAGCTGCCCTGGGCAGACTGACAGAAGCGAGGCTGCCATATCGCGCCATCGGCCCTTCTGGCCAACACCAGTAGGCGGTAGGTGAAGTGTCTTGCCCAAGGACACAACGACCGAGACTGTCCGAGCCGGGGCTCGAACCGGCAACCTTCCGGTTACAAAATAAACTGCCAACTCTTGAGCCACGATCGCCCTCATATAAAGAATAAAGAATAGCTATTTAAAAAACTCTGCACTACGGCTCCCATGGCAATTCTCCCTGAATCCCCAATAGTGATGTGTCAGTCTGAAATACAGCTGTTTGTTCTCTGTCCTCACACACTTCAGGATTTAAAGTTCTTCTCTTTAGATGAGAAGATAGAGATTTGAGTCTGCTGCTGCATCATGGTCACCAACATATGGTGGTATTATCAGCAGTGTTTGAGCTGCTGCCTAATATTGAACAAGAAATGTTAATATTTCAAATTATTTCTCATAATGAGCAAAAGCCTCGGCTCTAATGCAGCTCCGATGCTTTGTAGTGAATCAGCGCCTCAGGTTTCTCATTGGCTCACACACTTGCGGAGGCGTAGCACGCACATGAATGAGAGGCTTAAGGTGATTGTGGTTCCTATTAACAGGGTGTAGCAAACTATCCCGCTAACTGCAAAGTTTACTTTTGTCTGTATGTCATATTTACGATTTTAAAAAATAGAAATGTAAACTTTTTTAACAACGTAGATATTGATATTTTGGTATGCAAATTGATCCTGCAGCATGAAACGCTGGTAATGGAAGTATTGATATTTCAGGATCGCTCTGCAAATCACTACCCCTGAGTCAGTGAGTGAGACAGTAGACAGCAGCTAGGAAAAACGTGCGAGTGCATCGCAAAAAACACATAAATATGACCCCCATAAACGAAGCAGCATCTGGCTGCAGTTTAAAGAAGAAGCAGATACTGCATCAGCCCATCCAAGCTGAGGCATTTGATTTTACTGAATGCAAACCTGCACTGAAGACATACTGTTTGGCTACAGAGTTTGAGTCCGTTTCTGTTTTGTGTTTTGTTATTGTGTTAGCACTGTTGCCGCACAGCAAGAAGGTCCTGAGTTCAATTCCCCATCAGGCTGAGGTCTTTCTGTGTGGAGTTCTCCCCATGTTTGCGTGGGTTCTCTCTGGGTACTCTGGCTTCCTCCCACAGCCCAAAGACATGCAGTTTGTGGGGAAAGGTTAATTGATTAATCTAAATTGCCCATGTGGGAGTGAATGTGAGTGTGAATTGTTGCCTGTCCCTGTGTGTTGGCCCTGCGACAGACTGGTGACCTGCCCAGGGTGTACCCCACATCTTGCCCTGTGACAGCTGGGATAGGCTCCTGAGACCCTTAAAAGAATAAGCGGAAGCGAATGGATGGATGAAAAGCTTCCCATAAAAACACTAAAATGCAAAAGGGCTTATCAACATATGAAGCATTCATATTTCCCAAGTAAGGCTAAAGTATGAGGCTACAGATGATAATAAATTAAGAACAATTTGGGAGCCAAAACAGCCGGCTCTTCTTTGGGAGCCGTGCCACAAGAGCTCTGAAAAAAGCCGAACTTCCCATCACTAATCCCCACACAGTGCAAGTGTCCGTAAATAGCGAAAGGCGACAACTCCAAAAACACCCAGTTCCAAACCATGGCTCTTCTCCAGTGAAAACACCGCTCCGCTCCTGATTCCTATAGACCAGGGGTCTGCAACCTTTTACACCCAAAGAGCCACTTGGACCCGGTTTCCACGCAAAAGAAAACACTGGGAGCCGCAAATACTTTTTGACATCTAAAATGAAGATAACACTGTATATATTGTTTTCTACCTTTGTGTGAACAACTAAGGTGTGTTTCTTATGAAATCCATGAAGTGCTACAGAGAAAATTAAATTATATTTATGTAATCAACACATTTTGAACTCTTAAAGAAATATAACAAAAGGAAAGACACCAACCTGAACTAAAATGATCCATGTAGCAAACAAAAACTGTTGTCAGCCGCCACCCTTATATCGCCTTTGGGCTGTTGGAGCCTTGACCTGACTCTTAAAAAATAATTGGAAAAATGAAAAATAGATATTTGCAAAATTCTGCCTAAATATGTATTTTACCTGGTTAATGCGTGTGGCGGGGCGTGGTCTACAGCACCACTGCAGGGGAGGCGGACGCACCTGAGCGCCACCCGCAATCACGCCTCGCTGCCTTTACGTCTGCGCTATCTGTGCTGTTGTATTGTTGTTGGTGTATGTCGGGCTGTGAGCTGAAAAGCTACAGCCGGCTGTATGCGTACAGCAACCGTGTGTGAAAAGTGGTCAATAAAGAGATGCTCAAAAGCATGTTCATGGAAACATCGTCGGGTCTGCCGTGATTTGTTTACAATGGGACTTCTGCTCCTGAACCTCTGCGCACAGCGTCCGAAAATATGTCAGTTTACGCAGGACTGTAAGCTGTCATCTGTCAGGCGTGAACTTTGTTTGTCTTTAACATAGTTCACGGTGGAGCTGCTGACATAATGTGGATCCGAAGATCCATAATTGGCCTACCTGGGGTTGAAAGTCTCGATAAATGCACGGCGTACACCGGCTTCCGCGAGTGTGACTCTTATTTTGAGCGATGAAAAAATAATAGAATATAATTTTATTTTTATATTTCAATATCACAATAATCTTCCAATTTAGAACTACGAGTTAAAAAGAACTAACATAAATAAAATACACTTCAGCTAAATACTTCTAATTTATTTGCCCAAACCAGGCGGAGCCGCACTATAAGGACTAAAGAGCCGCATGCGGCTCCGGAGCCGCAGGTTGCCGACCCCTGCTATAGACTATGTGCACGTTAGCATATGCTACTTCCGGTGCGGAAACTCCTGTGAGGAGCTTTGTTTCCGGTGTCCTATTCGCGCCTTGTTTACGGTCCAAAACAAGTTAAGCAAATTAATGAATAAAGCGGCGATTTACATTTCTATAGATGTCTTGGGCATTTACCCAATATATCTGTAAATGATGTTCATCGACCTGTCGATATTTTTCTCCTGCGCCTCAGAGCAAAAGAGAAAAGGGATTCAAATGTTATATTTCTCAGCTGTCCCTCGTTTATTGCGGGTGTTATGTTCTAAAAATAACCAGCGATGGGTGAAATCAAGCAGCCAATTTTATTTTTTGACGGTGCAAAACGTTTTGTGGACATCGTGGACATACAGTACTGCACTTCAGAGTCACACTGCTACCAATCGATGCAGCGATTCTGTACTGTACAGGAGAGACGTCACGGAGGAGATCGTCTGCAGCGATCAGGACGCAGGACACAATGTGACTTAAAAAACCAATAAGCACGGAAACTTGCACTAAAAAATCCGCGAAACAGCGAGGTGAACGGTTAATCGCGTTATAGCGAGGGACCACTGTAATTTTGAAGGTAAGTCACAACATACCCTTAGTAAATACTAATGTATAGAAACCCTTACCAGCAATTGTTCATTTTTTGTGTGGCTTTTTTTCCACAGTTTGTTAACATGCTGTGTAGGTGTGTACTTGACTAGCTGATATGGACATAACAGGGAAACATCTGGTTTGACTATTGTTCACCTGTAGTTTGAATGCTGAACATTTGCCTGTTTAAATCATAAGACCAGTCACTATACAGAGATGTGCTTCTGAATGTGGACGATGTGTCTTCTGATTCTGAAATGCAGTTCTGCTTGTGTTGAGTGATGTAAACAACTGATCGATCTAAACTCTTAAAATGTTAAAATTGATCATTAGATTTTTATGACACAACAGTGGTGAGTGTTCCCACCTTCTCCTCTTTGTAACTTAACGCGATCTTATAGTATGTGGCGATTGACCGCAAAGTAAACCTACCGGAAATGTACAACCCCACATCCGGTCTTAAACTAGGAAGTTAGCATTTTCTCGTGCACAGGGTCTATTGAAGACAAACAGAACACACTGATGATTAGGCAATATTCTGATAGCGAGGGTTTTTCAAGTAACAATATTATGCACGGCTGTACTGATGGGGTTAACTCAATAATCCAGCATTGCCTGAAGCCCAGCCACACTGTTAAATAGCTCTCACTGCAAACGCGCGGGGATAGCTGATGAGCTACAGGTTTGGCTGGCTTCAGCGCGGAACTCCTCTTGGCCTGACAGTGCTTGTAAACCGACCTTCCAGATACACACACAAACACCTATACCTACAAGCAGAGAAACAGCGGACCAGAAGAGGGGCCACGACAAAACGCACAAAAGCAGAGCATGCCTAACACAGCCCCACAGGCAGGACGACCTGCGAGAATCGTCAGCCTGAAGTAACCCAAAAAAACCCATGAGCCCTGGGTACTCAAAACACTCAGTGTCATGGGCCTGGGTCTTTGTTCTTCTTGTGCTTTTGGTGTTCATGTTAGGTTGTTTAGTTTCTTGCTATGAGTGATTATGTTTTACCTCGCTCAGTGTCTAGCGTTGTCTTGTGTTTTGTGAGTTTTGTCTGAGTTTCATTCTCCCAGTCACAGTGTGAAGCTTGCGTGTCTTGTCTGAGTCTACGTACTTGTCATGCTTCTTATTTTATTTTGACAGGCCCTGTCCTGTGTTCAGTGTATTTAGTTTTGCTTCCTTTCTGTCTTGTTATGTCAGATTTGTACCAGCCGTGTTTCCACCTTTACTCCATCCTCTCGTTATTCTGCCTGCGTATTTAAGTCCTCAGCCTCCCCTTGTTTGTTGTTAGGTTCTCCACGTAGGGCCCATTGTTCCTTCAGTGGGCTGGTTTCAGTCATTATGCAAATGTACTGTTTATAAGATTGGGGAAACCTGCAGTCAGCTGAGACTGAAGAAGTCACTTGGATGAGTGATGAAACCTTTCTCCCACTGAAAATGTTACGTCCAGATGAACAGCCCAGAGCTCATCATCCCTTCCTTTACCGGAGCCTTCGTTGGTAAAATGAACTGGGTGGCATGTTACAGCCAAATAAACACGCTGTTGGCAGAGTTCAGTGCTCAGTAATCTATAGAATAGATAACACTTGATCATGTACACTCACTCTATAGTGAGCTCTTTTATTACAGCAAGAAGTGGACTCACAACTCATGAAAAAAGGACAACTCAGAGATCTGTGGTTTTATCACCACGCCCCAGATTCTACATTAAAATCTGTTACATCTGTCCAGTGCATGTTTGCACAAATGCCACCTTTGAATGGCTGTGCTGCATTTTTTTAAATTATCTTAACTAAAAGAAGAGTCATTTCATTTCTAGGATGACATAGTGACACTTGGAGAAGTTGAGATTGCTCCTTTGCACGTTGTCGTTGCATCTTTGTTTTTTGTCATATTTGTCAACAATACTGTTTGTTTGAAGTTTTTCATGACGCCTGATGGCTAATATTTGACATCTGGTATCAGTTATAGATGAAAGTCCCACAGCAGCTACTCTGTGTCCCCCAGAGAAATGAGAAAGGAGGAGGCAGTGAGATGGATGAAGGTCAGGTTTTTCACAGAGTCATTCAGTACAAAAACTCAGTGAATTGGGAAGATATGGCTCATGAATGTTTCTGTTTTTCAGGTGGAAGTTCTGAGCATTTCTCCTCTCAAAAGAGACCGGAGCACACCAGTGAAGAGAGTTCAGATGTAGATGGTGAGTTTAAGCATTTGTCTGAAATGTAGTGACACTGTTGTGTGTATTCTACTCAAATTCTATTCCAGTACAATCTGCTTTGTACAATAACAGCTACCATTGTTTGTCTGTTTCTGTTTTAGAAGAGAGCAAGGAAGCAAGACTGGCTCTGAGGAAAAGGGGAAAATCCAAAGTGGCCAAAGCAAAGGGTGAGATGTTTTAAGCTTTAAATGTATTTAAAATTTTCTGTTTGTAGTATATGAATCAGGTTGTAGACAGGATTTTATTTCCTTATAGTTTTGTCCTCTGTGGCAGAATATATGCCTACACAAACACAAAACTCTTGATATTGATCCAGAATTATTTCATTGGTAAGTAGACATAAATTAATAAAAATATTTAAATATTGCTTCACATTGAGTTGAAGAGGAGAATGCAGGCAGGGTGGAGTGGGTGGAGATGGGTGTCAGGGGTGATGTGTGACAGAATAAAGCAGCAAGGGCGAAAGGGAAGCTTTACAAGATGGTAGTGAGGCAAGCTAGGATGTATGATTGGGGAAAGTGGCTCTAACAAAAAGACAGGAGGCTGAGCTGCAGGTTTTCATTGGGAGTGACCAGGATAGGGTGAGATGGAGGCAGATGATCCGCTGTGGCGACCCCTAAAGGGTGCAGCTTAAAGAATTAATGCTTCACATTCATTGTTACATCTATGATTAGTTAGGCTACCTATTCTGGTAAGGGACTAGTTTAACCTGCTGTGTTGCAAGAACAACATTATAATACACATGGCAGCGTTCTGCAGGTCATTTAAAAAGTCTGAAATGAAAACAAAGAAAAATACAGTCTGAAAATGTCTTATAATATTGTGAAAGAAAATTTCCGTTAAAGGTCCCATGATTTACCACTTAAATACAAGCACTTTATATCAATGTTATTTTCTTACAACGCATATTTCAGTTTCCACCAAAATACCACACAGATGTTCTGCTTTAAAATCAAAAGCTTTAAAATGAACTAGAAAAACAGCTGGGCCCACCACTGTCAGTGAGAGGTTTGTGAATGACAGAAACAGCTAATGGTAGCAACAAAGCTCATGGAGTAGATTACATGGCTGCTGATCACTGACTGACTGCTGGGGCTCTCATTTGGTGTTGGCTCAGCGGTATCGTATCGCTTCCTGTTTCATGGTTAGATAAACTATAGGAATGCCTTGAAGACACAAAGACCTGGATGGCCTCTTATTTTCTGCTTCTTAATTCATATAAAACTGAGGTTATTGTACTCGGCCCTGAAAATCTTAGAAATATGCATCTAACCAGATTCTTACTCTGGATGGCATTACCTTGGCCTCCAGTAACACTGTGAGGAACCTTGGAGTCATTTTTGACCAGGACATGTCCTTCAACGCACATATTAAACAAATATGTAAGACCGCTTTCTTCCATTTGCGCAACATCTCTAAAATTAGAAATATCCTGTCTCAGAGTGATGCTGAAAAACTAGTTCATGCATTTATTACTTCCAGGCTGGACTACTGTAATTCATTATTATCAGGATGTCCTAAAAACTCCCTGAAAAGCCTTCAGTTAATCCAAAATGCTGCAGCAAGAGTCCTGACAGGGACTAGAAACAGAGAGCAGATTTCTCCTGTTTTGGCTTCCCTTCATTGGCTTCCTGTTAAATCCAGAATTCAAAATCCTGCTCCTCACATACAAGGTCTTAAATAATCAATGACCTTAATGACCTTGTAGTACCATATCACCCTATTAAAGCTTTTCGCTCTCGCTCTGCAGGCCTACTTGTTGTTCCTAGAGTATTTAAAAGTAGAATGGGAGGGAGAGCCTTCAGTTTTCAGGCCCCTCTTCTGTGGAACCAGCTTCCAGTTTGGATTCGGGAGACAGACACTATCTCTACTTTCAGGATTAGGCTTCAAATACTTCAGATACTTCATATTTTTTTCAATATTATAGTTTTATCTTCTTTTGAAAAACCAGCCTGTTTCAGTACACTTCTCAATAATCATGATTGATCAGATATTATAATATTTGCCTTATTTAAGACAATTGCAAATTATTAAAGTCTGACAGTTTGTTTTTGTTTTTTTTACAAAGATAGTTTTATGGTGAATTATTTTACCAGCAGTAACTAGTTAGTATCTGATTTGCCTAGATGCAATAAGTAGCTGTGAAAACAAAATGTATCAAAGTCAGTTGGCTGTTGTTTCATTTTGTAAGTACATTACTCAATAATTGATCCCATGTTTCTGTAATCTTTAAAATACTAAATTTTAAAGTGCTTACTACATATCTTGGGTACAAATATTTGAGTAAACCGTTCAGCCTACAGTCCGGTTAGGCATTTCCTGTAAATATATACAAGCAGAACCCAGTTTCTAATAAAATCTACAGTTGCATATATGTTGTAAAGTTAACCGTCCACATTGTGTTTTGTGTTATTTGTAGAGAAACCCTGTGTGAAGGTCAAGAGGCCGTGGAGTGAAGTGGAGAAAAAAAGCAGTACAAAGACGGTTATCAGCTTTTCTGATTTGTTATTTTGGCAGGCATACAAACAAGTACTTAATGATCACTTTGTTGGTGTAAGTCATGAAAAGTAGTTACACATACGTCAACATATGCAGATGTTTAATAATCAGATTTCATTGTATTTACCAGTTCCCTAAGGAAAGTTTCCCATTGAATGTCCCCAGTTAGGTTAAAGCGGAGTGTATTTGTGTTAAAAACGTCCCCAAAAGTCATAAGCATATGGCATACTAATGACTATAGTTGGATATGTTTTTGTATTGTTTTTAAAAAATAGTATCATGTACTTTTTTCTGTATAAATCTATACATGAAGTTCGAGAACAATTTATCAATGATCACCACACTGAAGAGTTATGTTGTAAAACCCTTCATTATGTCTAAGATTTGGAAATATGAAACAAATACCAATCAGAATGAGGACTAAGATAAAGCAATCCATCCCCCAAATGATTACACACACCTTAAAATAAGCAAATATTTAATAATCAGAGTTCATTGCATTTACCAGTTCCCTAAGGAAAGTTTCCCATTGACTGTCCCCATTTAGGTTAAAGAGGAGTGTATTTGTGTTAGAAACATCCCCAAAAGTCATAAGAGTCAGGTGTACCAATAACTATAGTTGGATATGTTTTTGCAATTTTTAAATGGAGGTATATTTCTGTATTTAGTGTTAATCTATCTTTGAGATCAATTAATGGTTAATGGTCACTGATCGTTAATGACCATCAGTTAATGATCACTGTACTCTGGTACTATACCAATTCAATTCAATTTCATTTATGTATATCCTTTTGATTGTCCTCATTCAGGTTAACGCAGCGAATTTTTGTTAGAAATGTCCCCGGAAGTCATAAGAGTCATCTTTTTTGGCAGTTTTCAATTGTCTCTTGTTTATTTGTTATTCATGTTAAATCTACTCGTAACATAAGTGAAAACAAAAATTAAGAAATGCATTCTAAAATCATACAGCTTGTCTTATCACTCACAGATCTTTAATACTGTACTTATTGGTGCCCTGAGGTAAAGGATATTTTGATTGGTTCTAATGTAGGTTAAAGAAGTGTGTTTATTAATAATTAAATTAAATCTTTTATGATAGGTTTGCTTCAAAGTTTGGATAGTTTCTGCAAATGAAATGAACCCTTAGTAATTGTGTACAAATTATCTGTGGTAACAATTCATAGTTGAAATTAGAAATTTCTTTTTTCATTTAAATAGAATATAAAAACTAGGTTAACTGTCTAATGTTTGCCTATTTAACTTATGTTTATCTACTCAGGGCTAACCAAGCTGAAGCAGCATCATGAGAAATGCCTGAAACATAAAAAAAAAAAAAAAAAAATCTGCAAAATCCGGATTCCTCAAGGAATGAGATTGAGTGTCTTCTTTCAGGTATGGAGGCAACAAAAACACAATAGAATAAGAAAACAGATCAAGATGAAGACAGGGGACCAGGGACTTCTTCCCAGTGAACATATTTGGAAGCAAAGTTCTTGCCTTACAATTTGCTGGTAACAAACACTCAATAGTACAGATGATTTTTTTCCCCAAGTTTCTCTGCATTAATGATGTGCATGTATACTCCCAAAACAACACAGTAGTAATAAATGCAGTCAAAAATTTAAATTGTTCTATGGCCGAGACAGTGAACATAGTTTTGATTTCTTAAAGATAGAGACCTTAATTATTGTTTAGATTATTGTTAGATTGGGCAGTTAACCTTACATTGTACTTTGAAGGACTTGCCTTTAACGGAAGTAATATCCCCAAAACTGACATAAAATAACTTGTGTATGTGTGTGTTGCTGAAGACCCCAAATGGAAGTAAGGTCCCTAAAAGTGGCATAAAATAGTTTGTTTATCTGTGTATCGCTGAAGACCCCAAAGGGGACATTAAACATTCCCAGTCCCCAATGGGAAGGTAAAAATACTGTCTGGACAAATGTTGCTTAAAATTAAAATCTCAACTGATTTTTTCATTTCTGTGGTCTTGGAGGAGTAAAATTCAGTTGCCAGCTTGCTTCTAAACCATACAGAAAGTGGTGTCCCCAAAGGGTGGGAGTTAAGAAATGCGACCTTAAATGGGACTTAAGCGTGTGTGTGTGTGTGTGTGTGTGTGTGTGTGTGTATTACTTATTGTTGTGGGGACACAAATTTCTTTACACACTCACATTGTGAGGTCTCGCCTACTTTATGGGGAGAAATTGCAAGGTAAATCATCAATTTTGGGTTAAAGGCTTGAGTCAGGGTTAGGGTAAGATTCAGGCAGAGACTTGTGATGGGTAGTCAGGATAAGTCTCCAGGAAATTAATGTAAGTTGGGGTAATGTCCCCAAAAGTGATGGAAACACAACACGTGTGTGTGTGTGTGTGCGCGCGCGAATGGGGTTAGGGTCAAATGTTGGATGTATTTTGGTGTTTTATTGTTATGTGAAATGTTTACATTGTTTATTTGTTGTTTATTTATTTGTTCATCCTTGTTGTTCTAATACAACTTATTATAGAATAACTTGGCATTTTACTAGCCTTGTCGCACAGTGCTGCCTTGAGGCAACAAACCAATATTTTTTTTTTGGGGGGGGGGGGGGGGGGGGGGGGCAGGGTGTCAAATTTTATGATTGATATATTAATAGTGACCCTAAAGCTCCCCCAAAATAGGGAGAACATATTTTTTTCCCCTAAAATTAAAAAGTCATGCAGTAGAGGGTTAAGTGACATTAAGTCTTTCTTAGAAGATTGATTTTATATTTACTGAGAGTCTATTCATTCAAGTAAGTAAAACCAGTTTTACAAATCAAGCATTTTTCTTTTAATTACATTTTTGATAAATATGTGTGTGTGTGTGTGTGTATATATATATACACACACACATAACATACATGACATGTGTCAGCATTGACGACTTCCCTAAGTCATTTTCACATGACAACATCAGATTAAACATGAAGTCAACTTTGTGAGTCGTCACTCAAAAGTTACCAAAAGAATGTTTTGGTCAGTTGACCCAGTTTATGCTGAGACATGTTTTGCACTCATATTAACTGTGAAAAGGAGCATTAAATACAGTTTAGTCACAATTAAGAAGAGTTTAAAAATTCACAATAAGTAGTGTTTATGCTGTATCAGTAATCAGGTAGGTGATGAGTAAAAAACAGAATTTCTACAAAGTCTAATCAACAACATCTTTAGAAGCATGCTGTTTTCTTCTTCCTCACACTAAATGCTACAAACATGTTTTTACATTTAAACATACTACAATAGTGTCTCCATGTAGTCACTTGCATAACTACAGTTCTGTAAAGCTCTCCTGCTTTACTTCTGCCTGCTCCCAATAGACACCAGTAATATGCTCATGCTGGGTGTGCTGTCATGCCTATGCATGGACAAAAATTGTCAGAAGGCCAAGGAAGTTCAGGTCTCCTGTTTTTGGGTTTGTTTCTTTTTTTTCTGAGGAGTTATGTGCCTTATGCTCGATTGATTCATAGGTCAGTGGTTTAACAAACAACAAATGTTCCTCTGAAAATAGTCAGCTACAGAGAGTGAAAAAGTAGCCAATGTTCAAAGAAAATTTATTTGGACATTGGTTAAAAGACTTCCAGAAAGCCTGGAACAGATGCTGCAAAAATTGTCGACTGTCTGATTCTGTTGAGTACCACTTTAAAATGTCTTTAGCCTCTGCAGCTTGATGCTTGTCTGTCATTTAGTTCAGCTGTCACTTAAACTTCTCAACAGAGCGGTCAGAGTGGTTCAACTAATTTAACCCTTAGATGACCCCACGGGTTGTTTTTCTTCAAAATCTTTAAAATGCAAAGTTGTAATATATTCATATTCCAGGTATTCCTCATAAAATATGTTTGTAACATGAGGCCATTTGCATTTTTATTTATTTTTTCATCACTACTTATTTTTTGTATCACTACCCCACTCTTCCACAAGTGGGGTCAAAAATGACCCCAACCAGTTCCTATGGAATCTTCTATGAAACTTTCATTCTTAGCAAGTCTGACTGACCCACTTACACTTCTGATGGATCAGGAATTAATTTTTACACAGTAACATAAACGATTAATAGTCAGGGCTGCAAATAAGTGGTCCGCAGGTGCGCATTCGCTGTCAAAATAAAAGCATTCCCAGAAATTCAGAGAATACACGTTTCTTTTGCGGTGGAGGAACACCAAATTAATTGCTTACGGAGCTTGCTTCTTCAGCATCTTTAAGAGCTCTGAACAAATGTCTGTCCTCCTCCAGATTATCTTATGTACGCAAACATGCGTTCCAACTTCTTATCTGGTGCGTGTCTTTTATTTTGACAGCGAATGTGCACCTGCGGACCATTTATGTGCAACCCTGTTTATAGTTTCCTGTGCATTTCAAACATTGTCCTTTCTGATGGTTTTTTTTTTTAAATATCTAAAGTAACATGGCTGCTATGAGGCCAGCTAGGATCCCTGTGGACCTTTCCCTACAAATGATCCAGGACAGATGGGATGAAGAGCCCATCGGAGGCATTGACCCAGAATCTGACATCTAAGATATAAAGGACCCAGACTATTGTCCCCCCCACTGAACAAGGCCAGTCAGATGCAGAGGAGTCCTCTGATGAGTCCTCTGAAGAGGAAATGGATATTGAGTCTAACAGAATGAGCCCCTCTTACTGCTTTAGCCACAATATTCTGAATTAGTCGGCCAGGGTTTGCACCTGGGTTTAGTACTGTCTCCCCAACAGATGCATGGAAGATGTTCATGTCTGATAATATCATAGTCTTCTATGATATTATGATAGGTTCTGACATGCACAAACATGGAGGCACGAAGAGTAGCCATAGACAGGGGAAAAGAGTGGAAAAATGTAATCAAACATGAGCTCCTGGCCTTCATTTGACTGACCATTCTTGCAGGAAGTGAGAAGAACTGGGATGTACCAGTTGGTGTGTTTTTTGGGAGTCATCTGCATAACCCATTGTACAAGGCCACTATGTCAATTCAAAGATTTGAAGATATTTGCCCGTCTTGCACTTTGATGACAAGAGGACCAGAGCCTACCGACTGAAAACAAACCACATGGCAGCTTTCCGCTACATATGGGGCCTGTTCCTGGTCAACTGCAGACTGAAATTCATCCTCAGTGATTGTGTTACAGTGGATGAACAACTTGTGCCTTTCAGAGGGAAGACCCAGCTTCTGCAGTATATGCAGAGCAAGCATACAAAAGTGATACAAGTGATACAAAACCTCAAATTTCTTAAAATTAATGAAAAAATAAATAAAAATGCAAAGGGCCTCATGTCACAAACATATTTTATGAGGAATACCTCAAATATGAGAATGTTACAACTCTTCATTTTAAAGATTTTGAAGAATAACAACCGAATTTATAGCAAAATGCATTGATTTTATTTGGGGTCATTTTTGACCCCACTCGTGGAAGAGTGCAGGTATTGGTAGGTTGTGCTTCCAAGTGTTAAGAAAATAATACAAAAGATGTTGGTAAATATGAAACAAAAAGTGTAACTGACAGAACGAAAGTTTAATGAAGCTGTTAAATGATGTAATTTAATATTTGTGTTACAATGATATATCCAAAGGAGTGTGAACGTTAGACGGGAAGTACTAAGAAAAAAGTGCTTGGGTGAATGAGACAATTGTGCAAAGTACTTTGAGGACTGAGGTAAAGTAGTGCTGTATAAGAACCAGTCTATTTACCACTGAACATGCTTTAATGTGCATGAGCACTTTTAAGAAAAAAGTGTTGCCTGGTAGCCACTACAGAGAAAAGCACACGGACCCTCTGACACATACAGAAAGAGGAAGTAGGACTATTTTAATTTCTGTCAAACTCCTGCTGATCTCATTTCAGTCAGCTGCAGGATGGAGGGAACATCTGTACAGATGCTGCTGGGTGAGTCTGACCTGCTAGATGTGTGTTGGTGTCTGAATTCTGAGAGATGATCACAGTTATTAAAGTTCATTTCTCTTTTAGTTTTGCTCTCACTGCTGGGCTGCACAACAAACCAAGGTCTGTCAGCATCTTTTATCAAATGTTATATTTTTGAAATCCTGAAGACTGTAAGTAATAATTATAAGTATAATGTCACGGTTCTGGGTCTTTCTGACCCAGCTTTTTGAGTTCTTATGTTTTTATATTATGGTTTATGTTTGAATCCTTTGTTGTACTGTGTTTGTTATTTCCCTAGATTTCAGTTATGGTTTTCATAGGTTTAGTTCTTAGGTTTTGTAATATGGCTTCACTGTGTTCCATGTTGTGTCTACTGTGCCTTTGTGTACCATGTTTCAGGTTCCTATGTTCTGTCTCCCCAGTTGCTGTTAAGTTTACATGTCTAGAGTTCAGTCAGTGTGTTTCCTGTTTTACTTTGAAGGTCTGTGTCTCATGTAATTGTTTCTAGTTTTGCTTCCCTTGTCTCGTCTCCTTCTGTGGCTGTGTCCGAATTCAGGGGAAGGATGCTTAAAATGCCATATTTGGATGCAATGACGTCACAGCGACGCGACGAGGACTGTCCGAATTCAAAGAGCACTCAAAATGTGGCGACAAATGCGTCCTACTTTTCCGCGAATTTGAGGCTTAGCTGTGTCCGAATTCAAAGGAAGGGTGCCTCAATGCCATATTTGGAGGCAATGACGTCACGGTGACGCGACGAAGGGTGTCCGAATTCAAAGAGTACTCAAAATGTGGCGACAAATGTGTCCTATTTTCCCCCAAATTCTAAGGATGGTCCGATATATCCTTCATGTCCTACTATATCCCAGGATTCATTGCGGGTCATAGAGGAGATTTGTTTCTTATAACGATGGTGGTGGAAGCAGGAGAGGAAAACACTTTCAAATGTAAGTATATGAAAATCTGGTTGTACAAAAGTTAAATTGTTATAGCGGTCGTGTTGTTAAGCTTTGGGCATCTGCATGTTTCTTTTATTTAAATAACTGTAAATCAGCTTGTATGGCGGGTCCCGTAGTTTGTCGTGTAATGCCGCTTACATACAGCAAATTTTGATTTTTTCAAATTGGTGATATGTTGTGGGGAACAAAGACCAAACGGCTTAATTTATGAAAACGAGGAGAAAACGATCACCTCTTCACTAGAGTGAAGAATTGGGCCTCTACGGCGTGGAGGTACAAGAATAAATCAATTTCCACATCATATTCATATGAGTACGGTCCTATTAACCCCCATGCTGTACAGCAGCGGTCCCCAACCTTTTTGCGCCGCAGACCGGTTTATGTCAGACACGGACCGGCCTTAAAGGTATCGCGGATAAATACGACCACATAAAATGATCCGACCAAGACAAAAACGGTGGTATTTTGTAAATATAATAATAAACGTGACTGTACTGTGTAATTGTGTAACTTTATTAGCAGCGTCCTCCTGAAAATGTGCCAAATTGAGAGTAACATCCTCCTCTCTACCGCTTAATGCTCTCTGGTCACTATGGTAACGTGTAAATATTTCTTTCAAAATAAGACACAAAACTACAACACGGGAAAGACCCAGGGAAACAGAGTTAACGATAAAACCCTGAAAACCATAAATTTCACAGCGGAGCCTTAACTCTCGTGGCCCGGTACCAAACGACTCACAGACTGCTGCTGTACAGAACCTGTGATGTCCAGACGGTATTCCTCTGGTGTTACCATGGTTGCCATGGTGTCCTTTCTTCTCTCATTTGTTGTGTCTGATCAGGACAATTCTGGAGAGGATGGGCCTGCAGGGGAAAGTCACCCCCTTGCAGGCCAGAAGACATGAGATAACTTTAAAGAATACAAAGTACGTATGTGTGTTATCAAGAAGATAATTCTTAAGAACACAAGTTAATAAATGTGCAATTACTAAGAGTTGTTGTGGCGTTTTTATTTGCCTGCTGTCATTTTTGATTTCCTCTGCCTTTAGGATTGCAAGTATCCAGGCTCAGGAGAGGGGGTCAGTGGGAAGCCCACTGCTGCTACTTGGCCCTGGTTTGCCCTCATGGATGAGGTGATAGGACAGATGCCTTCCATTAAGCCTCCTGTCCTAATTTCCTCTCTCCCTGAGGACACTCCAGGGCCAAGCGCAGCAGTGGGTGACCAAAACGACAGTGATGACGAAGCGGCTCAGCCACCTACGACAGGGAGGAAGAGGAAAAGAGACAGGGATGATGAGCTGCTAGACCTCATCAGAGAGGACATGAGGCAGCAAAGAGAGGCTGAGGAGAGGAGAGCAGGGAGAGGATGGACAGACTGTTTTCACTTCTAGAAAGATTAGTTTCCAAATGAGTTATGTATAGAGAAATTTATTTCTTTTAATATTTTTGTTACATTGTTATATGTGTTGCATTACTTTAAAGGTTTTATGTTATTAATAAATTGATTCAAACAAACAGTAATTGTCACTGAACTCAATTTGATTTACAGGCATTTGTAACACGTATGAACATAACGCTAACTTTGAACAATATAACTTAGATATTTATTTGATAGCAATAAAGTAAATAACAACAACAATTAAACAAGAATATTTCAAATACACAGTATGTAAAGATGGAAAAACAACATTTTCAGTTGTTCACACAGGATTAACCTGAGTGACCTGTTCCTGGACCGTTTCTTTAACAACTGTAATAGATTACTGGAAGTCTCTGGCAGTGTTGCTGAATCTGCCAGAGCAAGATCAGACGTGGATGGGCTGCTGCAACTGAGGGTGGTCTGCAAAGAGCTTTAGAATGCTTCCTCCCACTGTCCACTGCATCCTCCATCCACAGGGTTTGCACGTCTGGCTCACTCGTGGCTGCCACACCACTAAGATGTTTTCAGAAATATGCAAGCAGAAGATGGTGGATGCTATATTATTACTA
This sequence comes from Oreochromis niloticus, assembly GCF_001858045.2. Classification (NCBI taxonomy): domain Eukaryota; kingdom Metazoa; phylum Chordata; class Actinopteri; order Cichliformes; family Cichlidae; genus Oreochromis; species Oreochromis niloticus. The sequence continues at coordinate 51,602,944 of NC_031967.2, forward strand.
TAATACTTGTAACTCTGTAGCAGACAACAGTTTGATAAAGTGTTGTGTAAAAAAAAAAGAAAAAAGATTAGATTCTATACGTTTCAAAGATATTTAGTTTATATATTTTATATGATACAGTACATGTATGAGAATGACCGATGTTGTGGCAAAAAATGATCGTCTGCCAAAAACTGATTTCCGGTTTTTGCCCTAAACTGATTGCTCGTATTTAACCTGCTATGAATAACTTGTTGGTCTATAATACGTGAAACATTTCAAATGTGTCCCTCATTAGTGATATCAAGTCACTCTGAGCCACCAGCAACATTCCTGTAACAAGGTAGAAGCTGCAATCAGTTTTTGGCAGTGACTTTTATGTATCCTTTATTTATCCAGTTCCCAAACAATCTTGTTGACATTAGATATTTATTTTTTTAAGAGTAATCTGGCCAAGAGGACAGCAGACAGCGCAACAAATAAATCAATTGTACCTACATTACAACCAGTTATAAAGATACTTGAAGAACAGGTAATTATTATATATATAAAACACCTTTGTAAACCATGTTCACCGAAGTCTATTTACCAACATACATAAAGCGGAAACACATGGAAACATTGGAAATCAGTTTTGGCAGGCGAACGCTTTTTTGGCACCACGCTGGCAATATTTCAATTATCCGTGTAATTAGCTAAGTAATTCCTAAATGCGTGTAGATTAAAGGAAATTATTTTACCTGGATATGATTGTCTCTGATGAGCCCAATGTACAAAACGTGCGGGCGACGACGATAAGGTTTTTCTAGCTCCTCGAGAATTAAAATTAAAACGGAGCGACATTTCTGGGTCCATTTTGAAGTTTTCGCGCTGTGGCGCTAGCGACCGGGAAAAAACGCAGGTAAGGGCGGAGTTGAAGGCTAGGAGGCTGTCCACAGCCCATCTGTTATGTTGTATACTCATTGTTTGTTCAATAAAGTTTCTATGGAGAAAAAAAGGGGGCTGTCCACAGCCGCTCACTTCCTGACTACCCGTCTGTCTAAGGACACTACCTTGTGACGTAGGTAGGTAGTGTCCTTATGAGCATCCTTCCCCTGAATTCGGACACAGCCAGCGTCTCATTCCCTCGTTGTCCCTCAGTGTATTTAAGCCCTGTGTTGTCAGTGTCGTAGTCTCCCTCATGGCTGTGTTTCCATTGTGTGTCAGTCTATCCATGTCCCAGTTTAGTTATTCTGCTTTTTTCATACGCACACAGCTGAAACATGACATATAAGTGATTTCCTTCTTAAGGAGTGATGACTAAGGAGGATTTAAGAAGCATTACATTTGTAGAGGATCATGCAGTTTTTACAGACATCTTGATGGTCAAATTTTCATTAACAAGTAGAGGAAAAGAATGTGACTAAATATTTTTATTTAAGCCCTCACAGCTCGTCTGACTGTGAGTCCCAGCAGCTCTCAAATGTTTGAAGGAGACTTTGTGTCTCTGAGCTGTGAAGAAGACGACAGCTCTGCTGGATGGACTCTGAGGAGAAACACAAGCAAAGAAGCCAGGACCCAATGTGGAGTTAAGTGGGGGAAATCTACTGGGAATTCCTGCAAAATCAGCTATATCTTTCCATGGCACAGTGGAGTTTACTGGTGTGAGTCCAGAGAGGGTCCCATCAGTAACATGGTTAACCTGATAGTCACTGGTAAGCTGAGTGTGTGGAGTTAGTGTTGATGAAGCTGTGTGTAAATGGATGAAATGCTGTAGTTTGTCTCTGTGTTGAGGTGGATCAGTGATCCTGCAGAGTCCTGTCCTCCCTGTGATGGAGGGAGATGACGTCACTCTGCTCTGTAAAACAGACACCACCTCCTCCAACCTCCCAGCTGCTTTCTATAAAGATGGCTCCCTCATCAGGAAGCAGCCTACAGGTCACATGACCATCCAGCATGTTTCCAGGTCTGATGAAGGCCTCTACAAGTGTGACATCAGCGGTCATGGAGAGTCTCCATCCAGCTGGATCACTGTCACTGGTGAGGAGCATCACTCCTTTTTTTAACCAATAATTGCCCTTTTCCACTAGCACCTACTCAGTTCTGCTCGACTTGCTCAACTCAAATTTTAGGGTTTTAGTTTGTGGTACCCTGTGGGTTTTTAGTCCCTGCTTGGCTCCAAGTGAACTGAGTCACATGCAGTCTGTGAGGTCAACAGACTACATGCCACCTGAGTCTGAAATAAGCCATTGACTGAGCAGCAGGTATCTGATCGCCCATTTGTTAGTGTTGTGTCTGTGTCGCTTACAAATGTCATCATAGCCTTGTTGCTGTATCGATATCACGCACTTTAGGTGATACTCAGTTGTAATGGAAAACGATGGCAGCTGAGTAGAGAAGAGTTGAGTGAGGATGAGTAGGTACTAGTGGAAAAGAAGCTATAATAACCTGAACAGGTCAGATTCTCTCCGCAGGTAAACCTACAACACTGTCTACTACCACCAACCCCACCAGTGGTTTGCATATCTCTACAGTTACACCCACTACCACCATCACCCGAGCCCCAACCACCACTACCATGAACACCTCCACCAGATCCCCTCCAACCAACACTATCACCACAGCCAACAACTCCAACCGCACCAGGTCCATCACTTCTACCAATGCCACAGACCAACCAACCTCCAACAAAACCCCAGCCACCATTACAACAGCCCCAGGTGCTATTACCAGAGGCCCACCCACTTTTACAATGAAACTCAACATCACAACTGTGCCCCTTTCCTCCACTCCAGCCCCTGACTCCTCCTCCCTCCACCTTTGGTTCAGAGTGATCAGTGTGTTCCGAGGGATGTTCTGTCTGTTCTTCGTCTGCACCCTACTAATAGTGTCGTTATATCGACAAAAGGCTGCAGGTAACGCTGAATCATTTACCGGTCAATCAATACACTGATGATTAATATCTTTTTCTGTCTGATGCTTTATGTGTTAACAGCTGATACATTTTGTGTGTTGTCTTTGTCACCTGCTGTAGCTGCAGGAAATGAAATGGTGACAACCCCACGTGTCCAGACTGAGCAGGGATTGAACAATAATTATGACACCAGAGAACATCACCTCTAAACTGAACTGATCTCTGTTTAGCTTGTTGATTTTTCTTCAGTGATCCTCCAGTTTTGTTTTGCAGTCACTGTTTATGATTCATTTTCTTTTGATTTTACATTACTGTTTTAAAATGTGTGCTATGCATTTCTTTTATATATGAAACACCATTTATTGCCAAAGTCTGAAATGATGAAGCTTTTTTCTCTGCAATATAATTGTAACTTACACAATTAAAGTGTTTTGTTCAACAAGATTTTACAATAGAGATTGAGCCCCAGAAGGCCACCATGAAAGAGTTTACTGAGGTCAATGACAAGAACTAGGATGAGAACTACATTCAAATTCTTGTGAACTTCTGTCCAGTCAGACTTGATTTGAACCCCACTGAACCATTGTTAATGCTTCCAATGTTTATCAATAAATGTATACATTTAACAACTTTTCAGTAGGACTTTATGTACCTCCACAAAAAAACAGATGACAAACAAATATAGAATTGTTTTGTTAAATCGGTGGACTGAAATTGCATTCAAAAACAGACATAAATATAATTAACAGACATCAAACACACATTAATGCCATGTGTAAGTTAATCATATGAAAATAAATAGAATATTTAATGACTATTATCTGATTTTGGACTGCTTTTATGGAAACTAGTCTTGCTTAAAGTGGAAGGAGAAGTGAGAACAGCAGTGTTTTCAGGACATGCTGTTTACAGTGTCCACAGTCATCTGTAGTGTAAAATGTGCTGATATAAAACATCTTTGCTGGAGTCGTGGTGTAGAAAAAAAAAGTACATAAAAAGTATCTGTCTCTGTCTCCCTGTATATGTGTGTGTGTATATATATATATATATATATATATATATATATATATATATATATATATATATATATAAAAAACACCCAGCACGCCCCTACGGGCGGTTTATCCTTCAAGCTCGGGTCCTCTACCAGAGGCCTGGGAGCTTGAGGGTCCTGCGCAGTATCTTAGCTGTTCCCAGGACTGCGCTCTTCTGGACAGAGATCTCCGATGTTGTTCCCGGGATCTGCTGGAGCCACTCGCCTAGCTTGGGAGTCACCGCACCTAGTGCTCCGATTACCACGGGGACCACCGTTACCTTCACCCTCCACATCCTCTCGAGCTCTTCTCTGAGCCCTTGGTATTTCTCCAGCTTCTCGTGTTCCTTCTTCCTGATATTGCTGTCATTCGGAACTGCTACATCGATCACTACGGCCGTCTTCTTCTGTTTGTCTACCACCACTATGTCCGGTTGGTTAGCCACCACCATTTTGTCCGTCTGCATCTGGAAGTCCCACAGGATCTTAGCTCGGTCATTCTCCATCACCCTTGGGGGCATCTCCCATTTTGACCTTGGGACTTCCAGGTTATACTCGGCACAGATGTTCCTGTACACTATGCCGGCCACTTGGTTATGGCGCTCCATGTATGCCTTGCCTGCTAGCATCTTGCACCCTGCTGTTATGTGCTGGATTGTCTCTGGGGCATCTTTACACAGCCTGCACCTGGGGTCTTGCCTGGTGTGATAGACCCCAGCCTCTATGGATCTTGTACTCAGAGCTTGTTCTTGTGCTGCCATGATTAGTGCCTCTGTGCTGTCTTTCAGTCCAGCTTTGTCCAGCCACTGGTAGGATTTCTGGATATCAGCCACCTCCTCTATCTGCCGGTGGTACATACCGTGCAGGGGCCTGTCCTTCCATGATGGTTCCTCGCCTTCCTCCTCTTTCTTGGGTTTCTGCTGCCTGAGGTATTCACTGAGCACGCTGTCAGTTGGGGCCATCTTCGTGATGTATTCATGGATGTTTCTTGTCTCATCCTGGACTGTGGTGCTGACACTCACCAGTCCCCGGCCCCCTTCCTTCCGCTTAGCGTACAGCCTCAGGGTGCTGGACTTGGGGTGAAACCCTCCATGCATGGTAAGGAGCTTTCTTGTCTTTATGTCAGTGGCTTCTATCTCCTCCTTTGGCCAGCCTATTACCCCAGCAGGGTACCTGATCACGGGCAGGGCGTAGGTGTTGATGGCCCGGATCTTGTTCTTACCGTTCAGCTGACTCCTCAGGACTTGCCTGACCCTCTGCAGGTACTTGGTGGTTGCAGCTTTCCTAGCGGCCTCTTCATGGTTCCCATTCGCTTGCGGGATCCCCAGGTACTTGTAACTGTCCTCTATGTCTGCAATGTTGCCTTCTGGTAGTTCAATTCCCTCAGTTCTGACTACCTTCCCTCTCTTTGTTACCATCCGACTACACTTCTCCAGTCCGAACGACATTCCAATGTCATTGCTGTATAGCCTGGTAGTGTGTATCAGTGAATCGATGTCTCGTTCACTCTTGGCATACAGCTTGATGTCATCCATGTACAGGAGGTGGCTGACAACCGCTCCGTTTCGTAGTCGGTATCCATAGCCAGTCTTGTTAATGATCTCACTGAGGGGGTTAAGGCCTATGCAGAACAGCAGTGGGGACAGAGCATCTCCTTGGTAGATCCCGCACTTGATGGTGACTTGTGCTATGGGCTTGAAGTTGGCCTCTAGTGTTGTACGCCACATCCCCATTGAGTTCCTGATGAAGGCTCTTAGGGTTCTGTTGATCTTATATAGTTCTAGGCATTCCAGTATCCAGCTGTGGGGCATTGAGTCATAGGCCTTCTTGTAATCAATCCAGGCTGTGCACAGGTTGGTCAGTCTGGTCTTGCAGTCTCGGCTGACTGTTCTGTCTACCAGTAGCTGGTGTTTTGCGCCTCTGGTATTCTTGCCAATCCCTTTCTGTGCCCCACTCATGTATTGACCCATGTGCCTGTTCATCTTAGCCGATATGATGCCTGACAGGAGCTTCCATGTAGTACTGAGGCAGGTTATTGGTCGGTAGTTGGATGGGACCGGTTCCTTCTTGGGGTCCTTGGGGATCAGGACCGTCCGACCTTCGGTTAGCCATTCCGGGTGTCTCTCGTTAACTAGCAGCTGGTTCATTTGTGCTGCCAGACGTTCGTGGAGTGCAGTCAGCTTCTTCAGCCAGTAGGCGTGAACCATGTCGGGCCCTGGTGCTGTCCAACTCTTCATACTGGAGACCCTTTCTTGGATATCTGCCACTGTGATGGTTACTGGTTACTGGATCAGGTTGCTGTGGTCTGCCCTCACATCCACTAGCCACTGAGCATTGCCGTTATGGGTTGCGTCCTTCTCCCATATGCTCTTCCAGTATTGCTCCGTCTCCAGCCTTGGTGGTGCTGTTCTCTTATTGTTCCCTTGCCACTGAGAGTACACCTTTGCTGGTTCTGTGGAGAACAGCTGGTTTATTCTCCTGCCTTCTGTCTCTCTGGTGTACCTCCTCAAGCGGCTGGCCAAGGCTGTGAGTCTTTGCTTGGCAGTTTCCAAGGCCTCAGGTACGGACAGCTTGCTGTATTTCTTATGCACCTTCTTTGTCGCGCCTTTCTGCAACTCCGTTAGTTGGCTAACCTCCCTTCGTGCTACTTTGATCTTGCCCTCTAGCCTCCTTCTCCATGGAGGGTACTGCCCCTTGTGGCTGTTCAACTTGTAGCCAAGCATCTCACTGATCACTGCTGCTGTAGTGTAGATCAGCTTGTTAGTGTCGGTAATCGTGGTTGTAGGTATCGTCCGTAGTGCTGCATTAACATCATCTAGCAGACCTTCTGAGGGTACTTCACGTAATCTTGGTAACCGGCTACGGGGGATCCAGGTTTCAAGCTTGGCCATGATCCTATCTTTCAGGTCAGTTCCTCTCGCACTCAACGATCCTTCTCCTATCGCACTTGGGGCTATGTACCCAATCTCGGGTGGGGGTGATGATATCTCCCCCCTGACCTGGCGTCCTGACTCCTCCTTGCCGTAGCATTTTTTATGTTGTACCTCGTCAATCTCTAGCTGTGATAGCAGTCCCTTCTTTCGAATGTTAGAACACTGAGCTACTAGTTGTTTCGCCGTCATTGTGGATGTTGGGTATCGAAGAATCCATAGGCCCCTCATCCTATTCATGTAACCCCTTCCGCCAGGGTTACTTGCGTAGTAGCATTCCAACAACGCCCTGTTTTCATCTCTTGCCCACCGATGCCTTCTTGTTCCAGTAGCCCACTTGTCGTCAGGGTGCCCTGGTTCCTCAACACCTGACGCGGACCTTGTTGAGGCTCGCTTAGCATAGGGGGTCTAGCCTTAGGACCCTTACTGGATACAGACGCCCCCAGGCAGGAATCGAACTTGCGATCCTCTGCTCCAAAGGCGTGTAGTTCAATGCCAAAACCGCATTAACAAAACCGCATTAACCGCATTAACACGCCCCGTGCGTGGAGCTGCACGGAGCTAACGCATTAATGAGCTAACCATGCTAACACGTTGATGCCATGCAGCCTCACGCACGGGGCGTTAATGTGGTTTTGGTGTTAACCTCATTTTAACAAGATTAACGCTGACAGTGCTAATATATATACACATGTATATATACAGAGAGAGAGATTTATACTGACAGAATCTTTCATCTGGGATCATACTGGATAGTCTCAGCAACAAATGGCAGGATGCCAGAAGCAAAGGTTGTTATCAGGCCAAGCCCCACTGCACTAAAGGAAGACAGACTTTTGTCCTAATTTGCCTAGAAACTATGAATTAGGTAATGAAATAACCTGTGCTTTGTACAAATGACAGTCGCACATTGTATAATTTTGTTTTGCTATTCCTCTTAATGTTTGTTTAAAACATGTTTAATGGTGTGTTTGCTTTTGATAGTAGAGAAAGCTGAACCTGTCACGGTCCTGAGCCTGCCGACTCAGTGTTTTGTGTTTCCTTATGCTTTTGTTCATTCCGAGTATGTATTCTGTTGTGATTTGCCATGTGTTAGGTTTCTGTTCTTTGCCTGCCTGCCCCCACTTCTCTGTGTTCCCTCCGTCTGTCCATGGTGTCACACTGTTTGTGAATCTGTCTGTTTAGTTCAGTGTCTTGTCTGGTTCTGTGTCTGAGTTTCCTCTTTTATTGTGAAGGTCTCGGTCTGATGTGAGTGTGTTCAGTTTACGTTTCCCCTGTCCCGTCAGCTCTGAGTTCTCCCAGCTGTGTTGCCCTCCTGTTTATCATCCCCTGATTACTGGTGTGTGTATTTAAGCCCTGTGTGTTCTCCTGCCTGTTGCCGGTTCATCTGTGTTCCACAGTGTCCTGTTCCTCATCTGCGTCTCTCTGCCTCTCACCCCGTTCGTATGTTCTCTGGTTTGTTATTTAGTTTTCCCAGTTTAGGTTTGTTCTGTTAACTCTCTTCCCTCACTGCCTGTTTTTGCCACTCCACCATTTGTAAATAAACGTCACTTGAATCATCAGTCACTGCCTGCATTTTGGGTCCTCCTTTTCCTCCAACACCACACGGCTCGCCTCGGCAGCCGTGACAGAACCAAACAACTACTCATGGATCAATTATAGTATCATAAGATGATCATAGATCATGTAACGTTTAATGGTGTTTGTGTTAGCTACATACTTACAGAGTGCAAAAGGGAGAACTTATTGAATACATTAACAAAACAGTGGATTATACTCCAATTGTTAGTGTTCCTATTATATCTTTTGGTTATCCTTTGTTGCTTTGTGTTTCTAGATTTTCCATTTCCTCCTGCTTTCTCTGTTTTGCCTGCGTTTCTCATGTTTCTGTATTAGTCGTCTTTTGGTTACTTCCTCTTTTACTTTGACAGGTATATGTCTGATGTGTTTTGTTATGACTCCTTTCTGATCATATAGCCTTCCCTAAAAAACATTAAAAAAAGCAGAGAGGTGTATAAACACATAGAGAGTGAAAAAGATGATTAAAGAAGA